>NC_135498.1:182799449-183139449 GCF_052857255.1 Amblyomma americanum | reverse complement strand
CCCAAATAGACACTCCTGAGGTCACCATGTGGAGGCCAAATCCGTGTCCTGCAGGTAAAGTAGAAGAAGGCGAGAAGCATCCCTTCTACTCGACTGGCTCCCGCCCGGGAAAACAATGTCCTGAAGAGAACTGTGAGGAACTCCCGCCTTCTTGAGGGCTCCGAATAACACAGCCCGTTCCGCGTTGTACAAAGTACAGCACAAGAGGTAATGTTCTATGTCACCAGACACACCACACGTTGAACACAATGGTGACAACGCTAGGCCAGTCTTATACATCCACGGCAGCGTACGAGCAGAATCCGTGCGAACGCGGTGCAGCAAAGTGGCTTTGTACCTTTTGAGACCCTTGGTCACACATGGCTGATGAGGAGAGCTCCACAAAGAACTGAAGTGGCACAACACCACGTCTCTGAACATTTGCTTGACTTCATGAGGGACTCCATGTACTGGAATCCCGGAGAGAGCTGGATGGGCGAGGTTGTCTGCTATCTCGTTGCCTAAGACACCTATGTGCGAGGGCACCCATTGAAAACGTATAGAGAAGCCTTTGCTATGTAGATTCTGCACCAAACGTAGGGATCTAAGACTCAAGGCATCAGTGGGGAACCCGTACTCTAACCTTTGAAGGGCAGATTTTGAATCCGTAATTATGACAGTAGGTTGACGCGTTCAACACCGTAGCTTCTTTAGAGCTGCCTCAATGGCAACGCTTTCGGCCATTGTGGAGGACACGACTTTAGTAAAACGAACAGACCAATCATACTTCAAAGACGGAATATGAAAAGCAGCTGCACTAGATCCTCTGACCTTGTCCACCTTGATGGAAGTTTAGCCCAATTGTGGGCTTCAGCTGTGAAATATTAGGACGGTATGATGAGAGACTACGAAGAATAATCGATATTTTTAGACCTCGATATCACCCACACGAGCGTTTTCTTACGGCAGAGCACCAGTAAAGGTTTGGTTTACGTGAATTTAACGTCCTAAAGCGACTCAGGCTACTAGAGACGCCGTAGTGAAGTGCTCCGAAAATTTCCACCACCTGGGAATCTTTAACGTGCATTGGCATCGCACAGTACACAGCCTTCTTGAACTTCGGGTCCATCGGAATTCGACCGCCGCGACCCGGATCGAACCTGCGTCTTTTAGGTCAGCAGCCAGCACTATACCCAAGCAGCAGAGGCCATCGGCCCAATATTGCAACAGGATGGCCCCATCTTGGTCCTTTGTAGGGCAAGCTTTGCCAATACAGTTCCAATGTTGGGCCAATTACTTGTGCTGCTTGGGTAACCACTGAGCCGCCGCGGCGGAACAGAAAGCGCCGAAAATGATAACCCTACTGATGTAAACAACGCTCTTTCCTCTTGTTATATTGGCAATGGCAACTCGTTAACAAATGGTTTCTGCTCGATGCGGAGCGAGCGGATCTAGGTGATTTTCACAGCGGGGCTCTCGAAGGCTCGGAAGTGCTTCATCGGCAGAATGTGATAGGCGAGAATGCGAGCACCGAGCAGACAGCACATTCGTTGATGGGACGCCTTCTCCTTTCCGGCGACTGAAGCGTGATCACAGGTCTGGCGCCTGATCGGCAATATGCTTGAAGAGAAAACGAAGCACGCTTTGCCGGCGGTCACCTTACGGCGCCACCGTCGTGCCTAGAACCAAGAATACATCTCTGTACATGAGGTTTGCGTCTATATTGAAGCAGCGGCGAGGTAAGGATTTTGCCGGGAAGTTATCAACGTTTTTTTCTGCGTTTTTAGATGTGGTCAGTGCACTATCCTTGAACTTTTATATCTTATTAGGGTAAGTATAGGGGCTGCGTTAAGTTAGATGAAAACGTCTGTGTATTAGAGGTCTGTTTAGGAGCAAGGGTTAAAGATATCCCAGAAAAAGTGCAGGGGAGGAAATAGAATGGACGGGGAAATGAATATGAGAAGAAATAGGCGACGGTCCTTTTAGATTAATGAAGAGGGATGAAAGAGGGTATGGCGATAGCGTAAAATTGCTCACCAATAGAGGGATTCCCCTGGGAACCACTCGGAGGTGCTTACCTTGGAAGAAGGAGGCTTACCGCGGAAAAAGAATACGGCGAAAGCAATTACGTAACTAGAATGTGTTATTGCGGGAACCATCTGGATGGTGATTGCGATGGAAATAGGAGGGTATGACGAGAGGAGAGGAATTGCGTAACCGGAGAGTGGTTACGTCCGGAACCATCTGGACGGTGGCTACCTGGAGGGTCGTATTCCTCACAATTACAGTCGGGGTATAGCGTGTGTGAGTGAGGAATGCACAGCCGGAGGGAGGTTGCCGAGAGAACAACCCCACGGATGGTAACCGTTCAAGAAGGACGTCATGCCGAGAGTGCAAAAATGCGCAACCGAAGAGGGGTAGCCGTGCAGGGAGGAGACATCACGAAACGAGGGCACGGCGAAAGCGGAGTGCGCAACCGTGACGCGGCTGCTGCGGGATGGGGTTATCCCGATGGGGATTACCATGGAAGGAGGAGTCTTAGTAATGACAGAAAAACTCCCGCTAAGTCTAATAATAATAATTGGTTTTGGGTGAAAGGAAATTTCGCAGTATCTGTCTCATATATCGTTGGACACCTGAACCGCGCCGTAAGGGAAGGGATACAGGTGGGAGTGAAAAAAGAAAGGATGAAAGAGGTGACGTAGTGGAGGGCTCTGGAATGATTTCGACCACCTGGGGATCTTTAACGTGCACTGACGTCGCACAGCACACGGGCGCCTTAGCGTTTTTCCTCCATAAAAACGCAGCCGCCGCGGTCGGGTTCGAACCCGGGAACTCCGGATCAGTAGACGAGCGCCCTAAGCACTGAGCCACCATGGCGGTTTCAAATTGGTAAAAGCGGTGTGAGTTTTTGTTTAGCGACTGTGTTCATATTTGGAGAGAGAGCCTTCAATTGCCGGAAATCAGTCACTATTCCCGTGCCATGGTTAGCGTTGCAATGAAGATAATCAGGGAAGTTCTGCGCGCGGGACATGAACTTATGTGCACTGCTGTTTTACATTCTCTGTTAGGCCCCCAGTGAGGGTCACTATTTTTGGAGACAAATCGCATTATTATATCTGAGATAAATGTTTACCACCCAGTGTTATTAGCTTGTCAGTTATAACGAGGTGTTTATCATTTATGTGCTTAGATTCAAGATTTGGCTTTGTGATTTTGGTCTCAGCTTAATTCCAGGTGTTACAGGGAAGATTTTAAGTAATTTAAAAAATAGAATTTTGAAGTTAAAATTATGGCTTTCCCGGCATGGTATTACTAGCGTTGGTGGACACTGTACAACCGGTTTATCATTTGAACTAGTAAGCTGGTCAACTAATTTACAATATTTAACTTTTTAAATATTAGATTTAGGTGCCTCGTTAAAAATAGAGATCTGCAGCCGGTCGTTATTAATAGTCATACGAGATTTTAGAATTTCTAAAACGCGATTATACTTGGCACTGTGGTTCGAAAAAATCTGACTTGTTCGACTAGTTATGTGCACTGGAGGGGTCGCTTTGCCCGCATGCTTTCTAAAGCGCATGCAGTTTCGCACGATGCAGCCAAACTCTTTCGGGTCACAGCGGCGAGGGTCATCGCGTTTTCGAAATTCTAAACACTGATATGGCTATTACTAACGACCGGCTAAAAATCTCTAATTGCAACCAGGTGCCTAACTTTAATTGTTAAACAGGTAATTATTTAAAATAAGTTAACCACCTTACTAGATAAAATGATTCATCAGTTTTCCGGTGTCCGCCAAGCCTTGCGAACCACGCCGCAAAAGCCACATTTTTACCTCGAAAATCGTATTTTTGAAAATTACTGAAAGACTTCCCTGTAACACTTTATATATTAGTGATGCTTTGCGCGGACTGGAGCAGCTCGCTTGCATATCAACCAAATCACGATCATCTCGTTTTAAAATACCTTTAGTAATGCTTTAAATCCCCCCCCCCCCCCAAGTTTTGCAATGTATTTTTGTTATGCGCAAACCTACTGGCCAGCGGCTTTATTGCTTTGTTAATTACTCAAGATACAGTCAAGTTTAACTGGAGTGATTGCAGCCCCGCCCAAGTGTTTCCACGCTATTTGAGATTGTCGTAGGTGCTTTCGGCGCTCCATCTCGACAGCTGTTCATCAGCTTGAAATTGAGCGCGGCCAAGAGCAGCTAGAATTCAGTTCCGCAACGACAGCCGAGTTAGTTTGCTGCTCTAGTTTCTACCGAGTTCAGTTCTATGCGGGCACAAGTAAGTCCAAAAAATGCAGACAATATTTACTACGTTCGAATTGGTGCGAAAGTACGTAGAAGACGACGGTGAGCAGGCAGTGCCGGGAGACGAAGCGCTCGCGCTAGGCCAGCTGCGGACCCGCAAGAGATTTTGTTCGGATCAGAACCACCGGATTACTGCCACGTTTAGAAAACGACGATGATCGGGCCGCGGGACGTAGTGCCCGTGCTAGGCTAGCTGCGAATAGGCAACGACAACGCACGATTTTGGTCGAGGTTGGTACCCATCGGGTTAGAGCTCACGCTCTAATAAAGATTGATGCTCAGTCTGAGCGTCTGTTATCAACAGCGTAATTACCTCCACGTAATATTTGGTGAAGGTGTTGGCATATCGAGCTCGAATAGGCATTCTACAATGGCCAGGCGGTACCACTGGAACGCAGTGCTCAGCGCCACCAATGCCGGCGCCGAGAAAGTTCGGTCGGCCGCCGCGGCCAAGTTGCTTTCGAAGCTTCGTCGGGTAGTGTGAGAAGGCGCATGGTTGATAAGGTGGAGGTGGTCGATTTTTTAAGGTTTTATAGCCATTGAGAGTCGTTTCGACTGCTTTCGGCCACCGTTATTCACCCAAGGACGCCGCCTGTTTAACAACTGCAACGTATAAGCGTGCAAGAACTGAACTGTAAGGGCCTCGGTGCGAATCGTAAATCGCAGCTAAATAAGCATGCTTGCTACGTTGAACTGAACCGAATAAACAGTACGTTGTTTACTTCTGGTTATTTATGCCTGTACACGCAGTAATAGATCCGTGTATGTTTATCTGACAAATCATTAAAAGCAAAACGAAGTTGAAGAGCTATCAATTACTTCTTGTTGCTTCTTTTTTTATGCAGCAGCATATGCATAGTGTCTTCATAATTTCTTCCAGTAATATTAAATCAAGCCTAATTGTGGCTGATTGTCAATCGCATGTTTTCTTTCCATGCCGCTGTTAAACTCAACTTGGCAATTCTTCAAGAACAATGTATCCACTCCTGCTTTGGCTGCCAAGAGGCAGTTGGCAGTAGTTCATAAATAAATAAAAATTAAAAAAATATTTGAGCTCACCACTTTCAGTTTGCGACAACGCCGCCAAGATCAGAGGCCAGCAACTGCATCCGCCGGCACGACTGCATGATTGCAATCACTGCTTGGAAGTAGCGTGCTTCGTTAATAAGCCCCAGCAGGCGCATTGAAACAGCTTGGAGCAAGCGTCGGGAAAGCCAGCAGGTAAGCAAGCGCTTAACGGTGAAGCTTTAACCAAGGAGCTCTTTGAAGACATGATGCGCATGTTTTAACGATTAACCGCGCTACCCCCCACCGCGCCGCACTCCACATACCTGCTTGACACTGCCGTGCGCCGCATCTCAGTGCTGTATTTTGTTTTTCCATAATATGGCCTGTCTACGCAGGGTGGCGTAGAGGTAGAGCAGCCACCTCACGCGCAAGAGAACCGGGGCTCGATGGAAGTGCATAGCCAGGCCTGGAATGCGGCCTGATCTCGGTTACCAGAACCGACAAAGCACTCACTCACCAGGCCAAGATATGGCCATCCTGGTATAGTACTTGGCCACAACCTTCTACGAACAAACCAATTAACCACTGGCTCTCTGTCCCCAGCGGCTGCGGAGCAACTGACCAAGGCGGCGGTCAGATCTGTGACGCAGAGAAGCGTGCTAAGAATTTCTGGCTCCGGACAGGCCGCCATTGGAACCTGAACCTGGCAATGTTTAACGCTAGAACCTAACCTAGTGAGGCTCGCCTAGCAGCGCTGTTTGAGGAACTATCGGGCATTAAATGGGAAGTCATAGGGCTTAGTGAAGTTAGGAGGGAAGGTGAGGCGTATACAGTACTAAAGCAGGGGCACTTACCGCGCTATCGCGGATTAGCGGATAGAAGAAAACCAGGTATGGTATTACTCATTAATCAGAATATAGCTGGGAACGTAGAGGATTTCTATAGTATTAACTAAAGGTTGGCAGCTGTCATAATTAGGCCTAATAAGAAGTACAAGCTGAAGGTTGTGGAGGCCTACATGCCTACATCCAGTCATGATGACCAGACTGTTGAAAGCTTCTATGAAGACGTGGAATCGGCAACGAACAAAAAAACAATCACAGTACACTGTACTGATGGGCGATTTCAATGCGAAGGTGGACAAGAAGCAGGCTGGCGACCAGGCGGGAGGCGACTACGCAATAGGTACGAGAAATAGCACGAGAGAGCTATTTATTAGTAGAGTTCGCAGATAGAAATAATTTACGGATCATGAATACTTTCTTCCGCAAACGAGAGAACATGAACTGGACCTGGAAGACCCCAATGGCGAGACAAAACTGAACTCGACTTCATACTATTCGCTCAGCCTGGCATCGCTCAGGATGTGGACGTCCTCAGAAAGCTGCGCTGTAGAATCGTAAGGTCTCGAATTAGCTTAGACGTGAAGAGGGAACGGAAGAAGCTAGTGAAGAGGAAGTCCATTAACGAGTTAGCGGTAAGAGGGAAAATAGAGGGATTCAGGATATCGCTGCAGAACAGATATTCAACTTTAACTGAGGAAGACGATCTTAATGTTCATAAAATGAACGAAAATCTGACAGCTATCATTACGGAGTGCGCAGCAGAAGTAGCCAGTAGAACGGTTCGACAGGATACCGGCAAGCTATCTCAGGAGATGAAGGATCCGATTAAGAAACGTCAAAGCATGAGGGCTTCTAACCCTACCGACAGATTAGAACTAGCAGACCTAACGAAGTTAATAAATAAGCGCAAGGTAGTCGACATAAGGAAGTTTAATATGAAGAGAATTGAGCATGCTCTAAAGACCGGAGGTAGAATAAAAGCGGTGAATAGTGAACTAGGCATAGGTAAAAACTCGATGTATACACGTAGAGACAAAGAGGGCAATGTCATTAGCAGTATGGATAAGATAGTTAAAGTAGCCGACGAGTTCTATTTAAATCTATACAGTAGCCAATACAATCATAACGTTAATTATAGATGCAATAGCGCACATCAATGCGCTATCCCATCTGCAACGAAAGCCTTAGGAGCAGTGCAAAAGGGAAAAGCAGCTGGTGAGATTCAGGTAACAGCAGATCTTTTGGAGGACGGAGGGGAGATTATGCTAGAAAAACTAGCCGCCCTGTATACGAAATGCCTTATGACCTCGACCGTGCCAGAAGATTGGAAGAATGCAAACATAATCTGAATTCGGAATAAAGGAGACGCCAAGGACTTGAAAAATTACAGACCGATCAGCTTACTGTCCGTTACCTACAGTGTATTTACTGAGGTAATCGCTAATAGAGTCGGGGCAACCTTGGACTTTAATCAACCAAATTATCAGGCAGGCTTCGGTAAAGGATATTCCAAAATCGATTGTATTTACACTGTCAATCAGGTGATAGAGAAATGCGCAGAATATAACCAGCCCCTTTTTATAGCCTTCATTGATTAAGAGAAAGCATTCGACTCAGTGGAAACCTCAGCAGTCATACCGGCATTGCGGAATCAGAGTGTAGATGAGCCTGATGTAAAACAGCCCCTTTTTATAGCCTTCATTGATTAAGAGAAATCATTCGACTCAGTGGAAACCTCAGCAGTCATACAGGCATTGCGGAATCAGAGTGTAGATGAGCCTGATGTAAAAATACTGGAAGATATATATAGGAACTGTAAATCTACCATAGTCCTCCATAAAGTCAGCAATAAAATTCGAATAAGGAAGGGCGTCAGGCAAGGAGACACGATCTCGCCAATGCTATTCACCGCCTGTGTACAGGAGGTATTCCGAGTCATGAATTGGGAACAGTTGGGATATGAGTTAATGAAGAATACCTAAATAATCGGCGTTTCTCAGATAACATTTCCTTGCTTAGTCACTCAGGAGATGAACTGCAAATCATGATCGATGAATTAGACAGACAGACAGACAGACAGTCAGACAGACAGACAGACAGACAGACAGACAGACAGACAGACAGACAGACAGACAGACAGACAGACAGACAGACAGACAGACAGACAGACAGACAGACACAGACAGACAGACAGACAGACAGACAGACAGACAGACAGACAGACAGACAGACAGACAGACAGACAGACAGACAGACAGACAGACAGACAGACAGACAGACAGACAGACAGACAGACAGACAGACAGACAGACAGACAGACAGACAGACAGACAGACAGACAGACAGACAGACAGACAGAGCAGTACGGTATCTCTTAAAATTAACATCCAGAAAACCTAAGTAATGTTCAACAGTTTAGAAAAGGAAGATCAGTTCACAATGGGCAGCGAGGTGCTGCAAGTGGTAAAGGAATACGTCTGCTGAGGGCAGGTAGTGACAGCTGATCCGGATCATGAGAGGGAAATAACTGGAAGAATAAGAACGTGGTGGAGAGCATATGGCAGGCTCTGTCAGATCATGTATAGCAAGTTAACAATATCCCTCAGGAGAAAAGTATACAACAGCGGTATCTTACCGGTACTCACCTACGAGACAGAAACGTGGAGGCTAACGAAAAAGGTTCAGCTTAAGTTAAGGACAACATAGAGAGCCATGGAAAGAAAAATGATAGGTGTACCGTTAAGAGTCCGGGAGCGGGCAGAGTAGGTGAGGGAGCAAACGTGTTTTAGTGACATTCTAGTCGGATTCAAGAGGAAGAAATGGGCTTGGGAAGGGCATGTACTGTGAAGGCAAGATAACCGCTCATCCTTAAGGGTAACGGAGTGTATTCAAAAAGAAGTAGGGGGTGTAGTAGGGGGCAGCAGAAGGTTATGTGGATGGATGAGATTAGGAAGTTTGCAGCCATAGGGTAGGCGCCGCTGGCAAAGGACAGAGTTTATTGGAGAGACATGGGAGATGCCTTTTCCCTGCAGTGGGCGTAGTCAGGCTGATGATGATGAATATCGCCTATGTCATGTTTATGTTTGGCTTGTCATAAAATCTAAGTTGTCTGTGACCGTTCGCTGCACACTAGACTTCAACAGTACGCTGTATTGGGCCAGTTGTTTGACATTCATCTTAAGGATGTTTGCGACAATTACGAGGCAGACGAAAAAAACCGTGTCGTCTTGATTTTCTGTGTCTCGTCATTGTCATGCTAGCCCCTAAGAAGTATGTACTCCAGACCTGTTGCCTCGATATTGCTATAAGCGCAAGAGCTTCTGAAACCGCTCGCAACTAAGATTCTGTCTTAGAGCGTGATGCAGGGCGATAACCGGAACACTCCATAGGCCTAATGGCCAAACTTTGGAGGCTCGGTTGCTTCGTGATGAAATGATAAAGATCTGCCATCGCCAATGATGCAAGGCCACGCTTCATCCACTGCAGCGGGACCGCACAAGAAGTAAATTTAGAACATTACCAGACGCAGCTTCAAAATGGCTACGCCGGTGAGGAAAACGACAACGACTTGCAACAGCCGCGATCACATGAAACGTAAATCCATGACCCTACATAGAGACCAACGCGCAACTGGACAGCAAAGACCTCTTAACTGGAAGTACCAATGGATGGCTATAAAGTTACTGCTCTGCTTGACACGGGAGCTAAGTGTTTCTATACGCACGCAGCTAAAGGACGTAAAGACCGCTTGGCAGGGCCCGCAGATCCGCACAGCTGGAGGCCATCTCATCAGCCAAACGGTGCGGTGATCAACAAGAGTGACATAGAAAGAGAACGCACATATGTTCCCTGTTACTTTTCTAGTGCTACAATAGTGCTCTCATGACGTGATTTTAGGCATATCACTCTGCGGATCATGTGTTCTTTATGTTCTGGTTAAGGTTTGCTGTGGTTTCCGGATAACGTTAAGCTTAGTTTGCCTCAAGGGTGAACTAAAAGCAGTTCTCATTCCCATTAGCATTTCATCCAAAGGAAATATCAGCTATCATGCAGGCTTGCGTAGCGCAATCACGAAGTGGAAGATTCGTATGGAAACTGGCTAGAAAATACACCGGGTGATTTTTTTTTAACCTCCTCAGACTTAATTCCTCATTCCCACATATTTCTTCCCGCATTGCATATTTATAAAATGGCGTTTCTCCCAATTCGCATGCATAAGGCACAGGCGCAGCTCCTGTTCCTGATGATGCAGAAGAAGTTAGCTTGATTTCAGCGACGGCACCCTGCGCAGCAAAGGGATTTTATAGTTAAGTAATGCGGCAAAGTCCACTGAACCAGCTTTCAAATGCGTATTTTTGGCATTCGATATTTTAACCAGATTACCGCTTAATAAATCTTAAAAATGGAGCACATCTTCAGTGTTGACGCCTCTAATTTCCAAATATAACCTAGCCCCCGAAAATAAAAAAAAATGAAAAGTATCATGACTTCTTAAGGGAAGGATGAAATCGCACAACCTATTTAAATGCCCACCATGTTAGATTCGAGAAACCGAAACTATGTCGCCATTTCGTCCCCTGACGTCATGCTCACATAGTTCCACCATATTGGACCGTGACGTCATCATTGGAACGCGGCCGATGGTTGTTTCTACAATGCTATTGTAGAAGGCGCTGCAAGTCTCAATGCGAGATGCGCTGTTTTCTAGTTGCAGCCAAAGATGGCTTTGATCTCAGGGTGGTAGGAGACCTCACGGAATCTCGAAACGTGATGAGTAGTTGCTGCCACAGATGGCGCTGTGCTCAAGTGTGGCAGCAGACCCCAAGAAATCTCGAAACATGACGAGTAAGAGCTAACGCTCTTAAAAGAGCTAGTAACACGTAACTCTGCAACCACTAGGCCATCGTTAACGCCTGCTGTGGGTGGACCTCGGAGCCCTCACTGAATTTGCTACCTCCGGATAATGCTGCACACAAGGCCGTATCCGGGCCTCAAATTTGCTCGAAAGGCTGTCCGGATGCCGTTGACGGCAGCGGTGCAAATGTGAGTGAGAAGCTAAGGAGTGGTAACGCTATAAAATTGAGAGGCCATTAGAGATATGGTGATGTGTAAAAATAAGCCGCAGCTAGTATGCAGTAGTGTTTCCGCGCAGAAATATGCAGGGCGTGTGTAATGGCTGTGCGGGCTCCCTGTCTTCCCCGGCCACCTGGTCTCTTTCTTACGGTCACGCTCGGCTGCACGCAAGAGCAATGACCGTGAACATGTAGCGTCCTCATTGGGCTGAGCCTAACAGCGCTTTTGAATGAAAATAAAGTAACGAACGCGTCGGGACGTGATTACGTGATACCGCAGTGCGGCAATTTCTTTCTACTCTTATTTCAGGACAGGCGCTTTTTTTCATTTCCCGCCCTTTTCTTGAGCGTAGAAGCGGTAACGCAAAACACACCCACACCTCTCTTGTGAACCTTATCTCTGATAATTTTCTTTATTATTTTGTTGTTGTTTTTTACCTGGCGCGAGTCACGAGCCATGAACACGATGTGATTGCGCAATGGTGCCGTCCTGCGTAGCGCCCCTTATACGGTGCTCGTCCTGCACGCAATCCTCCTCTTGTTCCCCCTTCATCCGCTCTCACTCCGCTCATCGGTTAACTGATGAGGATGACACTCGTGGTTAGGAAACCATCGCATAGAAACCATGTTCTGCTAAAAGTACTGCATTGAGAATAACAGCCTAATGAGTCAAGTTCTCACTCGGAGTACTTATAGAGAGCGAAACAGAACACAAGCTCGGTCATGTGACGGCAAATGCGCCTATAGGTGTCTAGTAAATCTGATAAAAAGCATAGTATTTGTAACAGAACTGACTTGCAGGTTCTAATAAAACAAACAGATGGCAGCACATTCTCGAAATGAGAATTTCCAAGGCACATCTGGCCCTTTATTGCAGAGCACCACCTGGTCGGAATTTGTCTTGAACAAGGCTCAAGGTTTGCCTCACATTCTACTTGTATGACGCGAAGAAGGAATGTTTTTCACCAGGATTTGTAGCCATAATTGTCGCGCTCTATGCGCCCCATTGTCGCCAAGAAAGCACGTTGAGTTTTGAAGCCAAAAACTCAATGAGTAATGTGCAGTAGCCAAAATGGGAACTAAATGTGGATTGAATTGTAGGGAGCTAATTGGCAACTTTGTGCGTTCTAGTGGCGGGAGAAATGCAGGTACTTAGGCCGTTTCTAATAAAGCTTTTCGAAGCAGAGTGTTTTTCGCTGAAGATTAATTCAGAAGAAAATTGAAGCCCCTCTGGGCAGCGACAGTGGCGCCAGATTTTTGGCGGTTGTTGATCTGAGAACGGACGAGTTATCTGGTGAATTTTAATGAAGCCTGGCTGAAAACCTTTCACCATCAACCGCGCACCACCGCTAACAGTCCCGTGCATAGCAGAAACGCTCACGGACGATCAGTAGCCCAAGGACAAACTATCAAAATAATCGGGCATTGCTAAAACAGCCCATCCTTCGTGACGGCCACTAAAATATAATGTGGCCCATGGGCGTTGTTATGAAAGCAAAACTGACAGAAAATTGGTCTTAACCAAACATATCGGATATGCTTTTCCAGGCGTCCTATACAAAAGCACTCAAGCGCATATTAACACCCAAATCAGCTTGGTTGCGTTGTTGGTTTTGAATTATTGGCGAATTCCGGCGGCACACGTGATTATGACTTCCTTTGCGGGCCACAACTTACCTTTGGTGGATTTGAGATATGATTTTTGATGTGGATAGTTTTTTAAACTTTTCAGCAAGACAACACTCTGCGAAGCACAATTATTTTTGTTTCTTTTCAGCATCGTGTACAGTACCTTTATGCCGTTAAAGAATGCAGTTCACCGCTAAAAATTTAGAGAGGCAATCATTGGACACAGTGCTACGATTTGTTAGCGAAAGTATACATGCCTAATACACTGCCGGCAGAAGCACAGGCACGCACTACTTTCTGGAAAAGCGTGCGTTGCTTGAGATTGCTATGTTCAAGTCGGACCCTTTTCTCTCATGCACTTTTATAAACTATTATGCACGAGCTACTTGCTAAACAGTGCCGTCATAAGCAACTTCTTTCATTAAGCTTACTTTCTTGAAATTAAAATTCGACATTAAGTCTAAAATGAAAAGTCACATTTGAAATGGATCTGTTTGACTGCAGTCACAGATTTCTTTTACACTAGACACTTATTTCTTCGTCCAGTTCCCGTAGTGATGGTAATAAAACAACGACGATAGAGCTAAGGAACGAGTGACCTGGGATTGTTATATTAGCCAACTGTGGGCAGAATTGATTCTAAATGAACATGGCCTGAGGTTGTTACGAAGCAAAACAAGCCAAGCGTGAACTTTCCAGAAAAGTTCTACACCCCGCCCCGAGAATTTTTCATCTCATCACTCTCAGAATCACCTGTGTACTTTCGCATTGTCTCCGCCAATAGCCAGTAGTAAACTCGAGAGAGTAAAAAAGAGCAAGTTTAAGTTTTTGTGAAATTTTGTTTATATTTCTGCTGTCGAAAGCGGCCCGTCAATGACCTCGTGAAATAAAAGAGCCTTACATCATATAACCGCTGGCACGCGTGCTTGAACTGGCGTGTAAACTAACCGGTTCATTTGCACTTCGATCACCAAATATAAATATCGTTTTAAAAGCCGCAGCTGCAGTACAGAACTGGTGTTGTTCGAGGTTCGTAAAGCACAGATGCGTTCCTCTGCATTCCCGTATTGAAGGAGACACGCAGTGATTGCTATAGGACACTCCACATCGCGTATCTTTCTTCGCTAGGCATTGTTCAGAAGACACATTTGTGCAATGCGTACAGGCTCGACTTGAGAAGACAAGCATGTGTTATTCTGATCTTCAGCACTAATACCGCCAGGCATGTTCAAAGTGCACTCATTGAACAATAGGCCATCACATTCTTCAATCCAATGATATGCATCATTGAGACCAGTCTCTCTAAAGACGGATCAGACCAATTCGACTCATGCTTGACAGGGTCAAATCGTAATTCCAGAGTCCAATTGCCTGCTTACAGTATCTTGTCAATACGGAAATAAATAAAGATTGAATTTAAAATGAAAACTTTTGAATATTCATAAACTTTCCGATCTTTGATTCAATTTCATTGCGCTAATCAGATCTGGAGTTAAGGTTACCCGCGGCGCACCAACAGCCGCAGCTAAAAGCACTTCATGCATAAAAAATGTTAAAGTACCGCCACGACTGTGACGATGAGATCTCCTGGCTTTTTGGCGCTTGGCTGCGTTGCACACCTGTAAAGTCTCGGCAGCGGGAAGACGCGAACGCTGCCATGCCGCCTGCGGCTGCCTCATTAGCGTCCCTAGTTCTGAAGTGTTGAAAATTGTTTTTTTGGGGTGGTCGAAATTATTCCGGAGCCCTCCACTACGGCACCTCTTTCTTCCTTTCATCTTTCACTCTCTCTTTTATCCCTTCCCTTACGGCGCGGTTCAGGTGTCCAACGATATATGAGACAGATACTGCGCCATTTCCTTTCCCCCAAAAACCAATTATTAATTATTATTGGGGAAAAGAAATGGCGCAGTATCTGTCTCACATCTCGGCGGACACCTGAACCGCGTCGTAAGGTAAGAGAAAAAGGAGAGAGTGAAAGAAGAAATGAAGAAAGCGGTGCAGTAGTGGAGGGCTCCGGAATAATTTCGACCACCCGGGGATCTTTAACGTGCACTGACATCACACTGCACACGGGCCCCTTCGCGTTTCGCCTGTATCGAAATGCGGCCGCCACGCTCGGGTTGGAACCCGGGTACTCCGGCCCAGCAGAAGAGAACCTTAACTACTTAGCCACCGTGGCGGGTCAAACTCTTCTTTCCGCGGGGGCCGCATTTCGATAGAGGCGAAACACAAAAAACACCCGCTGCTGTGGCCCAGTGGTTAGCGCGCTCGGCTACTGATCCGGCGTACCCTGGTTCGCACCCGACCGCGGCGGCCGTGTTTCGATGGAGGCGAAACGCAATGGCGCCCGAGTGTTGTGCGATGTGAGTGCACGTTAAAGATCCCCAGGTGGTCGAAATTATTCCGGAGCCCTCTACTACGGCACGTCTTTCTTCTTTTCTCCTCTTACCCCCTCCTTTATCTCCTTCCTTACGGCACAGTTCAGGTATCCACCGATATGTGAGAGAGATGCTACGTCATTACCTTTCATCAAAACCAATTTTGAGTTCGCATGACCGGCGGCGTTTTTATAAAAACGCAGCCGCTCATGCGAGCGTTTTCCTTCCATATATGGATGGAAAACGCTAAGGCGCCCTGTGTGCTGTGCGATGCCAGTACACGTTAAAGGTACCCAGGTGGTTGAAATTATTCCGGGGCCCTCCAATACGGCACCTCTTTCTTCCTTTCTTCTTTCAGTCCCTCCTTTATCCCTTCCCTTACGGCGCGGTTCAGGTGTCCGCCAATATATGACACAGATACTGCCCATTTCCTTTCCCCTAAAAAAAACCACTTATTATTATTATTATTAGTTCGCATGAGCCACGCCATTTCTTAGCGGTATTGTTTCAATGTGGAGCCATTTATGTCTTTTGGTCGGCGTGCTCCCCGCGATTTCAGCAATACCGCTAAGGAACAGGCACTTGTGAGGTGTGATGCACGGCAGCTATAACAACGAGCCGTAGAGTCACAGTCGGCGCTTCGTTGCTGTCTGCTAGTCAGCCGACTCCGCAGCAAGCGCAATTCGCTGCGATTGCGGCAAAACGTATCCGGATATGCACGGCAGAATAATGAACTTGAGTAAGTGGCTTTCGTATTTACCAGAGACGCAATAGCGGCATCCGATGTGTTCGTTGGTATAATGCTTGACAAAACGTGTATTCTCGCTGCTTAACACAGCGCCCTGATTTGTAAAGCTGGTTGTTTGGGTTCACTTCGAACCTCATTGAGGTTTAGCCGTTTTATACGAGTGCATGTCTGACCAAGCTCGTCGCACTTTGTGTCTTTGTATGTCCTTTTCTGTGATATTTCTTTTAAAAAAGCTGTCTCTAAGCCGTCTATCGTCGTTAGGTGGAATGTTTGAACAGTATGTAGATAATGCACTTCTAATTATATATTTCCTCTTTGCATGCGAGTGTGCGTGGTGACGATGACCGTGCTTTAGTATATTGACAATTGCGCATGCTTGCAATTGACGACAAAGGTATTAGTATTTTTTACCTGAATTCTAAAACTCGGTACATGTTTTCGCTTGTTGTGGATTCGTGTTTGCGGCGAAATCGCTCGACGCTGCTCTCCACGCACCTGGAAAATTATTTATTCGCTCCGGAATCAAAGCCCAAGCTTTATGCAATGCGCAAGCCAAACGACTCGACACAGGCTTCAGTGCAGTATCAATGGTATGCAGCTACCCTGGACAGCGTGGCAGAATTTCTGGTTTTGATGTGAATTGATTCCGCAGCGTGTTTTGCTTTGTATTTTTGCCTAAGTGGCACAGGGCAAGAGACTGGAGTTGCCTATGTGCCCCCGCAGAATCCTCAGCCTGGTTTCTCGGAAGGACGGTGGTCCCAAAACGCCAGTAAATTTCGTTCTTGTTCATTAGTGAAAACGCTGCGTCTTGGCCGGTGATCACTGTTTTTGACGAACAGGCATTTAAGATTTTTTAGTGCTTTCTCAGCTCTAGAGGCCCACAGGCGCAAAATTTTCTGGCGTGTTCTATTGTTTTCAGTAATGCTTGAAAATATTGCTGTTTTTGAACCTGCTTGTCCACCGAAGCGGCAATCTTGTGACCTGAGCAACAGCCTAGTATGCGGGAGGAGCACATACGATCTCCAGTACCACCGGGTACTCGCCAGTTTCCCAATGCAGACAACTTTCTTTTTAGCTTTTCTGGGCTGAAACACATGGATAATAGGGTCGTGGATCCTACCAAGTTCAGACCGAACCCTCTACCAATGGCGCTTTTTGGGCAAGCTGCCTTGGCGATAGTAAAATGCAGTCCAACTGTGTTTTTATTTAGTTTTAGTTGTCTGGCTAGAAAGGAACGCTTTACTGAAGCAATAGCATCAGAAAAGGAGCAGAACTAGTGGAACTGAATTTGCATGCGCCGACATGAACAACCGACGTATCATTTAAAAAACTCCTGATTTCCTTTAGCGTGGGTTGTTCCCATGCGTTTAACGCTTTAAAATAATGCAGAAACTGTAAACGTATGGTAGAAAATAAATGGTAAGCACTCCAAAAACTCGTGTGATATTATCATCACTGTCTAACATTTTTGGCTCAAACACATCCCGTTCTCTTCGCTGAAACGTTACCAGCACAAGGAAACACCCATAGGGCATACTGCGGGCTCTTTTATGTATGTCCTTATCTCAAAGCATCTTTTTGAGACTTTCCACTTAGAGAAAATGTTCTAAGACTGTCTTCTGATCAGATGTTGGCGACTACCCTGTGAGTGTGTTTGTTAGTAAGGTCTACAAAAGAAGTGTATTAAATCTCTGGGCTCGAAAACTGCTAAAACCCGCGCTCTAAATACTGCTTTGTGTATTGATACTAATAAGGTGGATTGTTGAGCTAGTTGGTGCATGATCGAATAAATGGCAGCGGAAAGTAAACGAAGACATCGAAGAAACACACAGACGAATACGATGCTGCACTGACAACTGAACGTTTATTGGAAAGGCCGCATATTTATACTTAGAGACCAGCCAGTGCTTCGAATGATATCTTATCAATTCCTGCTTGCATCCCGGCAAAGATATCTCACTTCTTTTTTCGATAGGCCAACCGATGGCGTGCTGACGCATTGCTCTCCGGATTCATGGATGGCCCAGGCTTCCAGGATTTCTCTTGTCAGCTTGTCTTTGCTCTTTTTCGCTACCTGCACGTGGTGAAGGTCAGCAGGGCTTGTTTGTTTTTTGCAACTTTCGCAATCTCTGCAGTGTATCGCAAGGTTGGTGCCAGACTTGCCTGCTATGGCTGTTGCGTGCTCTCTTGCTCTGTCGTTGACGCATCTCCCGGTTTGGCCTATGTAATGCTTCCCGCAGAATAGAGGGATACAATAAACGATGCCCTGAAAGCACTGAGAATACCTCGTTCTGTGTCCGGTTTGGCAATCGGATTTGTTTTTCGGCCCATTCACTCGTGCGCACATGCTTTTCGCCTTGTTTGGCGCCGTGGGAATGATCTTGATGGTGTGCTTCTTCCCGATCTTTTTGAGATTGTGGGTCAGCCCATGAACGTAGGGAATAACGGAAAACTTCTTTCTTTGAGTCGATGCTTCAGGGGCACTTTCCTTTTCCCTTCCAAGCTTCTTCGGCAGCACGAGGTCTTCTACTATGCTGCAGAGCAACGCCAAAGGATATCCGGCTTCCTGAAGCCTAGCAACTTGCCTCTGAAGGCCCTGGCTCATCTGGTGTGGACACGACTTCTTTAGAGCAGATTGCAATGCTGCCCTCACAATTCCTCTTTTGACCGTCTTAGAGTGGTTAGAGCTGAAAGGAAGAAACCGCTTCTTTGCTCGAGGCTGGTATGTCCAACATAGGTGCCCCGGCGAGAACTCAAGGCGTATGTCTAAGAAGCGTAGGACGCCGTGCTCAGGAAGCTCCCATGTGAACTTGAGCCCTGGACAGCTATTGTGAAAGGTGGTCAGTGTGTTGTCTTTCAGGGTGTCCGTGTCCTCTTTTTTCTGCTCGCATAGCACCAAGTAGTCGTCGACGTACCGGACGCTCCTCACGATGCGTCTGTCCTTGGTTGCTTCCTGAATTCTTTTGTCGCAGGCCGCGAGGTATAGATCACTCAGGGCTGGAGCGACTCTGGACCCAATGCACACTCCGCTCTTCTGAATGTACAGGGTGTCTTCATGGGAAGCGAAAGTAGACATAAGGTAGGCTCCCAACAGCTCCAGGAAGGAGAGCAAGAGAGCAAGAGAGGAGAGCAAGAGAGCACGCAACAGCCATAGCAGGCAAGTCTGGCACCAACCTTGCGATACACTGCAGAGATTGCGAAACTTGAAAACAAACAAGGCCTGCTGACCTTCACTACGTGCAGGTAGTGAAAAAGAGCAAAGACAAGCTGACAAGAGAAATCCTGGAAGCCTGGGCCATCCGTGAATCCGGAGAGCAATGCGTCAGCACGCCATCGGTTGGCCTATCGAAAAAAGAAGTGAGATATCTTTGCCGGAATGCAAGCAGGAATTGATAAGATATCATTCGATGCACTGGCTGGTCTCTAAGTATAAATATGCGGCCTTTCCAATAAACGTTCAGTTGTCAGTGCAGCATCGTCCTCGTCTGTGTGTTTCTTCGATGTCTTCGTTTACTTTCCGCTGCCATTTATTCGATCATGCACCAACTAGCTCAACAATCCACCTTATTAGCCTTAATCTCCACAAACTTGAGCCTTTCTACCTGTTACCCGCATCAACTGGAACCACAACACCTGTGCCAATACATCGCCCTCTTCACCTGCCGGGCCCCTATGTTGTCACGCTGCCTTCAGAACAATTTTCTGGCTCACGAACTAAGAGCCTTCTTCGGGATGATCTCGCCCACACAAGGGAATGCAAGAAAGATGATGAGGATACTACGTTCAGAAGTATGGAGGCAGATTCGTCTGTTCAACGAATTTCTCAAGGTGAGAGCCTCGGACGAAACCTCGTTTCGACACTATTCCGCTTCCACACGATTTTGTACCGAGCATATGTGGAATGTGTGGTTCCTCCCATTTGTAAAGGCTTGCACAGAGAAGCAGAGAACACGCGTCCAAATAAGAAAAAACCCCGTGGTCACCGTCGGGAACGTCCAGTTATCATCTTTAACCAACGACGTGTTGGAACACGGACCTCAGTTCGCGCTTCCACCTAAACTTGACGCTGCAGGGAAGCTCGCCATCGTTAGACATGTCGCCGCCAAAGCGGATGATGAAGACGCCAGCCGAATTGTGGCTGAAGGAATTGACATTTTATGTCGGTCAAATGCAGGTGAACGACGCAAGAAAAGTTTCGAACCAGTCATAAAGGAACTGAAAGGAAAAAAACTTGAAGCTGTGCCTTGCGGATAAAGAAGGGGTTTTTGTGGTGTTGGATTCCTGCAGCTACAAAACGAGAGCCTTGGATGCCATGAAGAAGAAATTTCGTGAAGTACACAAAAAGCATATCACAACAGCAAAAAAGAAGGTTTTATCGATGCTCGAAATCGCCAACTTAGGGCCGCTCCACCTCAAGGTAAAAGCGACAAGACAGAGCACCCTGTCCGTGTTTTTCAGTGCCAAAACGCACAAAGTTGGGATACCTTTCCGGGCGATTCTGTCAGAAGCACACACTTGGCAGATGCTTCTTTCGGCTTATCTTGCCAAGCAACTAAGCAACGTAAACGTGGATGACCCCTTTAGAATCAAGAGCTCTGAAGAGCTAATCTCTGAGATAAAGAGTAACAACTGGAACATCTCTTATGAATTTTCACTCGACATTGAAGATATGTACTATTCCATCCCACATGATGAATTGATGAGTGTTCTACGAGACACTATAGAAAAGCAGGGAGCTGTGTCGTTTCAAAACGCCGCTGGAGTTTCAGTGGACTCCTTCCTGGAGCTGTTGGGAGCCTACCTTATGTCTACCATCGCTTCCCATGAAGACACCCTGTACATTCAGAAGAGCGGAGTGCGCATCGGGTCCAGAGTCGCTCCAGCCCTGAGTGATCTATACCTCGCGGCCTGCGACAAAAGAATTCAGGAAGCAACCAAGGACAGACGCATCGTGAGGATGGTCCGGTACGTCGACGACTACTTGGTGCTATGCGAGCAGAAAAAAGAGGACACGGACACCCTAAAAGACAACACACTGACCACCTTTCAGAATAGCTGTCCAGGGCTCAAGTTCACATGGGAGCTTCCTGAGCACGGCGTCCTACGCTTCTTAGACATACGCCTTGAGTTCTCGCCGGGGCACCTATGTTGGACATACCAGCCTCGAGCAAAGAAGCGGTTTCTTCCTTTCAGCTCTAACCACTCTAAGACGGTCAAAAGAGGAATTGTGAGGGCAGCATTGCAATCCGCTCTAAAGAAGTCGTGTCCACACCAGATGAGCCAGGGCCTTCAGAGGCAAGTTGCTACGCTTCAGGAAGCCGGATATCCTTTGGCGTTGCTCTGCAGCATAGCAGAAGACCTCGAGCTGCCGAAGAAGCTTGGCAGGGAAAAGGAAAGTGCCCCTGAAGCATCGACTCAAAGAAAGAATTTTTCCGTTATTCCCGACGTTCATGGGCTGACCCACAATCTCAAAAAGATCGGGAAGAAGCACAACATCAAGATCATTCCCACGGCGCCAAATAAGGCGAAAAGCATGTGCGCGCGATTGAATGGGCAGAAAAACAAATCCGATTGCCAAATCGGACACAGAACGAGGTATTCTCAGTGCTTTCAGGGCATCGTTTATCGTATCCCTCTATTCTGCGGGAAGCATTACATAGGCCAAACCGGGAGATGCGTCAACGACAGAGCAAGAGAGCACGCAACAGCCATAGCAGGCAAGTCTGGCACCAACCTTGGGATACACTGCAGAGATTGCGAAACTTGCAAAAACAAACAAGCCCTGCTGACCTTCACCACGTGCAGGTAGTGAAAAAGAGCAAAGACAAGCTGACAAGAGAAATCCTGGAAGCCTGGGCCATCCGTGAATCCGGAGAGCAATGCGTCAGCACGCCATTGGTTGGCCTATCGAAAAAAGAAGTGAGATATCTTTGCCGGGATGCAAGCAGGAATTGATAAGATATCATTCGAAGCACTGGCTGGTCTCTATGTATAAATATGCGGCCTTTCCAATAAACGTTCAGTTGTCAGTGCAGCATCGTCCTCGTCTGTGTGTTTCTTCGATGTCTTCGTTTACTTTCCGCTGCCATTTATTCGTTCGATTGTGTATTGAGTTTGAAATATTTCTCGGTCTTCCGGACGTCTATAAAGGGAGCTAGATTCTTTCACGAGAAAACGTTCCTATGCAGACAACGTCCGAGTAGAGGTCGCCGCCTACGACGGAGAAGAGATCTTCGGGTGCAGAAATATATATTTTTTTGCGTCACTGTCTTTATTGCCACTGCATTATGATCACTGGCACCCATTAGAAGCAGCTTGCAAGGTTTCTGCTCTAATCTCTTTCCACAAGTTCATGAAAGACGATGATTTTTCGGCCTCACGGATTCTCAACTCGATTCGCTGCAGAAGTTCCGGCGTGAAGTATTCTTTCCATCCTCCAACCTTAGCTGTTCTTACAAGCGCGTATCGGTTCTTGTCTCCTTCGTAACCTTCTTTGCAGCGTATCTTGTTTCGCGAAATCACTTCATCCCAGTGAGGACTAGCATTTTCAGAAAGGTTGATGACCACCACGCTTCTCATGTACTCGGGCTTAGATCGTTCCAGGAGTTGCTCGAGGAGCTTTTCGTCCTCTTCCAATGCATTGCCGTATCTCTCCCCCAAGAACCGTGCCAACCTCAATATCCCCTCGCGAGTGTCCTTCTTTAGTTCCTCGTACGTAATGAAGAAGACATTAGGCTCTTCTCGCAGTGCGTACCCAGAGGCCACGTGTTCGAAGTAGTCACCATAACCGAAGTTTCCGTTCACAAACACGTCCACAAACTCTTCGAAAGTCCCGTCCTGGAAGTCGAAAGTACTAAGGTTGCTCGCCATCTTGTAGAAGGAGACACACACATCCCAGGGATTTCGGGCGACGTAGACGTACTTGCCTTCTTCGGTCAACATGTCTTTTTTCAATGGAAGGTGCGTCGTAAAGGTTCTCAAAGGCAGAGTCGATTTCCAGTCCTTGATATTCATGTACTCTAGAAAGCGCCACTCTCTGGAAAGTTCTTCATGCGTCGTGACTGGTTCTCCCTCTCTCAGGATAAGCTGCGTAATGTACAGCACCCAGTGAGTTCCACTCTTCGGAAAGGTGGACTGCACAACGTCGCCGCTTCTCGCTCGGAACTTGAGGTTTTCTCGCAAGATTTCTGGGTCTATGCTTAAACACCTTGGTACCCCATCTATAATTTGGTGCTTGGGCTTCCGACGCTGCATGCTTTAGAGGTGCTTCTGAAAAGATAAAAAAAGAAGTAGAGCTAGAATTACCTCGAACCTCTAAAGCTCCGCATGGTAGGAAGTATGCATTAAGGAACAGTCGTAGCCGACAGTAAACAAGCACGTTCATTTCTAAACCGATCAATGCACATCCTACATATTCAAAGAAATGAAAAAGATTGTCAAATCTTTACCATCTGCAAGAACTTATAGGTTTTTAGATAGCCACTTCCGTGCAGTGTCCTCCGTTCTTGCGTAGACTGAGCAGTCTTTCAGGCAAACAGCTTGTAAAATCAGCATTATTGATTCGGACAACTACGATTTCGTTTCCTTTCACTCAAGAGGAAAATGTCTTAATTTGTGCGAGTAACACGTAGGAAATTTTTGAGCCCGGCAAAATTAGTTTTTCTGCTGCTAACCATGCAGCCGTATACATTTTAGTTCTGACAAACGTCATTTACTGCTACGCCTGATAGAGGTATAGATTTCGAGCGCATAATTCAGAGCGCGCGTAGAATTTTCGCCTTTTTATTTTGTATTTTGATACACTGTAAACCCCAATAGCGGTTTTTACAGGGGTGGGCGCACTTCAAAAAATACACAACTTCGACATAAAACAGTTATAGAACAGTAAGCAGTTGCACAATGAAAAGGACGGGTCTAGTTAAAGCAAGCCAAGAACAAACAAATTCGAGGTAATCAGTTATACAGAACAAAGTATATATCACCAACATTTCGACAATGTTTAGTCATTTTTGCGGCAATATACTCAGCTCGGCAAGCTCCAAAAATTTGAGGACTGTCGGCTGCATTACAATCCAAGTATTAAGGGCATTCCATTCGCGCACTGCTCGCGGAAAAAAAGGAAAAATAAAATGTATTATTGCAACAAAAAAAAATTCTTTAAGTGTAAGAGGATGTTTGCGGCGGGTGATTCTGGAGTGGCTTATATTGACGAAGTCTTCAAATTTAAGGTTAAATGAACTGTGCAGAAGTAAGTATAGGAATTTCAAGCGGTGCAGTTTCGATCGGATAGATAAAGGCTGAAGTCCTGTGCGATGCAAAAGTTCAGTAGGTCAATCTGTGCGTCTGTACTGGTTGAAAGGCACTGTAGCGAAAACTAGGAATCAAGATAAAGCACGCGAGCTCTGTTTTCCGTGCATTGTATCCATTCTTGCTCTGCTCTTTTGAGGCCGTGGCAGCGCATTACCTTCCACTCAAGTTTCAAACCCCATATGATTGTGTACCATACTTCTAAGTTTGCTGGAACCCGCCTACTGCGACAGCCCACCTAACACTATGGCCGCTGTAGGCGGGTCGCATCACTTACGTGTTAGGTAACCACCGCATCGCGCCGCTCTGCAGCCAAGTCGTTTGAACTTGCGGCCCACACACCGCACGCATAATAAGGCATTCTCATTGTGCTCAGTTACAGCACCTGCCGCCGCACACAGGGAAGACGGCGATTGCGTTACACGCTGCAGGGAAAAGCAGCTGCACAGGTAGTCACGGCGCCAAACTGTTGTAGGTGCCGTGTAATCCAAGCGTTTGCTCATTGAAAATACTTTGGTGCTAAGCGACACTCAGGTGCGAAGTTCCGCCCACGGCCGCATCAAAGCGAATCATGCCTGGTCCTGCAAAGGACGCAGGATTGCTCAGACGTGGCGCAAAGCTTGTCGCTCTTCCTGAGGAGCGTCTTTTCTAGAGGGCGCAGTGCCTCTGGGTGTCGTAATGAGATGCTCGTTTTCTTCTCTCTGATGCGAGTTTGAAGCTGTATTGCGATCCTCCATTTAATAGTAACATAGATGGGCATGGCCCTCAGTACTGCAATACTACGTGATCCTCGAGCAGTGTGGCAACATCGCTATGCCTTTTTCCGTCCGTGCTGGCGCCACTATCCTTCCAGTGATTCGTGTCGTTAGAGCGATGGAATGTCGCTCGATGGGCGGTGGTAGCCTCTTCAACGACCCAGAGAAAATGTTGAGTCGAAGCACTAAAACGTACCGTCATCTGAAGTTTTTGTTACATGCCATTCGCGTCAAGACACTGTTGGCCTTGCCATTTCCAGTATTTTTGTCTTTCACAATGGCGGCGTCAGTTTCAGCTATATATAGCCGGTAGGCCTTTGAAATGGGCACGCTGCTTAGCCTGTCACTTCGGAGTAATGCGGTGAAGCCAACTGAACAAATTCAGGCTTAGCGGCGGCACTCGCCTGGCCTGCTTCGCGATCGAATGTGTTCAGGAAAACAACCGTAGTTTTATTTTAATGAGTGATTATTGTATTTATATTTATAGTGTGTTTGTAACAGGACTAGACATCGTATGGTAAAGGCAGTGGGCTGCTCCTAAGCGACGCGCGCAGTGGCTTCAATACGAAGCAGGTTACACCTAGCAACGCCTAGCGAGCGCTGCGCTTCCAGGACCCCGCGGGCGGCACATTCCTGTAATAAGCGTGCCACAAGCGTGAGTGCAATCTATTACAGATTCTAGGTTACGGGTAAGCTAATGTGCTGCCATTTCTTACATATCGAATTATGGATATACCCAACTATATCGCGATGGCCGCCGAATACGATATATTCAGGTTCGACTGTAAATCGCGCGCCCCGACGGACGTGATGCTGGCAAAACCTAGCTAATAAAGGCTGAGGCTTTCAAGAACAAGGACATTGACAGAATCCAATAGGGGCCTAGGATTAGGGCTGTACCCACCGGCCTGAGCGCCTGAATAAAGTTTGCATGCATTCACTGATTCATTTTATCCCTCAGGGAGCGCCATCGTGTCCATCCGTTTTTCTCTCCCTTATGTTTTTCTTTTAACCTTTTTCTTTTTCTCTACCCAGATTCTTCTTTTCTATTCCTATTCTTCTATCTCTCTCCCTCTTCTTTCCCTAATTCTCTTCTCCTCTTCTACATTCTCCCCTTCTTTCTTCTCCTCTCTTTTCCTCAGCTTCGCTATGCTGTTGGCTTGGCTTGCGTTGGCCTGATACATTCGCTTGGGATCGAAGCCAAGCTTAAAATGTGTGAACGACATTGACAACTACAGCGGGGTGAGAAGGAGGCAAACATTCATGACTGACAGAAATGTTTGCCTGGTAGCCTATAGATGAGGTTGGAAAGCGATTAAACGAAATACATGCACACCAAAATCTGGTGCATTCCCATACACGTGCAGGATTTACACATGATTATTGTCAGTTTAGTGCCCTGAAGAGAATGAACAAGACTTTACTTGACGCCGAAGCTGCATCACGCCAAGAACCAAGTACATGCACCGAACAGAGGGTATTGTACTGTTGGAGACCGAAAGAAGTTTGAAAAGTGCTGAATGTTGGAGGTTTCAAAACGGCTCTCTCTCATGCCGACGCCGCGATTTTACAGAATTACAGTACTACTGCTGTCACAGTAAAAAGCAATGCAACATTGCCAAATGGTCTTTGCACAAATCTGAAGCCGAAGCCCAGCTATTGCTTGAAGACAAGAGGCACTGATGCACTGCTGCAAACTCTCAAAGCGTCTATAGAGTGCCACATGTGCTGGGGGAGGAGCAATGGAACGATGTAAGGCTGTCTGGATGGAGCCCAGATGATTCAGATACACGCAAGAAGTATGGGACCTTTGTCAGAATAGCCCACCCTTGACATGGAGTATAAATGTATAGAGTATAAAGTACATATACATAGAGCATAAAGTTATATGACAAACTTATAAAGTCCAAAAGGAGGACAAACACGCCCATAATGAAGCACAATGGGTACAAAATACATATGAAGTACGTAATACGAGGACTATGGATCCGTCTAATGGTTTCTCGGCTGACATTTTCGAATGCGGTACTCTGATTCAAATCCGTTGTGCTACAAAGACAATATATTAACCAGAAAAGGTTGGTAGATTAGCCCCAGGGGCTCATAAAAACATAAAAAAATAGGATCAGTTTAGTGTAATATCGGTTGGTGGTTCTTTGAAGCACGGGAAGCACAGAACAGAATACCGCTTGAGACGAGAATAAGCAAAATAGATGAAGAGAAATTGGTAGTCAAATTTATCGGGTACATGTATGCAGGAAAAACGGTGCTGCAGGTTGAAGGAGAAAGGTAAAAACCTACGACAGGTCACACAGGCATCAACAGGAAAAAGGAAGTTATCACGCACGTTAATAAGAAAATCCTCGAAACCGTGACAACAAGCTGGGGCCAAAAAATGTAAAGAGGAAAAATCGCTAGGACATCGAACTACATTATTTTCTGGCAATGCGGTAGAAGTGTAGTTGTTGGAGCCTTTGCTGGAAGTGACGTGAGTTATAATCTGCTGACGTCGGTTCCCTCCAGCCAGTGGGAACTATTCGCTCTAGTGATGTCAGTTCTATGCTGACAAAGGGCGAATTGTATGACAAATTTTACCCCATGAGACTTCTGACACTATCGCAATAAAATATCATCGTATGAAAAGAGAGCGGGAAGGCCAACATAAGGAAGTAAGCGCTATTTGATAATTCAAGTCGAAAGGCCTCTTTTTCGATGGTCGGTTAGGTTGCCTTAAAACTAGTCAATATACAAGTAAGCATGAACAAGGAGACTATATTTGGCTAGCCTGCGAGAGCAGCATAAAAACATTAAACGGGCTCTCGTACACTGTAAATATACATATGCAGATATAAATGAGAGCATGGTGAACAACCTCCCTCAAGCTCTGTTTGTTTGGGGTAGTGGACGCAATATTAACGCATCACCAGTGGAGAGGAGTACGATAAGGCTATAGTACCGGTGGTGTAAAACGATATATAGAAAAAAAATTGCGAGTTACTACAGAAATCGAAACAATATAGCTTAGAACATAGGAATATATTTACTTAGAATACAAAAGAACCCGATATGATAAACCAAGACAAAATTATAAAATGAATATTTTAGCCAACATATTCTCCAGGTGGCGCTCGGGACAGCACTGATTCAAATTGGGTGTCATTAACATTATTCTATTCAAAAGGAGGTGAAACAAAAAATAAAAAAATTTCCGAAACCGTCACTGAAATTAGGATAATACAATTCACAATGGAAGAATACAACATCGAATGGCAAAGAACGAAAGTCGGAAGGGAAGCTTTGAAGAGTAGGAAATAAACAAAGCTGGCACTGTATTCCCTTGGCAACAGGGCTCACGTCAACGGCCTGGTTCAAAGGGGATCGTCAGAAATAGTAACGCGTGTTTCAAAAAATATTCACAAAGAAAGATCCTAAAGATCGCAAATAAAGTTTGTACAGGTTGTAAAGGAAGCATGCAGAGCTGCTGTCATCATTAACAAATGTAGACATTTATTACATTAAGAGATTGAGCTACTGCTGTACAACTTGCTAATCCTTCCTGAACTCACCTACGCCCATTGGGCATGGGGTACAACAGCCAAAACAAACATAAGCAATTACTATTATTACAAAATGATGTAATGGGAGCAATAGCTAACGCAACATATGATACCTACAGAACTTTTTAACAGCTGAGGAGTTATCAAGGTCGCTCAGTATTATACTTACCCGCTTACTGTATCGTACTGCACAGCTGTAAAAGCAACAATCATTCCTACCACAGTACCTCCACGTTGAAGAAAGCCGTTCTAGCATATAGCACACGTCATCCAGATGCGTGGTGCATACCACCGCACAACTATGCCCTTCAATCATTAACTTATAATCTTCCAGTTCTGCTCAACAGTTATGCTCATGAGTTTGTTGATATTACCAGGCTGCCCAAAAAATCTGAAAAATATGTTCTTTTCATGCCAATAATGTAACTAGTGAGCGAACATCTTGCAAGCAGTGTGCTGCTTTTCTTTATGTTCGTGTGAACTTGCTAGTGCCTTTTCTTGCAAAACTCATTTGTGCTTTTTTGTGATAATGACTATTCAAATAGCGTCTATGCTGCAGTCATGAGTGGGGCAGTCGTCTCGTTTAGGGGCTGGCAGCAGTAACTTTTTGCAGCTTCTCCATCTTTGTACACTGCACAAAGAAACATAAAATTCGATTTGATTTGATTAGAAATGCACCCCTCTGTCCTCTACCGTCGCTTCTCACGGCCGTCACAATGTGTGCAGTAAAGTTTTTTTTGCTCGTCTTTTTTGTTTTGGGCGGCTAGATATATGTGACTTTCCATTGAGAAGGAAGAGCTGCGCACCGTCTAGCCCAGCTGGATGCAGCTGGTCTGTCAAGGCGTTTTAATAAGTTACACTCAGGAAGGTGACGATCGAATAAAGCCACATAGAGCTATTTCAAGGAAGACCCGCAGCATCAGAAGTAAGCATATTTTGCCATGAATTTGGGGCAGCAGCTGTTGAACAGATGGAAGTAAAATAAAATGCATAGTATTGGTAAAATGCATGGTATTGTTCCTTGATTTACAGCGCCATACCTGTGTTTCGAAATATGTTGCCCTCATTACGTGCTAAGACGTCCACGAACAACAATAATTCTTGACTTCGATGTATACCGTGAAAGACTGCTTCAAATATTTAGCAATACAGTTAGGCCTTCGAGTACAGAAAACTATTTGACGATAGGGAACACTACTTTATTTATTTACTTTGTGGACACCAGAAATTCGCCTATAGGGGTATGACATGAAGAAAAGGGTATTTCGTAGGAAGCTTTTGTGTATTGTAAAAGGCGTCAACTTTGGGTCGACTCCTTGGCACGCAGGTTTCAGCAAAAACAGATAGCCTCATGATGCGCGCTGTTATATATTAATAGTGGATTATCAAGTTAACGAAACCCCTGTAGTATTATAGCCGCAGCTCGGAGGTTCAGTTTGTAAAAAAACAGGTGTTCTGTACTCAACTTTTATTGTAGGTATTTTCCTACGATCCCAGTGTGACGTCCTCCCAAAATAGACCGTTTTGAACATAGGCTTACAAGTTGGCAGAATTACTCTGTATAGTTTGCACACCGAGCTGCAAACGCTTATTAGGCAAGTTTCCTGGACATTTAAAGCGCGTTCAGAATCACCACACTGAAAAATTATTAAGGTGAAAGCTTTACAGGCTCTGTCGGCGGTTTCGTGTCATCACAACGTGTCTGTCGTCATTGTGGGGAACTAGAAAGACAGAACGTCTAAAAAGTTGATATAATCGAAGAAGGACGATGTGAGGATGCGGGGCAAAAATATTTGGTGACGATCGGACGAATAGTTAATTAATTAAAGCCGAAAATGTCAAAAAGTGCCCGTGGCAAGGGAAAAAGTGGCGCGAAATTTGAAACGCCGAAAGTGTAGTACCACGTAACCAGGAAGTGTGGGCGTTGCCAACGCGCAGCGCCAAGTTCGGAAGTTTGGAACGAAGCGTGGTGGGAATTAGAATAATTGCACAAATTCTCAAACAAATAGGATCAATATAGACAAATATGTGCAAATAGAGGAAGATAGGAGCATATAGAGGCGACGAGTGCCGAGGAGGCGTCAGTGCTTTCGCATTACTCCAATACGGGTTACCGTAGTGATCTCGATTTCTTTCTCTTTCACAGTAATATTGTTTCCTCAAGATTGGTTTGTGCAAACGGCGTCGACGTCACAGGATGCCGCAAACCACAACTCCCGCTTTCAGCCATTGGCCAGTAAGGATGTTATTCAATTTGATCAAGACAATCTATCTTCCAGGCATGTGGGCGTTGTTGCATATCTCCTTGTAGTGCGTCACGAACGAACGTCGTAATAACTGATCATAAGAAACGAAAAGGCGGAGTAAGAATATAAATCTCAGTCGACACCTTGACGCTACAGTGAGGAAAGCGATAAGCAGAATACAAAAAGGGGGACAGGAAACAGGTGCCGTGGTGAATTTAATTCTGGAATGACTTCTACGAAGTTGGGTTAATTAATGTGCGCTGGCATCACTCACAACATGGGTGTCTTTTGAAGTCAAGACTTAAATTGAGTCGAAGCCAAAGCAGATGTAAAGCAGCTTTGGTGTCAATTTAACTCCTTAGCAGTGCTGTCCGCTTTTGTCACAATGCCGGTTGGTGCGTGGAGGTGGGTGCTCATCAGGGCACCACCTCAACCTTCCAGGACCTGCACCCAACAGAAGCCCACGAAGCGGCGGAACGAAAAACCGAGCACGAAATCGAATTGAAAGACGCAATGGGAAAGCAAGAAATGAAAAAGGGTCATATACAACCGGTATTGCTACAGCACATTTTCGCACCACATGGCAGGATCACTGGTGGATTTTATTTTCCGGGCCGCCGCGGTGGCTTAATGATTGTGCTCCTTGGGTGCTGACCAGAGAGACGCGGGTTCGTGCCCGGTCTCGGACGTTGCATCTCGATAGAGGCGAAATGTTAGAGGCCCGTGTGGACGTTAAGTGGACGCTATGGAACCCCAGGTGGTCGAAAATATCCGTAGGCCTCCACTACGGTGTATCTCATAACCTGAGTCGCCGTTAAACCCCATAAAATCAAACCAGCCGGTGGATTTTTCGTTGCAGATTGGATGTGAATTGAATTGGATGAGTATTTGCATCCGAAGTGCATAAGAATATGAGAGAGAGAGAAAAAAACAAAAACTTTCCACTGCTTCTAGAGCTGTTGGGAGTCTTCATGGGGGGTATTCCTAGTTTAGAAGTTCTGCGGCGGCAGCTTGAACTCGTCCGCCCAGTGGAAGCTTATTCCCGGGTTCTCAGCAAGACAAAGCTGCTTTCCACTGCTCACTTTCAAGTTCTTTTCCAAAATTCTTGCTGGACGACTGGCTGCTGAGGTAGATGAACCACTAATTAACTACGACAAAGGTGGCCATGCAGGATTCCAGATTTTAAGGTATGCTTCCTTTCTCTATTAGTGCAGAGGCAGCCTCCGTATGTAATAACGGCTGTTTCCTGTCGTCGTGCAACTGTAAAATTAGAGTGCGAACATGTCGCCGTCGGGCAACGTTGCATTAAAGTAATGGGGACGCTTTAAACTAGAAAATACAGCTTAGAAAAGCTCCCTTTAAAGTTTTGTGCGATTTCATACAAATTCCCACTTTCATCACTCCTACGCATTACGAGCAAAACTGCCTTCATTGGCGGAGAAATGTCTGTTCCATTTATCACCCCTTTAAACTTGCTAATAGCACCCGCTCACCGGACTCATTGCCTCTGTCTCCTGTTTTCCTTATGTTTGCCATTTTCAAGTTCATTTAGCAATAAATACTTCGGTCCCACGTGACACTATCAGTGTGCGAACAGGCAAGGATGATTATGACACTTAAGCTCTTCAAAACCTGGACTCCCTAGAGGCCAGACTGTAGCCGCAGGCATTTTATTTATTTATTTCAGCATACTGTAAGCCTAGTTAGGCTCTTACAGGAGTGGGCAAAATAATGGGAAATTTATACAAAACAATAGAATATCCAGTATAACAAACACAAGATACAAAACATGTCCACTGCAGTAGGATAGACCATAGCATATACGCTGATAACAAATATACAGAGCGTTAGTAGACCAGCGACTGCCAAAGGCACATGCGCATTGCCATACACGTTCATTTCGATGCAACTAAAACACTGGAAAAAACAGCGAAACCACGAAGAGATGCAATCTCGTCAACATGATAGTCAAAAGGCACAACTAAGAATAATATTAAACTGAACACTGGCGGTGAATAGCTAGAGACATCGCAGATATTTTTTTTATATTTGTAAATTCTGTTTTTCAAAGAATGGCTCTAAGTTTTCCAAAAAGATATCGTGAGTGACGTCGTGCATGAATTCGTGAGGCAGATTATTCCATTCTTCATTGGGTAACGGGAAAAAGGAGAATTTATATCTGTTGCATCCAGAGATGGGCATCCTCACGAGGGCTCGCCCCCGTGAGGGCATCCTCACCCTCACCTCATGAGGATTTCCCTCGGTGAGGTGAGGGTGAGGGAGGATGGGCGCGTGAAAATTCGTGAGGACGATGGTGAGGGAGGAAAGACATGGTGAGGTGAGGGCGAGGGAGGGCAATATACACTGTCTGGGGGAGAGAGTGGCGGCCCGCACCGTACTCTGGGCTAACTTTTTTTGTCTGTGCAACCCATTATAAGTGCCCGTTTTAAAACGCTCTTTCTTAGGGTGAAGGTTTTCGGGGGAGACGTAGTTTCTGCAGTCTGGAGGTACACGAGGTGAACACTAAACGCAGGGAGCCGCACGCCTTCTCCATCGTCGCGATGCAATACACCGCTGTCAATGCTGTGCCGAATAAAGCGGTCTTTTAACTCAAAAATCTTTTTATCTAGAAACTCTAAAGTCTCAGGTGAAGCACCCTTCATAGTGCGCTAACAAGAGAGAACTGGGCCGGCCGTGCGGGTGGCTGCCGGTCCGGCGGGAACCATGGTGCCGCAGTCAACTTTTTCATTATCAGTCCCGAGTCTGTTAAATGATCAGAGTGTGCAGTAAAACGTGTAAACATTAAGCCTTGTAAGGTTGTGGAATTCCCAAGTTTTAGGTCTTCTTTGCCGGAACGAACTCCAATTTCAGCTAAGTGGCGATTCACATATATGGCTGCAGCGCAAAAAGTGCGTCTACGAAATTCTACTGTGAAAGAAAAGCCAGTTGGCAGCGTTGGTGTGGAATTTTTTCATTCACACTGTGAGTAGTTCATTATAGTCGTAACTTCTTTCTATTTTTCGAAAAGCGGTGCCGCAATGTGGTTGGCAGAGCCAACCAGTATAGTCTTACCATGGAAATAAAGCAGCAGCTCAACAAACTGGGTCTGAATCATCGCTCGCTCCACATTGCATTGCACGCCGTGCCAAAAAAGAAATAAGTTGTACTGCTCCTCAAATAACTGGAACATCTTGGCTTATTTCTGTCCCTGGTTAGGCGTGTGTCCACGTAATGGCGTTACTGATTGTATGAACCATATTTCTCGATGGCATGGTAGGGAATTGACACTCATCGTTTGGGTAAACGTAGACATGCAAGCAAAAAAATCATGGGCATGTTAGCCTGGGGTTAACCACGAATTATCATGCGCAAGCACCATCAGATCTGGTTTTTTATGGTTTATCTTGACTTTCTATGCTTTTGCTTGAGCTCAACTGGCTTACTTTTGTTGATATACAATATTATGCAAGTTTGCATGATATTGCATCATTTTAGGCATGTACTGCAGTAGAGTTGGCCATTGTTTACATTCACAGATCTCTGGGAGGCCTGATTCCGCTCCTGGACAGAGGTGCTACGCGCTACTGCACTGCGATGGCAGGTGCTGCCATCGGTGGGGCTTGTGAGACCCATGTTGACCTTGAGGAATCTCCCGACTAATCATTAAATTGAACTGCCACGGTGGGCAGCTTGCTCCCAATCCAGTGGGCAGCTTGTGATGACGTCATGACGTCGCGTGACCAAGGTGACCCACGTGGTAGAAGCAGGCTTCGGACAGCCAGACAACCGCTTTTAGACGGAGTGGAAGCGCTAGGGCACTACAATGGCAACCACAGGAATTGTTTACTCCAGACTCTGAGGGATAGTGATTAGCATTATTCAACCCAAATGCGGCATTTTAGCGACCCGTTTGATTTTCAAGAGGCCTGTATGATGGTTTATTTTAAGCAGCAGCATCAGGGGCTCACTGCAGCGGAAAATCGGTATAGCACTGGGGCAAGACACTAAAGAAATAATAAAACTTCATAGCTGAGGGAGCGAGATCTGAACCAGCGGTGGCGCTAAAATATCAGTTCCGCTGGCCGCTGCTTCAGACAACTACGCCATCGCCACAGCTTTTTTTAAGCATGGTATTTATTACATTGAAAATATTGTCACGGAGTTCTCACGGAGAGACGCTTCAACAGCTGGAGTCGGCAAGAGGAGACGGTAATGGCGGCCGATCCGCGATAGCACGATCGCAACCTCATCGTCTTCGCGGACAGCTTGCGCCACCTGGCAACACTAGGTGGCAATATATTCTTTATACATTAACTAAATTATTGACAAACGTTTTAGGAAAGTACACGAAACACATCGCAAAAAAATGAGCCGACGCTGAGGAAGCGATCGAATCCCTGCCGCCAGCTAGACAATAACATAACTAGTAAATTTATGCTGCCCGAAATTTGAAATCGTATGCCACCATCAAAAACACTCTTTGACAAACAATTGAGCCACAACGTTCATATGGAGATTCGTACAGTCAGGAAATTGGGGGTGTCTAGGCCCCTGGTTGCAAGCCCTGCCGCTAGCTAGGCAGGAAGTCTATGTTGTACAAAACGCTGTATCGTATGACACCGCCCAGAACGTTCTGCGGCGAACGGTTGGCCCACAAATTTTACACAAATGCCGGGACCAAGTGGCCTGACTTTGATGCCTGCCAAACAGGGATATATATGCATATTGCTCACAGCGCAACAAAGACGGCACGAAAGTTTAGTTCTTAGTTGTACGGGCGTGCGAATGTTCGGGAATTTCGAAAACCGAATCGAATATCCTCGTATTGATTATTCGAAACTAATCGAATATGTGCTCAAATTTTCGAATACTTTTCGAATAATGGCGCGAAGTTCGAACAAGGCCAACGGTACTTTTCTTTCATGAATTTTTCAAAAACAGGGACCATACACGCCGCATTGCCACGCTGCCGCCTTCGGTATGCACGGGATGGAAGATTCAGCTCCACGGTGTGGTCAATTCGCATGGCCTCAGAGATTGTTCTACGCAGCAGGGCCCAGGCAGGTTCAGCAAACCCAGCCTTAATGTCCGACATCGGAGGCCAAGCCTAATACGTAAGCCCTCTTCCATCCCATGCACTCAGATGTTGCGCTAGTTTATTAGCTTCCGTTATCAAGAGCAAAAGCTACTTTTTCTATATGCAAACATATCAATGATAAAGTTAATACACTTACTTTGTTGGACGAACCCCCAGATTCAGATCAGTGTTGCCTCTTTTAAAAGATACAGCTATAACTGCGAAGGCAGCGCGTCGCTGCTCCTCACGATGGCTCATTGAATATTCGCAGAAGTAGCGAATATTCGTCAAAATATTCGTATTCGATTAGGTTCTCTCATTATTCAATTCGTATGCGACTCGGTTTTCAGCCAAACTATCCGGATTAGATTTGGTAGCAACATAACAATATATTCGATTGGGTCGCAATAGCACGGTAGTGCTATTCGCACACCCCTATTGAGTTGTGGTCCTCGGGCATCACGCTGCCGCCTGTTACTAATTGATTCCGTTAAATAACCACCTCGGTTACCATTGCAACCAGTGGGTTACGGTTTGCATTATAACGCATAACGCTGAGACCCGAGGCGCGAGAAGCAGAGCTCAAAGCTCTAAAAGACACAGCAAGGTAAGGCTGAGCACGTCAAGAAGGAGTGTCACTCCGGTTTCAAGATGGTGGGAGATTAGAAGCAGTGAAATTCAGGAGACCCAGTGCTGTGACAATATCATCGGGTAATGGCAATTAAGCGAACTACAAAATTTCCTTGCTCTGAGTCTATTCTGTGCTTAGCACGTATCGTAATTTCGTGGCAAGCGCTACTGCGATGTTTTTTAAATACTCTTGGCGTACATTAGTTTTTGTACCCACACACAAAAACGCTCTGACTCATTTTAGCATCGCATAGAGATGATAATGAACTGTTATAAGGGCAGGGCACATGAATACATTCAGTGCGTGCGAAAACGAGAGACAGAGTGATATTTTGGGACTCCATTCGTAACTGTCTTGGGTTTTTCTCACGTATTAGCTCAAACAACCCACATACACGCACACACACACAGCAATATAAGCATTTAGCTTCTCGTCCAATAGTGCCTTGAGGGCTTGTCTTGTATGTTTATTACTCATTAATATCGCCAGAGGTTGCCGACTACAAAAGTTAACTCGAGTTTTCAAACGAATGTTAGTGAGGGTGAGGGTGAGGGAGGGACGACGATGTGAAGGTGTGGGTGATGGAGGGCCATGGATTCAAAAGTTAGGGTGAGGGAGGAAAAGCGAAAATGAGGGCATTTGCCCACCTCTGGTCGCATCGCACTGGCAGGGGTCTGATGGACTTTTCATAGTTTAATCGCTTTGAACGATGACAAGGCGCCTTAATGTACTGATTTTTATCAATTCTTGTACGATCGTTGTAAAGAAGTAAAAGAAGCTTCATCGAAGCTACGCATCGCCGAGAAGCACGGGTAGGGATACGCGCTTTAGCTCGCAGGGAAGATACGCTGTAATTGCGTGAGTAGCAGGAATAAATAAACCGAAGGGCCTTATTTTGAATTTTTTCTAGTGTTTTTCTCAGGTATGATTGATGAGGGCTCCAAATGACACTGCCGTACTCAAGGATGGGCCTTATGAGGGTATTATAATCTGTTAGCTTTGCATGAGGAGGAGCTGCCGACAGTTTTCTACGGAGAAAGCTGAGCTGTTTGAATACTTTTGCACACGTGTTGGTTATATGAGTGTTCCAGCTCACCTTGTGGGTAAATGTAACGTCTAAATATTTCACCGTATCTACCCTCATTATGTTAGATCTTGATAAATTGTAAGAATATACAAGAGGCATTTTTTTATGGGTAAAAGAGATGCAGGACTTATTGCTCATATTACTTTCCATTCTCCATGTTTCGCACCACCTGGCAATGTTATTTACCGAAGAATTTAATTTTAACTGGTCGTCCGGTGTATGTAACGTAATGTACAGAACGCAGTCGTCAGCGAAGAGCTTTATTGTTATTCCAGGTTCAGCGCATGCATGGATATCGTTGATATATATTAGGAAAAAAATAGGTCCTAAGACGGATCGCTGTGGGACCTCGGAGAAAACGTTCAGTCGTTCGGAGTGTGCATTGTTCGTTTCAACATATTGCGTGCGACCTGTTAGGAAAAATTTTATCCAGGTTATTACTTTTGAGTTCATTCCAATAGTACGGAGCTTGCCGATTAATTTAGAATGTAGGACATTGTCAAATGCTTTCCTAAAGTCGATCAGAATGGCATCTGCTTGAAGCTGGGAATTGATCACTTGTGTAAAATCATTTCTTATTTCTAGTGGCTGAGTGATTGTTATCAGTCCTTTTCTGAAGACGTGTTGTCTGCTGTAAATTATTTTCTTCCAAATACGTTGACACGGATTTGTTGAATATATGCTAGAGAGAGGGACAGCCATGTTGCACATGTGTGAATTTTACCCGTTTTTAGCAAAGATAACAATAAATTGTAAGGACATCTCTTAAACAAGATAGAAATATGCGCTCACCAGTGCTTTAGTACGGAATAAGTTGATCAGAATGTCTTCTCACTTTTCCTCCGCTGACGTTGTAGACAGCCCGAGAGATGCCGTTATATGGGCCAAACTGTGCCCTCTTGGACCTGTTATCATTGTTATGACCGCACTAAGCAATAGGCCATGAAATCTTATCTCGTGACGCAGAAGCTCTTCGTTTTGTTTGTCACGTTTTTCTAGTGACTGCGCTCTTGAACTTCGACCTCACAAAAACACATATCTCCGCTCAGAAACCTTTATCGGGGCGTTTCCTTCTCTTCTGTCAACTTTCAAGAGCTCAAGTGCTGAACAGAGCGCATGCGCCGTCGTCTCTTGTTTTTGTCCCCCTCTAATCAATTTCAGTCCCAGACAATGCCGCCGCAGAAATTCGATAACCAAGCAGCGCACATGGCTCTTGCTGAACAATGGAAACCCAGTGGCACCAATCTTTCCATTTATGACTCCGTCATAAGTGCATAGAAGAAAACACATAAAACGCTGTCGCTAAATGTAATTTTTTTCATACCTGTACATTGTGCCTAGAATTGTATAACTAGACAAATGACATCATGTGGTTTATTTTATTTCGTTCTCTCTGTACAATTTTTATATTTGCTTGATTCTGTAAAATGAAAACGTACATATTGTTACAAAATAACTATGTCGTCACTGTATGCCCTGAAGAAGGCGACTTAAGCCCAATGAAGTGAACTTGCTTCGCTTTTTATTCGAGCCCCCTCCTTACTTTTGACAGAAGTAAACTGAATTTCAATTGTATTTGAATTTATATTTGTCTCTTGAAGGCGCACAGGTGTTTGCGATGGAAAAATTATAATTCATAGCAATTCTCTATAAAGAAACAACTAATTCAATATGAACTAATTGAAATGACGAAAGCTGCAATGACAGAACTTGGATGAGCTAATTCTGTATATGGCACACAGATTAGGTGCCCGGCCTTATAATCGCCTTGATTCACGCCTCACCGCCGTCTACACGCTGAATAGCTTTCTTATCCCCCGCTCAAGATCATGTCTTGCTTAGGTGACGGCAGAGCCTAGGGCCACGTGACTGGCTTCTGGAGAGGCGGAATGACTAAAAAAGAGGACCTGGAGATTCCGCTTGGCAGAATGTTTTGTACAAATACAATGTACAAATCATTCCCGCTCGACGTGGTGCCACGCGGAAGTTAGGAACACTTTTGATCCAATTTCTGTTTTTTATGTTCTCTCATTTTGGTTGCTGTTAAGTGGTGGGTACCTTTGGAAACACCAATAATATTTGATGGCATTGGGGCTTCTTCCGTTTGTCCGAGACCTTTCTTCAGCTTTTCTGCATGCTGGTAGGCATTCATTGCTTTGCTTTCTTACATTCAGACTACCCCAGGGATCAGGAAAACACAGTTAGAGCTGTAGAGGAAGCAATAACACCTTTACGTTTAATTTAGGCCCATTGAAACATTCCAACTTCGCGTTTGCCCGGCATGTAGCCTACTACAAGAATAATTCATTCTGAAATACTCGCGCGCAAAATTGTTTGCCTCTACAAATGATAGCGCCATTAACCCACTATAGCCAGTAAAAATTAGTTTTAACCTAGGACTGCAGGCTGATTGAGTTTCACAGTTATGAGAAAAAAGAAAACTGGCGTCCAGAGTTTCGCGCCGTTTGGAAGACCTTCTCGTTCACCAAAGTTAACTTCGCAATTTTTTTTCTTGGCTTAGAAGGCCCAATTGTGGTCACCTTTGAACTCAGTTGTAATGCACATTTGTTCGGCCATAGCGCGTAAATGTCAAATTAAAGATCAATTTACAAGCAAGCGCGCACTGGGTAAGAAAATGTCGTGTTTTGTAGCGCGGTCGCCTACGTATATCAGCTGTAGTGGACTTGTGCGTAGCGCTAATTTAGTACCGAGCAAACTTAGTGCATGGTGTCGTGTACACACATTAACCATTAACGCGAACAAAACGAATGCTGTTTTCTTGGAAAATAAATAGTCTACGCGTAATATTACCGACGACATATTTATTGGAAGCTCACTTGTCGTTGTCACCTTCCCAGTTAATGCCTTGGCGTCATCTCTGTGGAATGTTTAACCTGAAATAATCATTACGAAAAGCCTAGCGGTAAAGTTTCAGGCGTCGTGAGTGCGCTTCCAGAAGTACACTCTTTTCCCCGCCCCTTCGGGTGGTTACTAGGATATGGACCTCCTTCACCCCGCGACTTCACGAAGATGCGGTGGCGCTGATGTTAGCAGCGGCTTTCGCATGGTAGGCAAAACAGGTTCCGCTTGCCCGTGCCTACCGCAGCTGCCGCAGCTACCGGCGGCTGCTTCAAGCCTGTGCACTGCAGAAGCAGCATGTATTAACCAGCTGCGTCACTGCTGGATCCGCGTAGTAGCATAAAAAATATTAAATTAACCTCGATAGGTTTCTCGCGCATAAATGCCGCATTCGGAAACTGGCTAACAGGCATTGGGCCACGGTAGTAAAGCGCGAAGTGTGGGAGTCAATAGGCACTGCCACACAATGCACTTAATAGCATGCAAGTTACTGCGTTTATTCACCTGAACTTCAGGATAGTAGGCTGATAATTTCTCAAGGAAAAAAAAAGACATATGCAGCTGCACACGTACTTATCACCTTGAGCCGGAGTGCACTGGACGCCGACAGGTTCACTCGCCCCCAAGGAATGCGTTTTTTTGTTAATAGCACACCATGTTTTAATGGCGCGTTTTATGACATTTAATATTTACTTAAAACTGTTTCTTGATATGACGACCTAATTATTTCATTCGAGTAGAAAGGAGTCTGGTAAGTTGTGTCAATCTTGCGCGGTCGCGTTGGTGTGCTTAGAATAGCGTACCTTCAGTGTGCTAAACGCCATATGCTTTTGCATTGCATCATGCATGTGTCATGTTTCATGAGGTAGTACATGACTGCGAAGCTTGTTTGGAAAGAAGCAGCCGCAGGCGTGCTACTAACAGACACATGGCGAGATTGAGAGGGGACGCGGCAATGAAAAGTGTTTTCGTTATTCATGCATGCGATATGTAAGTAAACTTGGTGCAAATATGAAATTCCTACGCTATTTTCAGTAATTCCTTTTATTTATAGCTATACCTGGTGCAGTTCTGGGTAATTATAATTAACACCGTCGTCAAGTACCCCCCAAGGTCTCAAATAATTGAGTAGATAGTGCGCAGTTTTTTTATGCCAGCATGTACATAAAGCCCTGTTCTGTACGATGACGCGATTAGTTCTTTTTCTATATGATCAGTACTTATGCATGCATAGTTACATGAAAACGTTTCTTACAAGAAATAACTAACACAGTACTGCACGTGTAGGGAAAAAAATCGAGAGGATTTATTACGCTCCTCAACGTCTCAGGAATAGTTTGCGACAAATGGAATCATTTCATTTTCATGCGAATTACGAAGGTGAGTGATCCAGTCGCAGAAAATGTGAGAGGTCAGAAAACGAACCTTAAGGTTTATTCCCTCGTTTATGGCATCTTCGCTTTCGCTTTGGTCAAAGAAATGCGGCACTGAAATCAAAGAAATTGCCTCACAATTTTTGACGAGCACACTTCTAAAAAGCGTAATTTATAAATTTGTACTCAATATTTTGCTATAATGTTTCGTCACGAAACTAGACTTCAGGGCTAGGAAAGAAAATAATTCTAGAAATCAAAAATTTTCACCAAATCGACCAGCTTAACAAGAGGACAAGTCGGCCTGGCTGGTGCGTGGTCATGCGGCTAAAAACAGCGCTAAGCGAGACAGGAGATCAGGGACACGACGCTGTCCCCACTTTTCGCACAGCGCGACACGTACGTATGTCACCAGACTATGAGCGCATGTCTGCTCCGACGAAACAAGGCCAGCGCTTCCCCTCACTATTTTCTAGTGCAGAGTGCAAAACTAGCGCAGTGACACTAGTGCATAGTGTCAAAACTTGTTTTACTCAATGCCTAGCGCATAAATAAACGGCAGGAACGCTTTCTACATGTTTACTACTAACCATGTATACAATACAGTGGCAAACTATTTCAGGCCGCACGTGGCCAACGCGAGCTCGTGTACTTCAACAAATTACTAAGTTCGAAGCATCGACCATTGCCATGATTCGCAGAAACTGGAAACGCGCCTACAAGCCTTGAAAACCCGCGCTCAACACCTATCCGCGACGCCACTCCCCGAACTTTTGCCTACCACGAGCTCGCTAGCGACTGCAGCGCCACCTCGTTTGTTTACAAACATGCAGGAGGTCTATAGGTTCCATGCGCCGCAGTTTGTCGCGCCAGTGGCGCCATCTGGTTAACAGCGGCGGCGAAAGGCGGACGCAGCCAACGCAGCTCTCAGAGTTCAGTTTGCAGTGAGCGAGGCGAGCGATGAGGTGTTTCGTCTGATAGCCAAAACGAACTTCGCTAATTATGGGTGCGCGACCTACTGCTGTGTTTACCAATGTCATAACAGCTATAAAAAATTGGCGGTGGTTTAGCTCTGGTTAAACCTGGAGTGACGCGATAGCTACAGCTGGCCGAGTGGGACTTGGTCAGTTGAATTGCAAAGTCGGTCTTTCGCCGCTCTGTTTCGCTGGGCGTTCCTTCTTCATATCCGTCCCACTTGACAGGGCGCATTCGCACTGCCGTGGTAGCTCGGTTTCGCCGACGCGCTGCGTCGCCGGCAGCAGCAGCTTCTCCAAACCACGTGACTAACCATGTGACAGCGTGGCAGCACAGCCACGGCGCCGCCAAGCTGAAGGCTCGAAATGCTGCCGTAATTTAGCTATCGCTACAAAACGCTGCAGCCAAGGTAGCGAATATATTTTGAAGCTTTCCTTAGAGATCGTGCATGCTTGCTCATGCACAGAGGTTATACTGGAGGAGTACATTGTGGAGCTTAATTCACGAGTGTCAAATTGGAAGGGGTTTACACTGACTGAGGTGCTTTGAACATGCCACCACTGGTAGGAGTCAGGAGCTGCTTTATGTCTTTTTGTCGAGGGAATCCATCCGCTCAGTGAGCCACAGAAAATGGTCTCCAGTGAAGTTCTTTGAGCTAGCATATGAAGTTTCAGTCTTTGTTTTTTTGTGCTCATCCCTGGTTCAGCGCGTCAATTTTGTTTCTAGTTTTTTTTTCGTGCGTGTGTGTATGCTGCTGGTGCGACGTCGTACTTCTGAGCATGCTTATATCTTTTCGCATTGTTTCACCTAAGATTTTGTTTATGTATTTGTATCATTGATTGCCTACAGTGGTTTAAAATGTTGTACATTTATTGGTTGCATTCCGGAGATCTAAAATCCTGTTTTGGGTGAATAAAAATTAAAAAGAAAGGTAGACAGTGGATCAAATTTCTGTAAATATATTTCTTTGATTTTATAACATCGCTCAACCTTTAATTTCTTGAGTTAATTTTAACTATACTGCAGTTTACCGTCCCAATGCAAATCAGACTATAAGAGGCGTCATGATGGAAGGTTTCAGATAATTTCGGCCACCTGGGGTTCTTTAACGTGCACTGACGTCACACAATACTTGGGCCTCTAGCATTTCGCCTCCTTCGAAATGCGGCCGCCGCAACCGGCATCGAACCCGAGTCATTTGGGTAAGCTGCTGAGCACCATAACCACTGAGCCACGGCGGCAGCCTTTCTAGAGTAATGTTTAACGAAAGAAAAATACGACCAACCTAATTCATTTATATGGTGCCTTCATGAAATTCCTAAAATTTTTGGAATATACTCAGCAAAAAGCTCATCGTCTTTTTTTATGCTTAGAGCTGTGCTTTTTTGAGGAGAGTACACAAAGAAAACCAGCGCCAATCCTGCAGGATATAAAGAACATTATCATGTGATAAGTGCAGTAAGTTTGCGTTTTTCACAATTCTAATCGACCATTCACATAGTGGATGTAAGCTACACAGCCGAATTCATTATTTGGATGAATCAGACACTTGGTTCTCAAAGTGTAAAGACACTCAATTAATCTCAATAAGTTGAACTGCGCTGCCGGATGTTGCAGTGCCGTCGGGACTGCAACACAATCACGGTTGCTCGGAATCGGTGATCAGCCCAACCTGAAAGCATTTGAAACGAAATCCAGCAGCGGTGGCGTCAAGGCTTTCAATGCGTTGAAATCCGCACAGAAGCAGGCGTTGTCTCGGAATGGCATCGCGGTCAGGGCGCGTCTGCTATGCGGCCAGGCTGACGCGAACACGCTGGGCACGGGGGAAGACACCAGTCTTGAGGGGGGCGCGCGCTCTCCCCTCGAGACAGAACGTGAATGAGCATCCGGTTAACGTGGTGAGTGCCACGAGGCGGCGCCGGCGATGGGGTCGCTGCAAGCGCCACCATACCAGAGCACGGCGACCATAACAACCTCTTTCTCACACCAAAAATAGCATCGCCGAGTCGAGGGAATCACTTCAGGGTCAATATTACTGAACTACCTTGACTGCAAACAAATGCTTAACGTACTATGTATACCACCTGAACCTTTGACGCGCAACCTGAACCCCCTTTTCTAAGCAACTCCATGTTTTTACATTAAATTTTTTTCAGTGTTCTTCTTCAACTATACTTTATGAAAAAAAAAAAACTGATGTCATTTTATCGAGCTTCTATCCAATTTATCGAAAACCAGAAAAAAAAGTGAGCCGACGCTGAGGCAGCGATCGAATATCGATGCGTTAAGATATCTGCTTTAAGTCGCCGGGTCCAACTCTTGCTGCAAGCTAGACTCTTACTTAAGAAGTAAGTTTATGTTTAAAGAAACGCGAAATCGCATTCCAACACCACGAACACACTGCGACAAGCGTTTGAGCCGCAATAAACATATGACGGTTCGGAAAGACGGGGACATGGGGGTACATAGTCGCCGGAACCAACCCCTGCCGCTAGCTAGGTTATAACTTAAATATAAGTTTATTCTGCCCGAAGCGCTCAACCCTATGAAACCATCTGGCATACCTGCAGCACACGGTGGGCCCACGAATTTTGCACGAAGGTAAGCACTAAGTGGCAGAACTTGTACACCTGCGAGACACGAATATGTAAGTAGTTTTCGTTAAGCGACAGATTAATAAAAGTATTATTCTCCCATTGATTGTCGCGACAAATAAATAAAGAGAAACATTCCCCTGTGCACCTTGCTTTCGGTGACTGTTGGCTTTCTTAATACGTTTGTCAAACGAGCCCTTCATTTCATTTGACTTGTCTGCTGATAGCTTAACGAGGGTCTATGTTCTGGAAGTCTTGATGCCATAGGTAGCGTAAGAGGGTTCTCGCACAGTTTCCACCCTCGCCGTTATATGACGTTACAGGTCACACTCACGGTATTACATGACGTGCTATATCTACCGCTATCGACGGGGGTGGCGCTGGTGAACACTCTCAAGGTTCGCTTAGACGCAAAACATAGATACCCACCAAAGCAGCAGATTTGATAGCCGTCACCGCAGCTCAGTTCAAGAGCACCGGACGCGATATTCGGAGGTCGTGGGTTCCGATCCCATCGGCGGCATTATTGTGTCTTCTGCTGGTTTATATGTAATTTTTTTAAGCGATAGGTTAATCTAAGTATTATTGTCCCACTGTAAACACAACACATCAAAAAAATTAAACGTTCCCCTAAGCGCCTTCGTTTCGGAGACGGTTGGCTCCCTTCATAAGTTTGCCCTGAGGATAAAAGTGTTCATTAATATGAGGCTTAAAATATCTGTGCGGTTCGTAGCGACGACCTTTACGCCCACAAACCGTGCATTCCGAGGACCTTCAGACGGCCATTATGACCGAACCCTTTGTCGCATGAGGTTCCGGATGGCATCAAACGATTTATCGTGTCGTGATGCACATATTTGTAGAATTTATTAAGTGATACAACGAGAGAGTATACCGGATATAACGAAGGTGGCTGCAAATCGCAGAAGTAATGCAAAACTCATCAAGTAGAGTGCGCTTCTTGTCTTGGAAGGGAAAAAATAGTGCTGCGCATCTGACAGAGCATGTAAAATATGTAATGAATAAAGCTAGTAGGAATGCATCTGTCATGAAAAATAAAGCACTGTGGAATTACAGTAATCATGAAGTGGTAACAGGAATATGGAAAGGGGTGATTGTTCCTAATCTGACTTTCGGCAGTGGGCACGGCGAAACCCGAGGGATCAATCGCTCACCAAACAATTTGTGCTGCTTCGCCAGGTTTTGCTGCTTGCAAGCGTCACTTCATCGTACAAAGCAAGCTCATCGACAGTGCTCTTCGCGCTTGACGTGGAAGACTACCGCCCCCTTTATCTCGCCTTCTGCCACCTGCCGACCATAAAGTGCGCTACGATGCGCACGTGAAATCAGCTACCGCATCGAGATGCCCTATAAAAGACCGTCCACAACAGTTCTTCGCCAGTGGGCGTGGCGAAACCCGAGGGATCATGTCGCTCACCAAACAATTTGTGCTGCTTCGCCAGGTTTTGCTGCTTGCAAGCGTCACTTCATCGTACAAAGCAAGCTCATCGACAGTGCTCCTCGTGCATGACGTGGAAGACTACCGCCCCCTTTCCCTCGCCTTCTGCCACCTGCCGACCATAAAGTGCGCTACGATGCGCACGTGAAATCAGCTACCGCATCGAGATGCCCTATAAAAGACCGTCCACAACAGTTCTTCGCCAGTGGGCGTGGCGAAACCCGAGGGATCATGTCGCTCACCAAACAATTTGTGCTGCTTCGCCAGGTTTTGCTGCTTGCAAGCGTCACTTCATCGTACAAAGCAAGCTCATCGACAGTGCTCCTCGTGCATGACGTGGAAGACTACCGCCCCCTTTCCCTCGCCTTCTGCCACCTGCCGACCATAAAGTGCGCTACGATGCGCACGTGAAATCAGCTACCGCATCGAGATGCCCTATAAAAGACCGTCCACAACAGTTCTTCGCCAGTGGGCACGGCGAAACCAGAGGGATCATGTCGCTCATCAAACAATTTGTGGTGCTTCCCCAGGTCAGTTTGCTTGTCTCTACTATCCGCAGTAATGATGTTGCATTGTTGGTTCTGCCGTGCTCATTGGCATGCATGTCAATTGCTTATGATTGTTTCTGTATGTGTAAATTGCTTGTTTGTGGTGACATCGAAGAAAGCCCTGGCCCCAAAGTTGAAGAGATGTTTGCTAACCCTCAAATGGGGCAGGCAAGCATATTAACTGAGCTAGCTGGTATTCGAGAGCGTCTTACATCAAATGAACAAGCTATTACCTCTGTTAACACTCGAATGAATTTATTTGACAAGTTCCTGCTAGAAATTGGCGTGAAAACCTCCAAAATCCAAACGTTAGAAGACAAAGTTAAAGCCTTAAATCAGGAGGTTAGCAAACAGTATGAAGAACTGACAGATCTCCAAGACCGCACTCGCCGTTCAAACTTAATTGTCTTCGGTGTCAAAGAGCAAGATCAGGAAGATGATGAGGCGTTGCGTAAAGCTGTCATCAGTGACATATTTTTAGAAAAACTGCAATAGTCCTGCAGGCCTGTCTCATGTATTCACCGTCTTAGAAGAAAGCCAGGAAAAAGGACTGTTATTGGATATTTTCAGGATTATTTAGAAAAAAGAGGCTGTTTTTCGCAACGTACGTAAGCTAAAAGGTAGCGGTATATCTATTCATAATGTCTACAGCAAAGAAACTCTGAGAAAACGTAAACTACTATACGAAACTGTTAAACCAGATGTCGGCAACGGGAAAAGTGCTTTGCTTATCAATGATAAACTGAAAATTGATGGCTGCTTCTATGCGTGGGATGATAATCGAAATCAACGAATTGCCATCAGCCGCGAACACCCCACTTCTCATAACGAATGACGCAACGCCTGCGTCGTTTCTAAAAATCAGAGAGTTTTAAATTTCAATGCTCGAAGTATAGTAAATAAGGCTGAACAGCTTGAATTCCTTCTCCTCAAGTATGACCCACATAGTACAATTGTCACAGAAACATGGCTGCATGATGGTGTTAGCGACGAAATAATGGTATCGTATCACCATCGCATAAGATATTTCACCGGGATCGTGGATCAAGGGGCAGTGGTATTGCTATCATTTTAAAAAGCACGATTACCTCCGAAATGCTTCCTCAGATTGATAACCATGAAAGTCTATTTGTTAAGATGAACTGTTGGGGACACGTATTTGTGGTATGTGCAGTTTATAGGCCACCGCCATCACCTCCTGTGTTCTTGATCTCACTACGTGACTAAATGCTTGCGCTGCAAATCCGGCAAATTACTATGGCGGGTGATTTTAACCTACCTGCAGTGGACTGGCTACATAGACCTGAAATCCAGCTTGTTGATAGCCCGGTTTTCGACATAATGCTTGCAAGCGACTTAAAACAAGTCATACTTTAAAACACGCGCGATAATGGTGACACTGGCTCAATATTGGATCTTGTATTGGTTAGCAAGAATATTAGAGAGTTCGAGGTTTGCGTGGAGGAGGGAATATCGGACCACAAACTTGTGCTGTTCAGTTGCAGCCTTGATAACAGCAAGAAAAAATACATTAAAGGTTGTAAAACTGTTAAAGACTTCAGTCATGCCAATGATCAATCCGTCCGTGATGAACTATGGAAGCTGGTTGACAACTTACCAAAAAACTGACATTACTTCACTATGGCAGGTGTTTGTAACTTGCTGTAAATAGTGCATAGATGCCTTTGTTCTGACAAAATGCAATAAAGCACAGCGAACAAACCCATGGGTTGACAGAAAAATTATGCATTTATATTGTAGGCTAAAACGCGCAAGAAAAGCAGAACAGAAACCCCATAGATATTCGTCAACTGCAAACCCAGCTTTCTGATGCATTAGTGCTAGGCCGCCAGAAATATTTTTCCAGTACCTTGCCGAACTACATAAAATCTAGCCCTGATAAATTTTGGCGGTACCTTGGAAATCAGAGCACACACTTGCAAGAAATAAGGCAGCACGATAATGTGATTGCTGATCCACAGGAAATTTCCAGCATAATTAATGAATACTTTCATTCTGTATTCAACCAGGTAGATAGTGTCACAGAGGCTTCGTCTTCTTGCTACCAAGTGTCAGACTTCATATATTTTGAGGGCGTGTTTTCATTATTGCTAAAAGTTAAACAAAAATCTTCTGAAGGCCCAGATGGCATACCGAATTCCTTCCTTCATCGTTACGCCGAGCCTATTGCACACATTTTAACAGCTATCTTTTCGTTATTTGTTAGCACGGCAACTTTACCTGACGATTGGTGCGTGGCCCGTCTCATAGCAGTCCACAAAAAAAGTGACCGCCAGCTTGTGGAAAACTACCAACCAATTTCACTGACATCTACAAGCTGTAAAACACTAGAAGACATCATCGCTCACTACATAAAAAAATTTCTTGAAGCTAACAACTTACTCTCTCCATTTAAGCATGGATTACGGAGGGGTTTGTCGACATGTGCCCAACTTTTAACAACTGTTAACGAAATCGCTCTAACACTTGATTCTTCTCGGCAGATTGATCTTATCTTCCTTGATTTTAGCAAAGCGTTTGATCCCGTACCTCACGGCAAACCTCTTGAAAAACTTACTAATTTTGGTCTTCCTGCATTCATCATAAACTGGATAAGAGCGTACCTTTCAAACCGCACTGAGTTCTTGGATGTCAATGGCCATTCCTACAAAGTGTTACCGGTTTCGTCCGGAGTGTCTGGGACCAGTTTTTTCTTTATCTATGTTAATGATATAACTAGTGGCGTTCATCCTCATGTTAACACGAGGTTGTTCGCGGATTATTGTCTGCTCTTTAAACAGGTTGCAGGCTGTGACGATCAACTTCAGTTACACAGTAGTTTAGCCACACTTAATGAATGGTGCATGACTTGGTCTATGACCCTAAACTCTGAAAAAACTGTTTTACTTCGCGTCACGAACAAAAACAGGCAATTTCATTTTCATATTGCATCAATAATACTGAAATAAAGGAAGTCACAGAATACAAATACCTAGGCGTAATGTTTAGAAACACTCTTTCGTGGTTCAAACACATTGATAACATTTGCGCATCCGCTTCCCGAAAACTCGGCTTTCTGCGTCGTAAGCTGAAAACAGCCCCTCCTGATTTGAAAATACTAGCCTACAGAACTTACGTATTGCCGAAATTGGAGTATGCAGCCATAGTATGGGATCCCTTTCATCTAAAGCATGAACATAAACTTGAAATGGTTCAGAGGCGAGCAGTGAGGTTCATTTTCGACCAGTTCAGGCCCACTGATTCCCCGTCACAGCTCATGGCTGACTACCATATCCCTAACTTAGAATTGCGAAGAACTATAGCACGACTTAAATTTCTTTTCACGATGTATAACAAGTGGCTATAATTTAATGGATGGCCATACATTCAACGTTACCTGCCACGCGTGTGAAGGCACCGTGACGCTCACAATTTGCTGCCTTTCCATGCCCGCACTAACTTGTATATTCTTTTTTTCCTCGTTCAGATAGTCAGTGGAATGGTAACCCCTCTGAAATTTTTTCCACTGATAATTTTGACCAGGCGCCGCTGCTGTATTTTGCGTCGTGACATTCTGTGACGTTTTTTCTGAAATTTTATCAGGTTATGATTATTCTGAGGGATAGCGTATGCAAGTTCATTTCTGTGAGATTACGTAAAAATCATTCTACATAACTGAAATGCATGTTTGTTCATTTTCGTTCTCTTCCTAAGTTTTTTTCTCTTTCTCATGTTAAACGCAAGAGCTCATTTATAATTGATGATTAATCGAGAGAAAATGCTTCACCACATGCCTACCTGCTTAGTCCCGTTGAGACAGCAGTATTTGTAAATAAATAAATGCGGTAGTGAGCTTGAGGCCAGATGTTCAAACAAGGCTAGAAATCAAACAACGCGGCGTAGAGAGGCTAGCTCTGGGAGCAGATGGCAATACACCAAATCAGATCGTAGAGGGTGATATTGAATGGGCGTCGTTCAAGAGCTGAAAAGCTAGCAGTAAGATAGCATTTGAGGAACCATTGAGAAAAATGAAACAAAAGCAGTGGGATAGGAAAGTTTTCAGGTACCTTTACATCAGGAATGTTGCCACGAAATGGAGAGAGCGAACTGGAAAATTGACAAGCAAATAGCTGGACAGCAGCAGGGGAGCAAATCATCAATTATCGGTTAATAAAAAGGTTAAAGCAACAGAGAGCTCTGTGGGAAACGGGGATACTTACGACATCGGCACTGGGAATGTACAGGACGTTTAAACAGAAAATTACCAAAGAAAATATCTATGAAAATTGTAGGGGACGCTCTTCGTTATTTGAGGCTATGACGGGAGTTTTGCGGACTAAGATATATAGAGTAAGGTACCACGAGATAGACACGTTGTGCGTTGCGTGCGGAGAGGAGGAGGAAAGGGCTGAACACTTGATACTTTTCTGTAAAGGACTTCACTCTACAGTGGAAAGCAGTGGGGCTGATTTATCGAAAGCATTGGGGTTTAATGACAGTGAAGAGGAATTAGATTTTAAGCGGGTAGAAGTAACCAAGCGGAGTTTATCTGACTACGTGGCGAAAATCAAGACGAGTAAAACTTCACGAGTCATGGCTAGGTGGCTTGAACCACCGCCCGATTCAAAGAGTCAGCCTTGTCCATGCATCCCTCCGTTCAGGGCGTTGTTGCTGTGCGCGCGGGAGAGCGCACCCTCTTCGGCTAGGGTCGTCGGCGCGAGCGAACGTGGTGCTCGTGGATTCGGTCTTCATCGGCGGGGTGAGGAAGCGCGGGGAGACCGGCTTCCGGATCTCGTCCCCTCCGGCCTCGGACTATCCCTTGCTCTAGCGAGGGTGAAGATTCGCTCGTAACTTTGCTGGTAAGTCGGACGACCTTGATTAATTAGCGTACCTTGTTGCTAGCCGGCGTTACTGTTGCTGTAGCAATAAATGCCTGTTTGTGTCAACCAATGTGTCGTTCATTTGTTCCCTCAGAGCAAGGCCCGCCATGGTCTGCGTGCGCTCGGTAGCGTACGCGATCACAGGGTTGGATTCGGCTGTTTTGAACACTATAAGCTGCCGATTAATTGGGGGAAAGCTTATTTATCTCCCCAGTTAAAACCCTATAAGCGGCATTAGCATTAGTGTCGTATCTGCCTCAGGGACTATTCCAAGCTTGTACTACAAGTCCTTCATCTAATGTGAGGCATCCTGTTTATTTGGGAGTCTAGTGAAGAAAAAGGTTCGATATAAGTACAGAGCACGTCCGAAACAGGAATGCTGATCGTTCTCTCAAGTGCATCAGCAATAGAGCATATTGCGAAGGCAGACTGCTTGTGTCTGAACAGCCCGCAAATGAAGAGGTAAAGAAGGATTCCTAATAGGCTTAGAATGGCTGACAATCATTGCGAGGATCGATTTTCGAAAAGCGAAGCAAACTGGCTACTTCCTTCACGTGTGCCACTTTTCATCTAGATGCTGAGAAATTTGAAAACCTTCGGCTTCTGCACCTAGGATGAAAACTACAATCATAATTGGTGCACACCACAGCGTTCCTGAAGTATGTGAGGATGTGTATGTTCAGTAAAGCAGGTGGTCCAATGAAAATACGAGCATTGTAGCCGGTCCCTGAAGGCATCAAGCGTAGGCTTGTTTTGTGTCTTCTAAAGAAGGCATCTTGAAAACCACCTTTATAAACTATTTAAAAAGCACCGTCTGTTACAACAGGTTACAATCCACCGCCGCCGTTCATTTCAATGGCGCGGTTGATTGTAAACTTTTGAAACAGACGCTACGTTTCCCTTTTTGATGTACTTCTTTTTTTTTCGGCTTTTATGCGTTGCATATTGCAGTCACTCAGTTCAGCCCTTGGGCGCGGCCGGGCAGCCACCAAACCACGTGACGTGATGTCACGACAGCCGGAGGAAAAGCTGGGCCCCAACTCGCGCGGTCGCGCGCGGCCGCAGCTACCACCTGACTCCCGCTCCTCCCGCTAGGGGCGCTGTGCCGGCGCGTGACGTCACGGATGAAAAGCTGAGCCCCAACTCGCGCGGTCGCGCGTGGCCGCAGCCTCCACCTGACTACCGCTCCTCCCACTAGGGGCGCTGCGCCGGCGCGTGATGTCACGGAGGAAAAGCTGAGCCCCAACTGGCGCGGTCGCGCGCGGCCGCAGCCACCACCTGACTCCCGCTCCTCCCGCTAGGGGCGCTGTGCTATGATTGACGTCACGGCATATGTATAAAAGAGCTGCGCTCCTTCGCCCGCCGTCTTGGCCCTCCTGCCCAACTTCCTGCTCAAGGATCTCCGTCTACCCATCCACGTGGCCATCTACGCGGATGATATCGCCATCTGGTGCCGTGGACCCCGCAGATCCAGGGTCCAAACCATCAGAAACGTGCAGCGGGCCATCGATGCTGTCGCCGTCTTCTTGGAACGTGCAGGCCTCAGCATATCCCCCTCCAAAACACAGGCGATGCTTCTCAACACAAGGGTTGGCGCCCGCCCTGGCCGGACCTTCCTCCACGTTGGTGGCCGTGACCTAGCCTGGAGCCGCCAAGTGAAATACCTGGGCCTGCTCATCGACATTCGGCTCACCTGGAACCCGGCAGTAAGCCACTTCCTGGCCCAGTCCTCCAGGATCCAGGGGGCTATACGTAGCCTCCTAGCCAAGGGCAATGGCATCACCCCCAGGCTGGGACTCCAGCTATACCAAGGCATGGCCGTCCCGCAGTTCACCTACGCACTACCGCTCATCCGGCTCACTGTGAGCCAATACCTGGCCATCGAGCGGAAACAGCGGGCGGCGATACGACTATGCCTTGGACTTCCCCGCTCCTCTCCCGTGGCCGCCACCCTGGCAGAAGCAGGTTCATGGCCTCTGGAGCTGCTATCCAGGCGCACCTCTCTCCGCCACATCGAGCGCCTTCACAACGCGCCCGATGGCCGTCCCCTTGTGGACCGCCTTCTCACGAGGCCCAACTCCAAAATGGGTCAGATGGCCCAGTTCTTCGAAGATCTCGTGGGGGGACAGCCTGAGTGCTTCCCCCTCCCTCCTCGCCCGGACCTTGGACACCTCTACGAGGTCAACCTCTCTCTACCTGGCTCTCGGTCGAGGCGGGACACTCCCGCTGTGGGCTTACGTCAGGAAGTCGCTGCGGTTCTTCATGCTGAACCCCCTGGCACCGTCACTATTTTCACGGATGGCTCCGTCCTCCCAGGACCATGCTCATCTGCGGCTGCAGCCTGCACAGCCCCATCGCTCCACTTGAGCAGACAGGCCAGGCTACCTTTTGCGGCATCGTCCACAACCGCAGAACTTGCCGCCATACACTTGGCCGCTGACATCCTAAACCAACGCCCTGGGATCAAGGAGGCAGCCATCTACACCGACTCCAGGGCAGCCCTCCAGCTCCTCCTGAGGCCATTCAAGGGTCCTCCCATCGCCCGCAGGCTTGCTTGGCGGCTCGACGCACTGTGCTCCAGGGGAACCCGCATCCGTCTCACCTGGGTCCCGGCCCATATCGGTGTCCAGGGCAATGAAGAAGCGGACTCCCTTGCCAAATCTGCCCACTCTCCGGGTACTCCGCTCTCCAGGAACCTGTGCCCCTTAGATCTGGCAAGGAACACAGTGGACCGCCTCCTCCTCCTAGATCACCCTGATCCCAGGGTGGCAAACGGCCATCCCCCCCATCCACTCCCAACTCGAGGCGTGGACTGCAAAGAGCGCAGCCTCCTACTGAGACTCAGGGTAGGCTGCGCCAACACCAGCTCCCGCCTTTTCCGCATCGGCCTCTCTGACTCCCCGGGTTGCTCCTTCTGCACTTACCCGGAAGAGACTGCCCAACAGCTCCTGTGTGAATGCCCTGCCCTTGTCTCCGCAAGGACTATCATGGAGGCTGGCTACCGCTCCCTGGGCCTCCCCTGCACATCAGCGGACCACCTTCTCTTCCCCGGCTGTCATAATCCTGCCAAAGCCCTCCGGCACCTCCTCAACTTCCTGGAGGCCTCCGGCCTCTCTGGCCGCCTATAGGCCACAGGGGACTGCGTATGTCATTCGACATTATCATTGCGGCTGCGCGCCTACCCTTTCCTTTCAATCTTTTTTCCCCTCCCCTCCTCTTTCTACGACACGCCGGCAGTGGGCGTGGAGGCTAGTCCTCCAATAGACAAGCCCATGTCTCCCTCCTTTTCATCCTTCCCAACAATCACTGAAGAAGAAGAAGAAGCCGGGAGAGTCTTATACCCCTGTCACACGGGCATTTCGAGGGCCCTCGAGCCGATAGTCTATCGACTCAAAGGCGATCGAGCGGTGCTACACGGGCAGTTTCAATGGCGATCGAGTCAATAGCCTATCGAGTCAACGGAGCAGCACGGAACTCCATCGAGATATGCAACGCATTCTTGGCTTAACCAAGCTAAGCCTGGTTTTTTTCCTGCAGGCACACATGGATAACATTGAAGTACATCAAGGCTTCGCAGGACATAAAAGATGTGCTAAGGTTCGTGGTTTATGCTTCGCATTTAAGAAAAAGTCCTGTGCTTTAGTTGAGAATGCATATCACTTGTCGAGAAAATGCGATGTCGCTGCCACTCATCATTATATCTCAAACTATGGACGCGTTAGCCCCGATGCATATTCAGCTTGAATATTGAAGCGGGAAGAATTGCGTAGGAAGAGAAGTTTCGTTGGGTGGTCCCACTAACTGGCTCAAAGGTGTACGTGAGAGCAGATGCAGTTATAGCAGCTCATCCTTCGGCTTGTCTCAAAGAGGAAACGGTACGCGGAAGGCTTGGCGTGTTCCTTGCTGCACCACAGGTTTTCCTTATGTTTCTGGCTCCCTTTCATATACTGGCATGTGCTGTCAAACACTCATCGTCATCATCATCATCATCAGCCTGACTACGCCCACTGCTTGGCAAAGGCCTCTCCAATATCTCTCCAATTAACCCTGACCTTTGCCAGCTGCGCTCACCGTAAGCCCGCAAAACTTCTTAACCTCATCCGCCCCCCTAACATTCTGCCGCCCCTTGGTACGCTTGCCTTCTCTTGGAATAAACTCCGTTACCCTTAAGGACCAGCGGTTACCTTGCATTCGCATTACGTGCCCTGCCCAAGCGCATTTCTTTTTCTTGATCTCAACTAGGAGGTCACTAACCGGCGTTAGTTCCCTCACCCACTCTGCCTGCTTCTGTCTCTTAACGTTTCCTTGCTCAAAATCCATAGCACGAGCGGCTTGTCTTATTTAGCAGTCGATTCGTATTCCCCGCTTGCCGCGGCGGTCCTACCGAGGCTTCAAGCCTTTCTTCAAGATTTGGCCTAGCTAGTGTCCTCCACCGCAGTGCTTTTTTCCACGCTGAAATTCACCTGACTTGTTTCTAAGGAGCAGCGTACATCCGTGCGCATTTTTCATGGACGTGAAATTTTTTTTCATCCCTGCTCGTGAGTGCTGTGCCGTCCCTGGCGTTATTCATTGATTTTCTGCTCGCATATTCGCTCGCATATAAATGCTCAGTTCATATTGGAGGTGACTTTAATATCTTATTTAGCGCAGTAAAATGTCGCAGGTGCAGAGGGGCCAGGCTTTTTTTTTAATTTCTGATAATCGATGAAAAATATCAATTCATACGTAGTCCACATATATCCCGCAGCACGCGAAATTTCAGCTTTTAAACATGTTTATTCCGCGGATTTGGGTCGAGGAATTCAACTATTTCTTGCTTCAGCTCATGGCTGCGTAATAATTCAGTGAGCTTCGCGTGTCAGGTTATACGCACTACGTTAAGTGCGCAAGGTTATTTTACAAATTGTCCTCAGTACAAATCAGTAGTATATTCAATACAAGAAAAAACGTTCCTAACGGGAACCCGCCGCCATGGCTCAGTGGCGATAATTAAAGGGATTTGTTTTATCACCTGATGTGAATATAGGGATGATTTTTTCAATTTTCCAGTCTTCTGGAATATCTCCAGTGGTTAGAGACTGACGAAAGATAAGGCAGAGAATAATGCTTGAACGCTTAACAGAGTTTTTGAGTATTTCCGAACTGACATCATCGACAACGCCGGAAGTCGATATCTAGAGGTTCTTAATAAGATTTTCAATGCCGGTGACACTAATTTCTATGGGGCTCATGTATTGGTAATCTATATCACATAATGGTGGAATAGTGAAGTTTTCTTCCTGCGTGAACACTGAAGCAAAATAGTCGTTTAAAATATGCGGGCAAATTTCTTTACTGATTGCCGCACCAGAGTCATCAAAAAAGGAAATCAGAGGCGCAGTATCAGTAGGCGATATTTTTTTCCAGAATTTTTTGGGGTTGTGCGTCATGAGCGATTGAAACGTCATGAAAATGGTATTTAAACTTGGCTTTGCGGATGGCACTACAAAATTCTTTATCGGCGGTTTTGTGTTTCTGCCATAAAGCTGGTGTGCTAAGTCGTTTAGCAGCTTTGAAATGTCGCTATTTCTTGTTTTTCCAGTGCATGCAACATTCGGTTAAACCCTTTTTTAGACGAGGTCACGCGAAATGAATGTAGAGGAATATGAAGGTGCAATAATTCCTGCAAGCGGTGTTTAAACAAGAGCCAGTTGTCATCGATGGAACACTGAGCACACTCCGGAAGGTATGAGTCGCAAAAACGTTGCAAGCCGAGGATTATTGCGCTGAAGTCAGCACGGTTATAGTTAAAAAAACGTTTGTGCGTTAGTGCACGTGTGCATGGGGACATGGAAATCATGAAATGAAGTAGCAAATGGTCGCTAAATCCTTCATAATAGTAAATAGCGCTAAAACTGTTTGGGACTGTCGCGAAACGAGGTCGAGCGTGTTGTTCTCCCGGGTAGGCTTATCCACTAGTTGAACCTATGAGTAATCGAGAGTTAATGATTCTTCGACTCGTTCGAGGCGAAAGTTGAATTTTTCATAGCCTCGATGGCAGCTATATTTTCTGGACAGCTGCTGCGGTGGCTCAGTTTTTATGGTACTCATGTTCTGACCTGAAAGATTAGGGATCGATCCCTGCCGCGGTGGTCTCATTTCGATGAAGGCGAAATGTTAGAGGCCTGTGTACCGTGGGATATCATTGCACTTTAAAGAATCCCAGGTGGTCAAAAGTTTCCTTAGTCCTCCACTATGGCGTTCCTTATAATCTCTGTCGTTTCGGGAGGTTGACCACTAAAAACTCGTATTTTCACCACCGATGTAATTACAGGAGGCGGAGACGGGCAACTGATTATACAGATTCAATTAAAGTTCTCGAAAAAACTACTTAAGATACATGGGTAGACGCAACACAGAAGTAATATGTTCGCTCAAATTCAAGAAACACAGTTTAATTCTTCATGATATTGTAAAAAGCCATAACGGGGACAATTTTTTTACAGCGTATCAGATTATAAAAAAATACCTTGGAATCCCACTGGTAAAGCTCGAGAAATGATTGATTACATGAAAATGATTAGTCTCTTCGATACCACTTCTAAATGTACTAGGTTCTTGGAACTCTGCCGGCGCATCGTCGCATGAGCGCTTCCAAGCACCTAATAAAACCGTTACCTGGATGCCCTGCGCTTTTAGTATTGGCTAGCTCCCTCTTATTCATTAAATGCAGGAGCAGACTTCCCTCAGGAGCATAAGCCAACGTTCAGCATGACTAAGTAAAGGAATACATGCAGGAAAAGTGTCTCTTTAAAACGTTCCTCCTGCTTGCACTATATCCGCAGTATTTAGCACCCTTTGGAAGCTGCTTGCAGGGTCTCGGCTCTGATATCTGTCCACAGGTTCATGAAAGAAGATGATTTTTCTGCCTCACAGATCCTGGATTCCATTCGTCGTAGAAGTTCCGGCGTGAAGTATTCTTTCCAGCCACCAACCGTTGCGGTTCTTACAAACGCGTATCGGTTCTTGTCTCCTTCGTAACCTTCTTTGCAGGTAGGCTTCGTCCGCGAAACCAAGTCTTCCCAGTGAGGACTAGCATTTTCAGAAAGGTTGAGGACAACCACGCTTCGCATGTACTCCGGTTTAGATCGATCCAGCAGTTGTTCGAGCAGCTTGTCGTTCTCTTGTAATGCATTGCCGTATCTCTCCCCCAAGAACCGTGCCAACCTCAATATCCCCTCGAGAGTGTCCTTCTTTAGTTCCTCGTACGTAATGAAGAAGACATTAGGCTCTTCTCGCAGTGCGTACCCAGAGGCCACGTGTTCGAAGTAATCCCCGTAACCAAAGTTTCCGTTCACAAACACGTCCACAAACTCTTCGAAAGTCCCGTCCTGGAAGTCGAAATTACTAAGATTGCTCGCCATCTTGTAGAAGGAAACGCACACATCCCAGGGATTGCGGGCGACGTAGACGTACTTGCCTTCTTTGGTCAACATGTCTTTTGTCAATGGAAGGTGTGTTGTAAAGGTTCTCAAAGGCAGAGTCGATTTCCAGTCTTTAATATCCATGTACTCTAAAAACCGCCATTCCCTTGAAAGTTCTTCATGCGTCGTTACTGGTTCTCCCTCTCTCAGGATGAGCTGCGTAATATACTGCACCCAGTGAGTTCCACTTTTTGGAAAGTTGGACTGCACAACGTCTCCTTTTCTCGCCTGGAACTTGAGGTTTTCCCGCAGGATTTCTGGGTTTATGCTTAAACACCTTGGTACCCCATCTATAATTTGGTACTTGGGCTTCCGACGCTGCATGCTTTAGAGGTGTCTCTGAAAATATAAAGCAAACAGGAGAAATATGTTATTCCAAAGCATGTGGCAGCTGTAGCATATTGAAAGAAAACACGTCTGAGATAATCAAAAACAGGTTTGAGAGAATGTAATACACGCCTTGGTCTCAAACTGCAAAAATCTTATATCGCAATGGCATTCTTGTGAATGCAAAAACTTAGATTGTAGATAATCAGCTAGAATTACATTTATGTACTTGTGCTTAGCCGCAGAAGCAGTGCTGGTTTCTTGAAAGAACACTTTGGTATATTGTTCAGTTGTAACCCTGATCACCTGCTGTTTGTTCTTTTCTTTATTTATTAAATACGTAGTGTGCCCACATTGAGGAATTATTATAGGGTGTAAATATACAATAGAGAGTATACAAAAAACATAGTATACCTTTTCAACAGCAGGCGATACAATAGAGTAAACTTTCACGGGACCCGTAGAATTTATAACCAAAAAAAGATGCATAACAAAGAAATGAACATGGGCGGAAAAAGAACCATGAAGACGAATGAAGCACATTTGGAAATACGCCAGTTGTTTATAAATGCAGTCAGTTAATAAATCAGCTAGAAATACCTCAAAGCGCACTAGGGAACAGAGAACAGTTAATACAGCAATCAATTTTACAGGAGGTTGTGCAAAGCAGTAGGAAACGATATGGAGCGACCGTAAAGGTTAACGGAGGAACTGTTTTTCAGTCAAGTATTGCTCACCGGGAAAAATATTTTCGAACAATTTTTGGCGCAATTATATTTAGACACCTGGAACTGATGAACCGGAATAGATTAGATTTTGGGAAATCTACAGTCTCTTTATTTTTCATACTGAGAGAACACCGGATTGAAGTCACCCTTCAGTCTAGCGGGTTATTATTTTCATAAATTTCGTAATAACACATCAATCACTTGCTTGGCATAGCACATGAATTTTTCCAGCAATACCATTTATATTCGAATACAAGACAAAGTAGAGGACCTAAAATGAAGTCCTGCGGAGCACCAAAAGCTATACAGAGTTGTTGAACTAGTATTATCATAATTTTCTCCGAACCAAACAAGCTGAGTGTCATTATGCGTCGAAAATAGATTATCTTTTCCAGAATGATAGAGAAGTTCAGGTTTTATACTAGCGAAGCAGCACTGTTCAGAGTTAAAACGTATAGCATTTAGGTTAGTAAATGAACTTTTAGGACTTTTAGGATTACACGTTCGGAATGTGCCAGATGAGAGCGGGAACCGGCTTGCTTGCGGAAGCGGTGCTAACTTCTCATCTCTCAAGAAGAGGGCATCTTGACTTCTTTTTCCCATTTTAAGGTGAATACTTTAATAAGCACTTTTCCTCCTCATCCACATCCTTCTTGTCTTCCTCCTCCTCCTCTTCCTCTTTCTTTCAGCACTCATGTGGTGGCATGTTTTAAAGAAATTCTCAGCAACTCGAAGGAAAAGCGAATAACATCTGTTCCTCCAAGCAGGTCGATACTTGCTAGTACTCATGCTGAGTCGAGCCGTAGAAGCGATGTGTGGTCGCGCAGTGCCGTGCGCATGCACATGCTAACTTCTCCAGATAAATCCTTGATTCCGGCACCATTCTCGCCACCAAGTTGGCATGAGAGGCTTAGATCGCACAGGCACAAATGCTATGATTCAGAATTTATGCTTTTTTTAGGTTCCTTAGCGCAGGTGTGTCTGTTACTTGCGGTAACCGTGCTCTGGCAACTCTCTCGAGGAATCAAGCCCTAGTCGTAAGCAGGATTACCTATGGCCCCCCATATCAAGAAATTAGAATCGTTGATAGAAGGGTTATTGGTACCATCACGAGGACAGCCTTTAAAACTGCCCTAAAAATCTCACCAACGACGTCAACGGAAAGTCTTTTGGCACTCGGAGTACACAACCCCTTCGACGAGCTCAGGGAGGCTCTTCTGGAGGGTCAAAAAAACCGCCTAACTACAGCACAAGCTGGTAGAGATATTCTTACGCGACTGGGACAATGGCAGGCACCACAAAATAGTTAGAGCAAGTCCCAAATTCTGAGACTTGCAAGAGAGAAGATCTACGTAAACCTGATACCCAGACACATGCACCGCGAGCGGCACAAAGGTAGGAGGGGAGCCAGAGTCAAACCACTGGCAAAAAAACTACCAAAACACGCGGAGCAGTATACGTGGACACCGATACCTATGCCGAGTTAGGCAAGTTCGCGATTGCTGTGGTCGACAACAAGAAGAGGCCAATAATTAGTGTTTCAATCAATGTCAAGGACCCTGCAGAAGCAGAATCACTCGCCATAGCCATCACTCGCCATCAGAGCTCAAGACCGACAAGGCAAGTCATCGCACGTCGTGACGGACTCGCAACAAGCCTGCATTGACTACCTTGCTGGAAAACCTCACCGAAGGGCGAGCATACTATTAAGTACACTCTCAAACTCGCACAGAACAGGTACAGCTGGTCACGAAGGCCTAGCCGGAAACCAGGTAGAGAATGATCTAGCCCGAGCTCTCACATACCGTGTGGATCACCATCCCTACCGCACTCCTCTTCTAGGACCGTATGGTGGCAGACTAGAACACCTGAACCTAGAAAGACGACATTTCTCACCTCCACACAAACTGTCCTCCTCAAATTCCATTGACTGGAGGAGAGTAAAAACAAACACATATCCAAGTCTCCGCATTTTAAACAAGATCAGACCCACACAATACCCACGTTACTGCCCTTTTTGCGGAGCAAGCCCCACTCTCTACCATACACCTCCGGAGTGCCAGGAAAAACCAGAGAAAAGATTAATAGGGCCACACCCGGCACACGAGCAGTGGGAGGAAGCCCTCAATAGCGACAACCAGAACCAGCAATCCTGAATAATCCAGCTAGTTCGCATGTGAGCTACGCCAGTGGAGTCCTTGACCGCCCGGTTCCTGCGAATTAATCACCTAAATAAAAGTTTTCTCTCTCTCTCTCTCTTTCTCGCGAGGAATCAATGCAGTGGCCCCATGGCAATGCGGTAGCTGTGGGCACTCACGAAGTATATGCAGCGGGACCAAACTACTGAAGCTGTCCCGGAAACCAACCGAACTTCATTATAAGGATAAATAAATGCGATGACATCAGAGTGGTACCGAGAGAGAATACTGATTGCGGGCGGCGTTCAGTTTCGAAGTACCTTATGCTGCCGCTTTGAAAAGAAACGTAGTAGGTCTAGCAAAGTTAGAATAAAGGAGGAACACACACCGCTTTGCTGACTACTGTATTAAGAACCTCGTTGCTGTAGCTAACTCACACCTGTACCGGTGTGCCTAGAGTGCTGTCAGTGGACGTCTTGATGCACGTTTATTTTATGCTTTTTGATGCTGATCCCAAGTATTATCTGTAGCCCTCTATTGCACGGGCTGTTTTACTGATTACTTTCTTTTCGCCCCTTCTTTAATGTCTATCCCCTCTTTGGTGCCACAGCCGGAGAGTGACGCTGCTTGCTGGATATCGACCCCGACGTCATACAAGCCAGCTACCTGAGATCAAGGAACAAAACTTCGAGCTGAGAATGTAATCGTTAATAAATTTTGTAGGCTACGTTCCTCCTTTCTTTTCTTTTGCCCCTTCATCACTTGAAGCGGCTGTCTCTCATGTTAGGGATGATATCCAGGCAGCAGTGTAACCCGCCGGCTTCGTTATCATAGAGGACCTGTTGTGTGTGCAGTTTTTTTAGGTTACGTTAGTTAAAAGAGAAAAGGACGCAAACCACACTAGAAAACATTAAAGGTGGACGTAACCGCTGGCAGAGACGTAACTAATGGAAAGCAAATCAAGGCATGCAAAAGAAGGAAACAAGCTCTATATTTGCAAAGCACTCGGAAGGCGCTAATATTGAGTGCTCTCAAAGCCTAGCGGAGTGCGTGAACAGTGTTGTTCTCAGATATAGAACCTTCCTTCTGCATGCCTAACACCATCGCAGGGGTCATCTGTCACTGGCTAGGAGTGGTCATTGAAAGAAGGTTGTCAAAAAGCTTTGAGTTGTAGAACTATAACGGTTGCAGTCTTACTTGTCCTTTTTGGTTACACTTCTGTAATGACATTTACCGCCATTTTTATTTCTTCAACAGTACCATCGTCCCGTTCTCTTGCAGCTAAAGCGCCTAGATACATCTTTTTAGTGAGGCTGTATCGATCTTGGCTGCGAAGTTTTTATACAATTAGGGAATGGTCATCAGCTTGAGCGTTGAATGTTTTGCTATAGCGTAGTATCCATAACAAAGCAGTTAATTCGTTTATTCATTGATTCTAAAAATTCCAGCCCTTTGCGAGAAAGCCCACTTCTTTTGAAATCAGAATACAAAGCACGAAAATATATATTTTCTTTTCAAGAATATGATGTAGGGACGTTCTATGCAGTAAAGAATAATTGCCAAAATTAAAACAGAAGCCCTTAATTTTGGCTGCTTTTTTTCTGCACCAGTTTCGAAGTCCTCAACGTCTTTTACTATTTTGTAGTAACTTTTGATTTTTTTCCCGGTGGTTGTCGGTGTTAATGAGTGCCAAAGTAGACGAATTTGCCATGCACCACAGCTTTCGCGTTTCCTTTTTTTTTCGCGCCATACTGCGAATTTCAGGCACGACCAATAGATATGAAACGATGGACGCCATCATCAGAGAAATAGTTTAAAGTGAGACATTTCCTCTCTTTCATCACTCGAAATATTGTTCGTAGTTTCAGAAAACCTAACAAGCAGGCAGTTGACCACCGTCTGCTTCCACTACATACACGCCTTTCACATCTCAGGTTGCTCTCAGCTGATTATGACTACGATTTTTGGTCTGAAATTATTCATTGCGTTGTATACGTTGACATTCTAACTCCAGGAACTGCAAAAAAAGTGTTTAACTGAGGTTAAAGGTTTGTATTGGCCACCCAACTAAAGCTGATTCCTGCCAGCATAGAATTAACGTGCATGAAGTAGTGTGTCGGATATCGTTGATGCAGCGCCTCTTTGAGAAACGCGTAGACAGAAACAGAGCCGGATTGGCATCCTGTTGAAAGACGCGTGAAAGAAGACGCGAGATGGAAATGGCGTCTTTTATTTCTGATGTTGTGCTATGTCTGAATGGACGTCACATATCTTATCCTCCTCATCATCAGCATGACTACGCCCTCTGCAAGACATAGCCCTTCTACCATATCTCTCCAATTAACCCCACCCTGAGCCAAAAGCTGCCACCTTACACTCGGAAAATTCTTAATGTTATCATTTCGCCGAACTTTCTGCCGCCCCCTGATACGCTTGTTCTCTCTTAGAATCCAGTCCATTACTTTAACCAACTATGGTCCATGAGAGTTGCAGCAATCGCGGACTGCGCTATTGTTTTTACCACCAAGGCTTCTTTCAGGTGCGCCGCCACCGTGAAAAAGACGGCAGTTTTTGCATTTCGCCTTCACAGACATTTGACCATCACGGCCTACATTAGAATTTGCCTCCTTGGGCTCAGCAGCCGGACGCGATAGCCACGAAGTTACCGCAGCGGGTTCTTTCATTTCACAATGTTCGGCAGGCAACCTAAATATGTGCTTATTCACTAATGTCGTACATTCACTAAAAACTTACACAATAATGTGAAAAGGAGCATTAAAATATGGGTGAGGCCTAAAATGGGATTAATTTTGCATAGAAGGATACACTGAGAACCATGGACTGTTTTGGGCACTGTTGTTTTTAATACTCCATACTGCTTTAGGTTAAAGCGCTGAGCCGGGTTGATTGTAATGAATGACATGCGCTTCAGTGCAAATACGGAGGATCATGATAGTGCTTTGACTCACGCAGGGTGGCGGCATTGCTAGAAACTAGCAATCTCCATGCAGTGTTAGCAGCTCCATTTGAAGCCAGTAAGAAACGGCGTCTAACAAAGAGAAGTTTTGTGTCTTTCTACACATCAAACGATGAAATCTCGTGCCGCATACTTTAAAGAAAGTATAAACACCTAAGTTTTGGGTGCGTGTTTTCTTGTTTATATTTATGCATACGGTGTTATTATACACGGGTTACCACCTGGTATTCTCGTTCGACCGCAAAATAATTTATTAACGCATTTCTTTCGCGTTCTCTTTCGGTTCCAGTTTAAATAGGCGAATGAGAATTGTGACGTCAACGTGTACTGACAGATGACATGAGACATGAAAAAACAGCAACATAATCGCTGCTTCCTAATTATTTGTCATTCCGGATTTTGAGGAAGGCTGGCTTCAGCGGTGCAGTGAATTAAAACGATGATGCAGAGATTTTATGAACGTTTTTCTGCGCCTCACGTGACACAAAAGCACTCTTTGACGTCACAGCCATCTTTCGGTTGTTGAAACCAAAACCGAAACAGCATGACAGAAAAAAACTCAATTATAAATTATTTAATGGTCCTAGGCGAAAATCACACGGTGATTCATGCGTAGTAGTGGCTTTCGCATCGTTGTAGAGACGAAAACATGCCACCAGAATCAGGTGTCTATACAAATTCAAGTGCGTTGTGAATCGCATAGGATACTTTTAAAATGCTTGAAATCACTAACTAGCAGAGACAATAAAGCATTATAGCGCTTCTGTTGGAACGCTATGTTTCGCGGCGCACTATCAGCAAGAAATGAAACACGAACAAGACAACTGAACCACGAACAGCAAAATGCGAAACTCTGAGCCAGGGGAAGCGCAATGCCAGCTACGGTTATTCTAAATTCGAAGGCGCGAAGACTTTTTTTGAGAGGTGTTATTCAACCTCGCTTGTATTATATCTCAAAGAGTTAATATGGTCCTGTTTTTGTATTTCCACCTCAATTTGCTTGTTCACGTTCCATTCCTTGCTGATGGCACCTGGAAACTGAGCTTGGAGCTCCTAAAAAACGGTTTTGGACTCATAATGTGTTAACTTCTAGCACTGTACGGTTGGTTTCAGGCATGCAGGAAAACGATCTCCCGTCTTTTGTTGAGCTCGATGATATGGTGAAAGAGAAGGCCTTAACACGTTACTTAGTCACAAATTCTATTATTAACTGCAATAACCCGTGTGACCGAAGAGAAGCAATGGCAAAAGGTGCGACGTCTTTTACGGCCACAGCGAATCTGAAAAATTTGTGATTGGGCATCAGCCGGCTGCCGACGGTGGCATTGTTGCTCCGCAAGTAGTTTATGATCCTCTCAAAACTGTAGTAAAGTAGCAATAATTTCAAACCCCACCACCAAATCTGAGCAGCGCTGACGTGGTCCCATCATGCATGGATTGAGAAAAAAGCAAAATACACTCTACCCAAGAAACATCCAGTCTGTTTGCGCGTCTTTCAACCGTGAAGAAATCAGCGGTCACCTGTGTGTTTCCGTGGAGCAACTCCTCGGGAGGTTCTCTCGCTTTCTGTCGGAGCTTTGGCGTACTGCCGACGATGTGATGCCCTTATATTGGGTTCAGGTATGCTCACTGGCCGTAATTATTGGCAGATGTGCCGGGCTCTCAATTAGGGTCTGAACGTTTGTCATGTGTCTTCTGATGCTTTCATTATCCGTATCACACCTGACACTTGAACTTTGAACTATGGCAAAAGACCTACCTGCACTGAGAAAACATCTCCGATTGCTTTTTTTCCCATATCAGTACTTGGAATGTGAACTGTACCTGGCGGCAGATTCTGTTTGCTCTGTATTGTCTACCTTTCTGCTGTTATTGCTTTCAGATCTAGATAATTCTGCCGCACAAACAAGGTGAAGAAACGACTGGAAGATTGTCTACTTTCGCAGAACGTTACTGCCAATTCTACGAAAAACGCCTCTTAATTTTTATGCGATATACGCTGATGACCAGGAGCCGCTAATAGGATACATCGTACGCAATACAGCCACAGCCAGAAAAAATGTAAAAGTAACTTGATTGTGTTTGATCCCGGGCCATACTCGTACGCGCAGTAATAAGTGATACGACAAGTTTTCAGCATGAGCTCGAAATTGTTAACTACAAAAAACTAAATATTCGCAGAAATTTTGCATGAAGCTGGAAGAGATTAATCTAAAAAGCCGACACAGATCAATTGGGAACCAATCCAAAACAGCGCTTGATAAAGCCTGCCCAGAATGAACACAGGTGACGTCAATAGCAAGGAGGCTTTGGCAGGTTCTTATCCTGTATTGGCATTGGCCATTAGCACTTTAAACATGACATCATCCTCACATGTAACTCAGGCAACAGGTAGACCCACTTTGTGAACTTTGTGGAGAAAGTTTTGCAGTATTTTATATATTACTTTCGTGCATAAAGCGGGAGAACTTGAGAAAAGGCGTTTCGTAGTATCTGCTAACAAAACCTGCGTTCCCACCCGTACTTGTTCTTAGCAGAAAACTAAATAGAAGAAAACGCAATCGCGAGTTTCTATGTTGCTAACTGAAGAAAACAGAAAAATTGCCGCATTTCAATAGCTTGTAGATAGTTAGGCCAACAGTCACATTTTTTCTTACCTTGTGCTAGAAGTATGATAGCCTTAGATGCTCATGTGGTTCTATCCGTGATAAGTGATGCTTATTTTCTTATGCCTTCCAGACCCACAAGTACATTGAGCAAGAAAGAAAGGCTAATACTAGCCAAAGATTTGCAATATCCCCTTAACAAGTTGAAAACAAAATTTTGGTTTTTATGCAAGATATAAAGTTGAACAACACTAAAAATACTGGTTGTCAGTGAAGGACACAGCTAAATGAAGGGTACGAAGACATACAAAAAAGTCACCACAATACACAAGCGAAATAAGTAATCTTTCAAATGTATCCGCACTTTCTCGTTAAGTAATTAGCGGTTAGGTGGGCAAGTGATTCGTTCAGAGGATCATGGGAATGGGTGGCTGAACGAGCGAAGAAAGATGAATTGAAGGTTATTTTCGGGAAAGGGAGCATAGAACAGAATCTTATGAAGTGCCTTGATATGCGCAAAGGATATTTGAGCGACAAGAAATGCGGCCTTGCCTTATATTTATACTGATATTAGTAACGACTTTTCAGCAGTGTCCAACGATTCACGGAAATGCTTTGTTTTATTTGTGTTTTGCTGGAATTTATGCTGTATATTAGATTAATTAGCCATCCAGCCGCATTGAGAGTGGCCTGTAAGAACAGCTTAAGTTATTTTGACATGGTCACCGAACATAAAACGCGTTACTGTTTGAAACGATCAATAGTTACACAAGCCTCCTTGCGGAGATAATTTCAGTAATTTCGTAGTTCATGTGCTTCTTAGCGTTCTTGATGCTTTGGCACAAATGGCTGAAATGGGCGTAAACCGCGAGAGGCAATGCCTGAGATGAACTCCTGGGCCTATTAGGTGCATCAATTAGGTGGCTCAATGCCCACTCTCCTTACCTGTTATAAAGGTGAATCCACATGTCTTGTCCTTAAGGGTGAGCTTGAAAAACCTGCACTTCGACACTTCGATGAGGTTCTTAATAATCACGTACAGCAGTAATTATGCATTTATGCATTGCACGAAAGTAACTTTGAAGTGGAAGCATGATCACTACTGTCGGCGAGTGTTCGTTTGTTTGTGCACTACAATATGAAAATATCACCGAATAGCGTAATATGCGTTTAAATGGCTCCTGGCACATCGATAACATCAGTTAGGAAACGTTGGCATGCAATAACTCTCCACTGAGGCTGACCAGATTATACGTAAAAAAATTAAGAATAAATGATAAAACAATAGCGTTAAGAAGCCAAAACGCAGGTCGGTTAGTTTACTAATGCGCTGAGCGGTCAAAAGCTTAAGAAAGATTTAAGCATGCAGATAGACTTAAGGTTTTTATTGATAGTAGCTCGAAGGAGATTTATTAATTAAAAGGCATCTGTACCAGAAGAAAAGCACTTTCAAACTATATGATGCTGGCAAAAAAAATTGTCGTGATCAGGGTTACCCTTTACATTAGACAATATATAATGTGTTGGAGTTGTTGATAACAAATGCGTGTTTTAGAAATTGGTATAACGCTTTCAGATAAGACTTCATTATCATATTTAAATATCAGAAGAAGAGCAGCGATCTTGGAACGACTTCTAGTTGTCCGTTTCACAATGACTGGTCGAAAATAAAGCATTCAGTATAGCTGCAAACGCGGAGTTATTTCCTACCTTCGAATCAATGTTCTGCATAACGGAAATAAACGACATTTTACGGTGTGTGTTAACTTTCGCAACACCATGTGTAGTTTTTGAATAATTGCCCTGTAAACCAATAGTCAGGCCTGGTGGCAATGAGGACGGTGTAAAGATTCTCCTGGGCAAAAGGAAATGTAAAGAAAGCCTTGAAGGGTGACTAACAATTTTCGTCTGCAAGAGGACTTTCATGGTGATTGTAGAAGGATACAAGATTTTAGAGGAGACTTGAAAAAATGATCTGCCAAAACTGTTTTTTTTTTATTTTCAGATAGAAAGAAGAATCACACGCAAAGTATTTGTCTTTCGCCACTTTCAATGAAAGAAGTAGATATTTAGAACACATTTTATATTACCCACGGGAACGATGCAAAATCAAGGTTTTTGCTGCATTGTATGACCATGTCTTATCATTTCAATGTGCCCGAAGTAATTAAGTCAATGGGTTGTTTGAGCTGCCATTACCTCTAATGGTTACCGACACGCACCTTTTAGGCAGTATATAAATGTTTAATTTATTTGTGCATTTTATTTGGGAAATTCTGCAGTCTTGGAAGACCTAGCATGTGGGAGCATACAGATACGAATTTTAACATAGCATTGCTTACAGAAGCATACTTGTAACGTGAACTTGGTTTAAGAGAAACAGGGACTAAAAAATGAAAACCACAACGGCTTATCAAGAGCGCTAAAACACATCAACAGAAGAAAGTTATGATAGGATTATACATTCGTAGCAAAGGCTTAGGAAAAAACTTAAAACACGGTAGAAAGTTTAATATGGACCTGCGCTTGGGCAAAATAATCACCATTACCTGCATCACAAAGAAACCTCAAGTGCACATCAACATTAAAACACAGTCGTTAAAGCACAATCAAAATTTTTAGAAGAAAAAACAGTTGAAGGCAGATATTCCACTCGCTTATTGTTTGTGGAAAAAATTAAGTCTTGAAAAAATTTGCGCTCGGCATATAGGAGCAAATTGTACACGTGACGATGCCTGGATGAACTCGATGAAAACTGCATAATATAAGTGTTTGAGGTAAGATTTTGGCGCTTCGTGTAAATGACAAATAACACTTCAGTCGCGCAATTTTTCTTCTGAATTCAAGAGTTGGGATGTTATTATCTGCGACGACCTTGGAAATTGAATGCGTAGCCCCATATTTATGAAATATAAAACAAACTGCGCGTCTTTGAACAATTTCCAGCATACTCGAGTTTTGGTAAATGAATGCTTTGTAGGCTTAAAGTTTTAATTCCGAGGGTGCCTGCTTTCACTTGTGTTGCAGAAAGCCAAGCTCGCGTGTAGCCGAAGCGCAAGCGTTTTTACTATGTGTAGGCCATGAAAAGGTGTTAGTAAGTGCAATTCCCAGGTATTTAAATTCGTTAACTTCCTTTACAGGGTTGCCATTAACTTGGTATGAAAAGAGATAGGGACGTTTTTTCTTTGTGACACGAAGTATCGAGGTTTTTCGGAGCTTAACGTCAAACCCGACATCGGACACCATGCATTAATTTTTGTCAAAGTGGTCAGTAACTGTTTTGGTCATTTTCGCAAGTTATATGCTTCTAAAGAAGGCAATCATATGCAAACAGGCGGACTTTAACATCAGCATGGATTTCAGTAGTTTTGTCATTAACTAATAGTAATAAAAAAATAGGCCCTTAAACGCTTCCCTGGGGAACTACCGATGAAATTGGTAACGTATTGGAAGAAAACCTTTTTATGTCGACAAACTGGGTGCCATTTGAAAGATACGCGTTTATCCAATTTATTATGAATGAAGGAACACCGCAATTTTCAATTTTAGTCGAAAGCTAACTATGAGGGACACCATGAAAGGCCTTCCTAAAGTCGAGGAAAATGAGGTTTGTCTTGCCAGATAATCAAGAATTTTAGCGACATCATGAACTGCTGTTACAAGTTGAGTGCACGTTGATAATCCTTGTCGAAATCCATGCTGGAAAGGAGACAACAAGTTAATACTTTCAAGAAAATTTTTCAGGAAACGTGCAGTGATGTGTACTAATAACTTGCCGTATGTAGAGGTTAAAGATATAGGCCGGTAGGTTTCCATCAAAAAACTGTCATTTTTCTTGTGAACGGCTATAACACGAGCAACACGCCAGTCATCCCGTACAACAGCAGTACATAAAGACAAGCGAAAAATGCCCAGTGATATTGGGCACAGGTTCGGCATAGCGGCGAAGGAAGGAATTTGGAATGTTAGCAGGGCGTTCAGCAGGTTTTTCTTATTACCAGACTTATTACCAGACTTATTACCAGCGTGAAAACACCTTCAAACGTTATAAGGTCTGTCACAGGAATTGATGGTAACGACATGTTGGCTGTGTCATCCCTTTGGTAGTGCACACAATGAAAGTAATTGTTCATATCATCAGCAATTTTGAGGAGAGCTGTAATGAGCTCGCCATTTTTTAAAACTTTTTCTATGTCCGCACTTCTGCTGCCAAGGTAACGCCAGATTCTATCTGGGCTAGTTTTCATGAAATTTGGCAGCGTTGATGAGAAACACTTATTTCGGACGAATAATAACTCAATCGAGAGCTGGGCTTGAAGTTCCTGAATTTCACCAGGATTTTCAATTTTCGCTTTTTCGCAGGCTTCACCATTTTTTCGAGTTATCCAAGAATTTCTTCTCTTAAGTTTTATTTGCCGTCAGCCATAATGTCATTCGGTCAGTGTTTGGCAAATTGTACGCCAATTTCTAAAGCTCGTCCAGATTTGATTGGTGAAATTAGCACGGGCAAAATATTTTACAGTTCTTATCTGCGCTTTTTTTGTAGACAGTCAGCAAGCCAACACGAGAAAAAAAAGCAAGCTTACAATCGAATACGCCACCTTCTATGCAAATTCAAATTCAGAAATTTCAGTGCTGACAAACACCAAGTTCAAAATCGAGCAATTGTCTTCAGTGACACGGGTGTTCTCACGTGCAACCTGCTGTAGGTCGCATGTAGTCGTAACATCAATTAGAGGGCTGTCAAGTAAGTGGAACTCTGGCTTCTTATTCCAGCTAACGGATCGAAGATTAAAATCACCCGCCATAATTATCTTCCGGTGTTTAAGTCCACACATGTAATCGTACACCGATGCAAGGAACTGCGCAGAAGCTGTATGTGGACGATAAACGGCACACACCCGAATGGCATGGCCCCAAAAGCCTACCCTCAAGAACAGGCTTTCACGACCTTCAATTTGCGGCAGTACTCCTGCAGCCAATGTATTCTCCAAAATTATAGCAACTCCATCCCCACTGGTTAGGCGATGACATCAAAAAATTTGATAAGAGGGGGTATTAAGGATTTATCGCTAATATCATCATTTAGCCAGGTTTAGTTATGATGGTTTTATGCGGGTCATATTTTAAAAGAAGTAACTCAACTTCTTCAGATTTATTTTCCAGGCTCCTAGCATTAAAGTTTATTACACTCAGCTGTTTATCAATGAAGCATGCGCCCCGTGAAGGCAATAAGTTTATTTAAAAGGTGACCACTTACCTTTTTGAGATCGAGCGACCAATAAAAGCGAGAATTTGTTGTCAAAGAATTCATGGTGTTTTCATGTCCCAGCAGTAAATATAGGTTTGTTGCAATCTCTGATTTCTTCAAACGTGGAACAGCCCAAGTGCAAGAAATTATAATAGGGCACCTACAGATGTCTGGGGCCACGGAAACCAGAATAGGGGTGGGCAGTTCCCGACGCGCAGTTCTTCGTTTAGTTGAAAATGAACCAACTAGCCCGCAAGATCGTTCTGCTACCACGTATGTGTCTAAAGCCTGCTTTGTGGCAGGCGCCCCACTTGTCGACCTGGTTGTGGCCAGCCTGCCAGGTGTACACGCCTGCAGGTCTTCGCCTAAGTGAAGGCCTTCAAGGCAAATGCATTCAGAGTAAAGGCCTTTAGGTCAAATATCTTTGTGGTAAAAGCCTTTAGGTACAACGCCATTAGCCCGTGAACACTTTAAGTTCCCACCGTTACCAGCCCTAATGCACGATATTCCGTGCTTTGCCATGCGAAACTGTCCGCTTTTTTTTTTCTTAGAGTCCCGCAAGAGGTAGTTAACACTCTTAGGAAAAAAATTGCATTTGTTTTCTTTTTTCCCGTAGAATCATTGAGGTCATCGTTTCGATATTGCAGCGGGAAATAATATATTTACAGTTATTTACACAAGCGAAAGGAACAGCTGCGAGCTGCCTCTAGAACACAGCCAGAACTTTGCTGTCGTCTTCGTCTCCTTCCACTCGTTCAATCGCTCATTGTCGTCGTCGTCTTTGCCTACCAGCTTCGCTGTCGATGTCGCCGATTTTCTTATAGAAGACGTCATTCATCACCATGGCGACCCTCGTCAACTGCTCAGTGACCGCGGTCGTTATTTTCTGTCCGGAGTCAGTAATGACATTCTTTGTTCGTGTCCACGCAGCACCAGCTCTCGACAGCTTACTATCCACAAGCCAACGTGCTTACGGAAAGGTTCAACCGCACGCTCACCGAAATGCTAGCAATGTAGGTCTCGCCAGACCCCCGAGATTGTGACGAAGCCTTGCCTTATGCCTGTGCTACACGGGCACGTTCGAATGACATCTGTGTCGAATGGCATTCGAGACTTGGAATGGCATTCGGACTCGACGGACTTCCGCGGCGCTACACGGCACTTTCCAAACGCATTTGAAATTTCCTCCGCTCGTTTTCAGTGTATGATGACGACGACGGCGGTGGTCACACTAGTGCGACAACGACACTGTCACGGTCAACAGCAGCATATATGATTGTAGTGGGACGAGTTTTTGAGGCCAACGACACCGACGAATCCGAACGGCGGACGGTCAGCCTTCATGACCTCGGCAGGACGGCGGCTGAGCGAAAACACGCTGATGAGGCTACGGTGTGAATATATTCGCCCTTCTACCTTATACATATTGTTAACAAGCGGAACTAACGGGTATATTTCACATGTGCACACTCGAACCCTCACCAGCTATAAGCGCTTGCCAAATTAATTTTAATCGATGGCGACTCCCGTCCCTTCCACGGCGACTAGGCCTAGTGAGTCCGCAGGGTTACGTCTGTGAATTCTGCGGTTGTGAAAAGCGAATTCACAAGTTTCAGCGAATCCAAATAATCAACAAGTGTAGTTTAGAAATCAGTGCCCAGAAATCAACTATTGCTCACATCGTAGGGCCCGCATACGATGAACGGAAAGCGCCGGTGTGACCCGGACCGCCGAGCACTGCTTTACGGACAGCAGCAGTCGTCGCCGTTGCTATTTTGTGGATAAGAAGTTTTGCCGTTTCGATTACAGCGAATGGTTACCAATCATACTTCTGAATAAAGCAGTTTAACATAAACTACTGATCGTGTAGGAGGAAGTCGGGACAATTAGCGACAAGCGCCGGTCGTAGGCGATGTCAGCAGCCCGGCTGTCAAGTGTTTCTCAGGCGAGCGATCGTATCGGCGCTTCCTCCCACCGATTGTCGCACTGCGGTAACAAGCACGGGTGCAACCTATACAAAAGTGATTAGCTTATTTAATAGAATTAAAGCGCAGAATGCGTTTTATGTCATGAAAACGAGCGCTAGCTATTCGTAGGCAGCGATGTAAACAACAGTATGAGTGCAGCCGTCGTCATCGGCGCACTGCTGGAGAAATTTCACGCTCATGCGGTAAATGTTCATTCGTGTACTATTACCTTCAAGCACTTACGTAGACAGAACACGAGCTATTTGCTAAACAAAGAGCAGGAAAAAGCAAGCAGCGGGTATCAAGATGAGCAGCCACAGAGCCGAACGCAGTCGCGCGGCTGTGGGCGGGGCGAAGCGATGGCGGCGGCAACGCCTATTGGGCGGTTCGGGCTGTGTTCGCGTTTCGAAGGCATTCTACAATCCGGAATGTCTCCGCGGAGCTCCGTCGACTCGAATGGCGTCCGAACCGAATGCCGTCGAAAAATTTCGTCTAGCAGCGTAAGTTCAGCAGTCGAGCCGAGTGACATTCAGTTGGAAGGCATTCGAGGCGCCCGTGTAGCACGGGTATTATGTGACGTTTGCGTATAACTCTTCACGGCTTGACACAAATGGCTATTCCCCTTTCTACCTTTTGTTTGGTAGGCACCTCACTTTGCCTTTGGACACACTCATGCGCCTTCTTCAGTCTCCACCACTGCTTACGCGCGAGACGCCACCACCCAGGCAACGCTGGCGCACCCAATAGGCCGTATTCGGCTCTATGCCTCTCAAGCTTCCCAGAAGTCTGCCTACGACCGCTGTCACCGGGCAGTCGAATATAACCAAGAAGCACTCGTCCTTCTTGGACGCCGTCTCACAGCATCGGTCTCTCCGAGAAGCTTCCTTCCCACTACCATGGCCCTTACCGTGTGGTGCGCAGGTGTCACCGACGTGAACTACGAAATTGCTCCCCTTCCATCGTCGCCATCGTCCTCTGGCCCCAACACCGACATCGTCCACGCCTGCCGCCTTAAACCCTATCGCGACGCCCATACGTCGCCACTCTAACGCTGAGACGGAGTTTCAACAGCGGGGAGTCCTAAAGAGGGCAGACAATGACGACAATGAGCGATTAAACGAGTGGAAGGAAACGAAGACGACGACAATGTTCTGCCTGTATTCTCGGTGCCGCTCACAGCTGTTCCTTTCGCTTGCGTAAATAACTGTAAATATATTCTTTCCCGCAACAATATCTTTTAGTGACTTATGAAAGGTTTTCTCCAATAAAACTTCAGACGCGAGTGGCAGCCAGAAAAAGAAAAAGAAAGAAAATAGGTCAATTATTTCCGGAAAGCCTGAATTCCACACATGCGCTCTCGAAGCGAGGTCTGCGTAGCGTGTAAATATTCTAGCCCTCGTTGCTTCTGTCCTGAGAGATGGCATTTCCCTCAGGTTGGCCGTGTTCTGCCCTGCTAGAGCTATTGCATTGGCGCCGATGTGATCGCTGTTGCTCCTTTCGAGGATCATTGCTGGCTGTGGAGGTCAGCCTGGCAGACATGACGACAAGATGGTCTGGGACAATCACGTCTGTTCGCGGTGCACAGTTGAGCGGCGACCACTTAGCTGAGTCTTGTGGCGAGCAGACGATATCTTATGATCGGGCACCGACGTCCAGCCTGAATTGATTTTCACGCGGACTATCGCGTGAGGTGACGGTTCAGTCAGGCTAGACGTCGGCGCGGCGTCAATTCCCGGCGAAGTAACGATGGCGGCGGCGTCATCAGAAATGTCCCTTTCCTGCGTTGCAGGAAGGACCGATACGACCCCGCCTCGCTGACAAGCTATTTCGTTTGGGCCCAAAAGTTAGCGCTGGACGACGCCACCGGTAAGCAAGGACTCCCCTCTTTTCTGAGAACGCCGGCGGCGGCAAGTGGTGGGAGCCGTGTTTTTCCTACGCGCCACAGCGACCTCAAGACAAGGACCTTCCTAGAAGAGGGCGCACTTCCTTCAAGTCGACCATGGTCAGCAACCAGATCAAGTCTACACGGGTATAGCGTTGCTCAGTGGGCGGGTCCCGTAGACTGCGCGAGCGTCTCGCTTAGTCGAAAGTCCTTAATGAACTACATTTCCTCGCCTACGGATTTGGGGATACCGGACTCTATTTAAGCAGCCGGACGGGATATGTGCAGTGCATACGTATTTCTAGTCTTTCTCATGCGCTTGATCGAAACTCCCGTAATATGCAAAATAAGCTCCTTTTCAACTCCTCTCCTCTAAGCCCGTCTCTCCTCGTCACCGCCCAGCAGCAGCCTTTAGAGCCAGGACCCTGGTACTGCATGCGGCCCTGCTGAGGTGACCCAAGTGAACTATAACCAACCCACATAATAGCCTTCATTGATTACGAGAAAGCATTCGACTCACTAGAAACCTCACCAGTCATACAGGCATTGTGAAATCAGGGTGTAGAGAAGCCCCAAGTCAAAACACTGGAATATATACATACAGCAACCGCGCATGCTACCATATTCCTCCATAAAGTACGCAATAAAATTCCAATAAATAAGAGCGTAAGGTAAGGAGACACGATCTCACCAATGCTATTCGCCGCCTGTTTAAACGAGGTATTCCGAGGCCTGAATTGGAAACAGTTGAGAATAAGAGTTAATGGAGAATACCTAAAAAAATCAGCGATTCGCTGATGACATTGCCTTGCTGAGTCACTCAGGAGGTGAACTGCAAATCATGATCAATGAGTTAGATAGGAAAAGTAGAACGGTGGGTTTAAAATTAACGTCCAGAAAACCAAAGTAACATTCAACAGTCTAGCAAGGAAAAAGCAGTTCACAATTGGCAGCGAGGTGCTGCAAGTCGTAAAACAATTCGTCTGCTTTAGGCAGGTAGTGACAGCTGGTCGAGATCATGAAAGGGAAATAGATAGAAGGGATAAGAAGGGGGTGCAGCGCACATAGCAGGTTTTCTCAGATCATGAATGGCAGTTTGCAAATATCCCTCAAGGGAAAAGTGCACAACATATGTACCTTACCGGTGCTCACCTACGGGGTAGAAACATGGAGGCTAACGAAAAGGGTTCAGGTTATGTTAAGAGCAACGCAGCGAGCCATTGAAAGAAAAATGAGAGGTGTCACTTTAAAAGACTGAAAGCGGGCAGAGTGGGCGAGGGAACAAACGCGATTTAATGACATTCTAGACGAAATCAAGAGATAGAAATGGGCTTGGGCTGATTTTGTAATGCGAAGGCAAGATAACCGCTGGATTTTGAGAGCAACGGAGTGGATTCCAAGAGAAGGCAAGCGTAGCAGGAGGCGGCAGAAGATTAGGTGGGCGGATAAGATTAAGGAGTTTGCAGGCATAGTGTGGCCGCAGCTGGCAAAGAACAGGGTGAATTGGAGAGGCATAGGAAAGGCACTTGCCCTGCAGTGGGTGTAGTCAGGCTTATGGTGATGATGATGAAGCTAAAACCCATTATTCGCATATGTGCCCCTTATGACATTTTTTTCACAGCGTTAGTAGCGCAATTATGAGAGGTGCTGGACGCGAAAACAAATTTGTACACTTCGCACGTGTAATCTTCTGTAGTCGGAGACGAATTAAGTATGCTTTGAGGGCCTGCTTACATTCATATCCGCAGGGTTGTCTTCTTTCACGCTTAGAATATAGTTTGTGGTATATAGCTTTTTGTAAGCTGTACAGATGACGGATTACCACAAAAACTACAATCGCTTGTCGAATGATTTCTCTTAATTATTACAAGAACAGATGCGTCCACAGAGAAGAGGCAACAACAGGCGCGGCATTTTTTCGTACAGCGCGTAAGCTAAGTTGCCCGAAGGTGGCACCATGGCGCAGGGCATGAAAAGAAAAAAAACTGTGAAAAGAAAAAAACTGCACACAAAACAGCACTCACCTGTGTTTTTCTGAGGGAAAAGTTATCGGAATATTTTCTCCCGCTTTCGGAGCTTGCGAAACAGCCGAAGTGATGGCGCTATATAGGGTCAGACTCTACACACTCGCACTTCTTATCGCCACTTAGGGGACCTTTGCTTATGACTTGCGTCATAGGCTTGTCGCGTTATCTTTGGCACTTGTTTTATTTTCATGAAATTGTCCCACTGACTCCATATTTGAACTTAGAGCCTAGACCGAAGGCATGTCTCTGTTGGGAAAAGTCAATGAGGACTGTCTATCTCTTATCAACACGTGGAAGCTCATGTGCTCCTGGTGGTAGCTGCACAATGTCCACCATTGTTCACATTTATCGCTTCGTTGTTTTCAGTTCTCGATAATGCTGCCGGTCTAACAAGCTCACAAAAGCAGCACCTGTGATGTTTACTTTCGAGTGACGTCTTGCGAATTTGAAAATAATCAATGGAATCTCTCTAGGCAATGGGCAATGAATATTACATACCGTTAATAGGAGACATCGTAACCAATATACCAACGTCCAAAAAACGAGATCAAACTGATTATGATAGGCCTTGGGCGGTGTATTCATAGGCCCTATTCTGCGCATTTCTCTATTACCTGATTAACCGTGTGAATATAATCTATTGTGGAATATTTCCACAGTCCCAATCAATCCAGTGGCACCATGCCGCGGCCGAACTGGTTTAGATGGGACTTGCTATGCCTTGGGCTCTCGAGGGGCTAGGGGTTTTCGTCTTCCTCGCACGAGCTCCCTGCTGTCTTGGACGCGTAGCAGGTCTAATTAAACCTGGCCTTGAGTGCTTTAACCGTTTATCGGTGGCATTTGGTGGAGGTGCGGGGTGACGATCCATGTACGCTGACCTCGAGGACACTCTTGACGTCAGTTCTCAACGCGTGGCTACAACACCAGTCCACAAAGGCGAGCCGCCGCCTGCGAGGCCTACAACCAGAGTTCGGCCAACTCGCAAGACCAGCCAGGGCCATGACGTCCGCTACGGCTAGCCAGACAAGTCAGCATTCCGGGAATGCCCCGCCGTTCGTCTTACACACGCCTCGGTCGCCCCCACCATTTCACGGATAGAGTTTTGAGGACGTCGAAGACTGGTTGGCCAGCTTTGACCGTGTGGCGGGCTTCAACGAGTGGGACGGCGGGTGCAAATTGCGGAACGTGTACTTCGCACTACAGGACTCGGCCAAGACGTGGTATGAGAACCACGAAGCTTCCTTCACTAACTGGGAGATCTTTCGCCGAGAGCTCTTAGCCACGTTCAACACCAACGAACGAAAGGAGAAGGCTGAAATCGCCTTGCAATCGAGGTCGCAGCAGCCGAACGAGAGCGTCGCCATGTTCATCGAGGACATGACGCGACTCTTCAATCGCGCCGACCCTTCTATGCCCGAGGACAAGAAGGTACGCCACCTAATGCGCGGCGTCAAAGAGCAATTGTTTTCCGGACTGGTACGTGACCCGCCAAGAACGGTGGCCGACTTTGCCAAGGAGGCAACAATCATGGAGCGTTCTCTGCAAGAACGGGGCGCGCACTACGGCCGTCAGGCTAGTGTAGCAGCCGCTCACCACTGTAAGCCCACGTCGTTACCCACTGAGGAGCTTCGAGAGCTTGTGAGGAGCCTGGTGCGCGAAGAACTCGAGAAACTTCGCTTCGAAACTCCACAGGCCAGCGTCGCTGCCGTACCAAACGTAGTCCGAGATGAAGTCCGGCGAGCTGTTCAGTCGCCACCAGCTCCGCAGCCGGCGCCCTATGTGATGACATACAGTCAAGCACTACAAAGTCGTCCTGGGCCAGTGAGTCAAGCATTTTCTCCCTTCACTCCTGTGCCTTCACTACGGTACCCAACTGCAGCTGTACCCGTCGTACCGCAGGAGCCCCTATCCACCATGAGCAAAGCGCGCGTTTGGCGTACGCCAAACAATAGCAAGCTCTGCTACCACTGTGCGAAGCCCGGCCACATACTCCGCCACTGCCCCTACCGCAGAATAAGCTTAAGGGGGTTTTCATCTCACGCACCTCGACCACGCTAAGGAGAACGGCCGCGGGACATCGAGCATTATCTGTCCGATAACGTGCAGCCAACGACTTCGCGGCGACGCCAGTCCCGTTCGCCATCCCCAAAGCGGTTTTCTTCGCCAAGCCGCCCGTCTTCTTCTAGCTAATTCAGAGGCGCGTCCCCACATCGGGAAAACTGAAGACAGCGTACCTCGGGGTGTAGGGCCGCCGCTTTTGGATCAAGTCAAGAGCCTTTACCCGACGATTCGCGGCTATGATCCGACCGACGACGACCTCACCCGACAACCTCAACGACAACATCGTGCTGCGACCGACTGGTGTCTGCCGATATCTCAGTAATCGCTGATAATCGCGATGTGACCGCACTTGTGGATATCGGTGCTGACTTTTCTGTAATGAGCAGTCCGTTAGCTACGGCCTTCCGAAAGGTGCTGACCGCTTGGTCTGGACCCCAGATCCGCACCGCCGGCGGCCATGTGGTTACTCCAATTGGCGTCTGCACGTCACGAATCCAGATCCGTGTTGCTACTTTCCCTGGTTGCTTTGCCGTGCTACCGGAGTGCTCCAAAGACCTGATACTTGGTTTGGATTTCCTTCGGGAGTACGGTGCTGTCATCAACCTTCAGGAGCTGGTCGTGTCATTTTCCACTCAACCACCTGTTGACGGCGATGCCGAGCCACGCGGCACTACGTTACACGTCTTTGACGACCACGTATTAATCCCGTAAAGAGCTAGCATGTTTTTTACCGTAGACTGCGACAACATCACTGGTACTCGTGGCATCGCTGAAACCATCGTGTCGCTGCTCCTTGGTCGGCAAGTCTGTGTTGCTTGCGGAATTGTCGAGCTGAACAGTGGCCGAACCGAGCGCTTGGTAACCAATTTTGGCTGTGAACCTCAGTGTTTGCCTGGCAGAACAGTTATTGCGTATTTCGAAGAACTCGGCGAATTCACTGGACAGCACGCTTTGTCCGAAGCCTCGGTATCAGTGGAGGCACCGACCACTCCCATAAAAACTGACGTGAACCCGAACCTCCCGCCTAATCAGAAACGCTGCCTCGAAAGCGTTATCCAGTCTTTCTGTGACTGTTTCGCCGCGACGTTTAAGGTTAGGCAGGCACCGCTCACAAAGCACCGAATTATAGTCGACGCCAACCCGCGGCCGTTATGTGAGCCGCCTTACCGGATCTCTTCAAAGGAGCGTGATGCCATTCGCCGCCAAGTCCAAGAAATGCTCCAGGACGACGTGATACAGCCGTCGACGAGCCCGTGGGCGTCGCCTGTTGTTCTAGTAGGAAAGAAAGATGGAACCCTACGGTTCTGCGTTGATTACCGACGTTTACACAAAGTCACAAAAAAAGATGTTTATCCTCTGCCGCACATTGATGACTCCCTGGATCGGCTGCGCCACGCCAAGTACTTCTCATCGCTAGATTTACGCAGCGGCTATTGGCAAATTGAGGTGGACGAACGCGACCGGGAAAAGACCGCCTTTAATACACCGGACGGTCTGTGCGAATTCCGGGTGCTCCCTTTCGGCCTGTGCTTGGCCCCTGCAACCTTCCAGCGGATGATGGATACCGTTCTTGCCGATCTGAAATGGCAGTCTTGTCTCGTGTACTTGGATGACGTTGTCATCTTCTCTGATACGTTTGAAGAGCACCTGAGACGCGTGCGCGCTGTGTTCAAAGCAATTCGGTCGGCCGGACTTTCCCTGAAGCCCGACAAGTGCCACTTCGCTTTCGAAGAGTTGAAGTTTTTGGGCCACATCGTGAGTTCTAAAGGGGTTAGCCCCGACCCCGATAAGACAGCCGCCGTGGCTGCTTTTCCTGTGCCCACCGATAAGCGAAGCGTGCGCCGCTTTCTGGGTCTCTGCGCCTATTATCGGCGTTTTGTGCAGAACTTCTCCCGGATCGCTGAGCCCCTCACCCGCCTCACGAAAGATTCCGAACCGTTCTTCTGGGGTCTGGAACAACAGAAGGCTTTTGAAGACCTCCGAACTCGTCTCCAAGGTACGCCCAACCTTGGACACTTCGATGAGCCAGCCGCCACTGAACTGCACACAGACGCCAGAAACATCGGCCTCGATGCGGTCCTTGTGCAGTGGCAGGATGGTCTCGAACGCGTAATCGCATAGGCGAGCCGCGCCTTGTCACGATCTGAAGCAAACTATTCCACCACCGAAAAAGAATGCCTGGCCGTTGTGCGGGCAGTGACCAAATTTCGCCCGTACTTATATGGCCGCCCTTTCAGGGTTGTCAGTGACCACCACTCACTGTGTTGGCTGGCGAACCTCAAAGATCCCTCGGGATGGCTTGCACGCTGGAGCCTTCGCCTTTAAGAGTTCGATGTCACCATCGTTAATAAGTCCGGTAGGAAGCACAGTGATGCCGACTGTCTGCCTCGTGCTCCTATCGAGGACAACCGAGCTGATCCCGACGACGATTAATTTTTCTTGGCGCCATCTCCATGTCCGTCCTCACTCAACACCAATGGGACGACAGTGAACTACGGCCTCTCATTGAGTATCTTGAAGGAAGCGCTGCGTCACCCCCGCGAATCTTCTCACGTGGACTGTCGTCATTCTGTTTGCGCGATGGCGTTCTGTATAAGAAAAACTACAACCCGACGAAGCTGCCTATCTGCTCATCGTACCTGCGGCCTTGCGCGACGAAGTTCTGCAGGCGTGCCATGATGACCCATCTTCTGGTCACATGGGTTTTCTCGAACTTTGGCGAGGATACGCCAAAAGGACTACTGGCCCAGGGTTGCTTCAATTGTCCAGCGTTACGTCAGAACTTGCCGCGAGTGCCAACGTCACAAGACGCCGCCGCATAAGCCAGCAGGACTACTGCAGCCTATTAATCCGCCACAAGTCCCCTTCCACCAAGTCGGCATGGACTTACTGGGCCCATTTCCGGAGTTTTCGCTGGCTAACCGCTACATTGTGGTCGCCACCGACTACCTCAGCCGGTTCTGTGAAACTAAAACTCACCCTCGTGGTAACGCTGACGAAATTGCGAACTTTTTCGTTAAAAATATTGTGCTTCGTCACGGTGCACCCGCCGTCGTTTTAACTTACAGAGGGACAGCCTTCACCTCGGCCCTTACGCAGGAGGTTACGTGCCTTAGCGGCCCCAGTCACCGCAATACAGCCGCTTACCACCCTCAAACGAACGACCTCATCGAACGGCTCAACAAGACGATCGCCGACATGATTTCCATGTATGTTGACCCAGACCACCGGAACTGGGACGCCATACTCCCTTACGTCACATTTGTCTATAACAATGCTCTACATGAAACGACACGCTCCACTCCATTTCGTTTAGTGCTTGGTCGCGAAGCCACAACCATGCTGGACGGCATGTTGCTCCCGACTAGTAGTACCTCATCTGTTATGGGTGCTGCCCCATTCGTTCGTCACGCCGAGGCCGCCCGCCAACTCGCCCGACAGCGCATCCGGCACCAGCAAGCCCTCGACGCTCACCGCTATAACCTCCGCCAGCAAGCTGTTAGTTACCAGCCCGGCGAACAAGCCTGGGTTTGGAGCCCAATACGCATGCGTAGGCGCTTCGAAAAGCTTCTACGCCGATACTTTGGCCCCTACGAGGTACTCCGCCAAGTCAGTGAGGTGAACTATGAAGTTCTTCCCCAGGGTACAATTCGCTCCTCTAGACGGCCGACCCCCGAAGTCGTCCATGTCGCACGGAGGAAGCCGTACCACGCCCGCTAGCACTTCAGGCCTGTCCACACCAGCCGCCGGACCCTTGTCTTCGTGCTTCTCATTGTTGCGGCACCGAGTCGTTGCCCTTCAGAGAGGGGGAGTAATCCCTCAGTCCCAATCAATCCAGTGGCGCCATACCGTGGCCGAACTGTTTTAGATGGGACTTGCCATGCTATGCGCTCACGAGGGGCTAGAGGTTTTCGTCGTCTTCCTCGCTCGAGCTCCCTGCTGCCGTGGACGCCTAGCACGTCTAATTAAACCTGGTTTTGAGTGCTTCGACCGTTTATCGGTGTCAATATTGTAAACATGGCTTGTCGGCACTAACATCCGGAGGCAGCCTTGTCTTTGTTAAGAAACGAATTTCGAAGTCGTTATCATCAGAAAAAGAAAGCGGCACTTGAAATTTATGTATAAAACTTGGAATATTAGTAATCGATTGAGAAGGCCGTTGGTCTGGGGACTGTGTTGTCTAGCGACAAGCGTGCAGCTCTTCTTTGCTTCGAGTTTGACCATACAAATAGTAAATTGAGAGGTTATTGGTGTAACCCTAGTCAATTGTCATATTGTCGATAGATATCTTGTTGCATTTATTTGTAGATTAGCTGCCTATAGAAGAGTTTGCCTTCTTTGACAAGTAGCTACCAAGTAATCTTGTATTGGAAAGTCGTTGCCCTTTATGCATGTACGTGCTGCCAAAACCATTTTGCTCGTCTGTGAACGACTTTACTTGGTGATTGGTGGCCAATCTTAGCTCAGAATATATTTTCCCAACATATTCACCCCCGCTCCAATATCTCCGTTTGTTAAGGTAATACCGAGGTTTCTAGTAAGGAATTCAATTACGTCCATCTGGTGCAGCCCAATATTCCTGCTGGTCACCCTCACTGCGTTCCACATGAACCAAGGAGTGATAATGATTATTTGCTTGAGCTTGACATGCGCATAACCCTTTTTGGCGAATAAGTTTACCATCTTAATAAGGCTTATAATCTCGCGAATTACATTAAAAAACGCCGCCGTGGTGGCTGAGTGGTTATGGCGCTCGCTGCTGGCCCGAAAGACGCGGGTTCGATCCCGGCCGCGGCGGACGAATTTCGATGGAGGCGATATTCTCGAGGCCCGTGTACTGTGCGATGTCAGTGCACGTTAAAGAACCCCAGGTGGTCGAAATTTCAGGAGCCCTTCACTACGACGTCCCTCATAGCCTGAATCGCTTTGGGACGTTAATCCCACATAAACCATAAAAAAACATTAGAATACATCGAATAACGATTTTTCTGAAACCAATGAAGCATGTTTCATGCTTTAGGTCCTTTGCGCATGGAAAACGTTTCGCAAAAAGGCGTAATGTTCTTAAATATGGCACCAATTTCAAACCTCGTGACGATATCGAATACTTATGTCAGCCGAACTGAAACGATTAATCGGTGGTCAGCACATACATTTCTGTAGAACTACAGCTTTTCCTGTGCATCCAAAACTTTATACTGTGTAGCATTAACCTGATCCTTCCTAATAGCATCTGGTGCCTTTCCTGGTTCCAGCAGATATGTTGGTGGACTTTATATAGAGCTGGATAATGGAGAGGCTGTATGTTATGTATGATGATGGGCAGTGAAGCATGTTGGAAATAATGAATCTGAAGAAAACAAAATGGCTGGCAGTTTAGGATTGCTAAGCACGAAATATTGTGTGAAAGCAAAGTTTTTTTACAGGTGTACACCACGCCCCAGGCCTGGAAGCGTGACTGAGGTGTCCATGTCCCCAGGGTGCTAGTTAAGCGTGTCTTGAACTTCGTCGTCAATGCCGATTTTCCCAATGTACGCCGGCGGCCTACGCTCCAGTGCCGCGTTTTTGCAGCAATGTTGGCAACACCAACATGTATTGCTCTAGTGACGTGTTTCTTCCACGACATTGTCCACGTGAACACGAGAAGCGCACATTTCTCTGTCACTACCGCAAAGGCTTAATGCGCGGATATTAGTTTCGTAGTTTAGTATTAGTTTGATAGTAGTATTCGTTCTTCTGTGCATTCATCGAACAGACGGGCTTCACGTCCCGTCTCTTCTCGCCACCTGGTGCCGCGCAGTGACCGATTGCTCCGCATGAGCTACCTTAGTGAACCAGCAGCTGGACGCCCCACTCCAGCTGCGCGCGATTTCTCTTCTTTTATGGACTCAACACGCGCGTAGTCTGTAAATATGTATTGTTTTGTAAATAGTGTATTTGTGTAAACTACTCTCATTATAGTCTTTCTTACTGTCCCCTCACCTCTTTTATTTCATTTCTCCATTCTGCCAGCACGCCTTTAATTCCGCTGCCCCAGCTCAGGTGCCCTTGTAGTGATGGCAGATGCCGGGCTAGCAAAAATCGTTTGCTTCCTTTTGATTTTTATTTTTGAATAAACACTACTACTATATTACTAGAAGCATTAGTTGAAGAAGGTGACGATGCGCAATGCAGAGCGCGAGAGTGTGTTTCAGTTTAAACCAAGGCGTATTCGCCGGCGGCGACAGTCTAATGCTCTATCGCTGTGGCCAGTGAAGTCGACCTTTTCGTGACTTGCGTGTTCCGATCACTGTTGAGGATATATGTTTATTTTATTCTTATCTATGTATTTTCCTTGGCACTAACCAACAAACGCCGAAAATTGTTGCTGGGGGTTTATCGACCAGACTAGTGCTTAGGCACTGAAAGGAACGCCAAAAATGAAGGACTTCATGCAGATGCTCATAACGGCTAGTTCTTACTTCAAGATTTTACTTAAAGGGGGACATCTGTATAGAGAGAAGTAAAGGCAGGAAAAGCCCCAATGCACCATTTCGGAAATCGCAGCGCCGCGAAAAAACCTAGCGGGCGCGCGACGCATTATGGGAAAAGTGAGCAAGCGCCGACCGACCGGCCATCTTTCCTGTCTCCTACGTTTGCATAGCTGTGGTGTGTGTGTGCGCGTGCTTCGTTTGGGTTGAGATTTCGTGTATGTTTTGGTGGTGGGTGGTTGCAGGTGCGCTATATTAAGTGTTACGTGCCTGTTGATCACTTAGTGACCGCAGCCACTACTGCACGCGATGTCGTCGAAGTGCCGAGGCGCCGGTCAGACTTGTGTGCCTGGTTACGACAACAACACGCTGAGAGACAAGAACGTTTCATTTCATTCGCTCCCTGCAAATGAAAAAGAAAAAAGGAATAGGTGAGAAGAATCAACCGCCAGGGAAGTGCTGGTCGCTTCTCTTTGTGGCAACTTTCTAAGCACCACCGTATATGCGGAGCCCACTTCAACGCAAGTGGACGCCATGGTTATATGGACCGGCTGCCAACAATATTCCCCCATAAAGTCATCAATCAACTATCTCCTTCCTCTAATACCGGTAAGTATATATATTCAGACGGGTATTACATATTATCATAACTTCCAAATACTTTCCAGTCGCGAAACGCAAAAAGACGAGCTCTAAAACTGCTTCTGCCAGCCCGGTGCTCCTTCTGAACGAGTTGGAGATCGGCTGCGTAGTTGACGTGCCCCAATGCGATCAACGTAAGCAATGCTTTAAGTGTGCCATCTTTTTTCTGATGCTTCGAATTTGTGCGTACGCATTTTCATGAAAGCGTTTTGTACGCAGAGAGCGACGCAGTTTCCAAGGAGCCCACCCAGCTGACCTTCGCTGCACCGGCTTCGCCTCGCACGGAAACGGAAGGTTAGTGGTAGTAAAAAATTGTCGCTTTCTGCATTTCATTATGAAAACTTATTTTTCGCTTTTAACGGACCTCTATCGCGCCCACTGATACCGGGGTCCACGGGGGATGTGGCAAACGGTATATTATAGCGAGCGGCTTCTTCATCCAGTGAGAACTGACATAACTTTTTCCCGCGAAGCCAGTTTTCCGTGAGCTTTTGCAGCTAGCCATGCGATGTCTGCATGTTAGGTTGCATGTTAGGAGTGGCAGAACCTCATGTGTTTTGTGACATAAATGTCATCAGTGATTTCTGCCGCGCATATGGTCCTACTTCAGCGAGTTTTATGATAAACGCGGTACCTCTTCCACCAGTGCACGCATTGTGAAGCTTACCCATTTCATTTCTTTTTCCTCGACATTATTCTCTTCACCCCAGCTTGGAGAAATGTCACAAAGGTCAGGCTATCCAAATGTAGTGTAAATTTGGCGGGCCTGCTTGGTGCATGAAACCTAGTATTTATGTATTTTGGTTCACTACGGATACGGTCATGCAGAATGATCGGCGATGCCGCAACAGTACGCTGTAGCCCAAGCTTCAACGTTGTCGAACTGCATGCTCAGGAGGAGAAACAAACAGCTCATGAGGTTTAGAAGTATAACTGGATAGTATTGATCTGGGCTTGCTGGTTGGTAAGCTGCTTGGATAGGTGGATCAGTGGAGTGAAAGAGATTTGGGCTGTACGGCTTCGTCATCCCGGTTCTTTGTTGTCTGTATATCAATGTAAGCCGAGAGAAAAGGTTCAGAACACCCATTGTGGGCTGAAGTGACTATTTCAAAACCTGAAATCTGCATTAAAGCAGGGCCTAACTGTTCGCAAATCATTAAGCAGCTCATTTTTTTTAGGAGCCGACCACTCATACTCCATGGGGCCTCCAGACGCAGCATCTGCTGACACACTAAGAAAAGTCGCCCACCTTCTCGAACACTGCGAAAAACTCGAGCATGAAAATAGCTTGCTCCGCAAAGACAAATCTGACCTCCAGAAAGAGGTCGAGGATCTGAAGTCTCAGTTGCACGGTGTGAAAGTTGAGGCACTCAAAGAGAAACTAAAAATAAAAGATCGTGTCTCCAAAGTTCACGATCTTGTTTCAGATGAAAAACGGCTCGTGTTTTATACGGGCTTCAACTCCTTAAAAAAATTTGATGCGTTCGTTCAACATGTTGAATGCATGTACCAGACACTGAAAACTGGTGCTGGCAGGCCACCAGCACTGACAATGAAAGAACAGCTTATTGCAGTGCTTTGAAGGCTCAGAGTTTGCTTCCTAGAGCAGGATTTGGCATATCGCCTGAAAGTGTCTGTGGCGACCGTGAGTGCTATGTACTCATTTTGGGTTAATTGTTTGTATGAAATGCTAATCCAGGTACCAATGTGGCCATCACGTAACGCAGTGAACCTGTTCATGCCAGACAATTTTAAAGAATTGTACCCATCTACACGCATTGTACTGGACTGCACAGAAATTTTTATCGAAAACCCGTCTGGCTACAAAACACAAAGCGACACTTTCAGCTCGTATAAAGCACATAACGCCGCAAAAGGGCTCATTGGCATCACTCCAAACGGCTTCGTTTCTTTCGTGTCTAATCTTGCTCCTGGAAGACTTTCTGATCGAGAAATCACAAGACACAGTGGCCTGTATGAGTTGCTCGAGGAAAGGGACCGTGTAATAGCGGATAGAGTATTCCTCATTGAAGATGACCTCCGTCAGCTTGGAGTCAAATTAAACATGTCATCCATGTTGAATGGCCGCACGGAGTTGTCACTGAAAGATGAGTTAGCAACACGGCAGATAGCCAGTTTGCGAATCCATGTTGAGCGTGTCATCAGGGAAGTTAAAAACTTCAGGATACTCCGTGCTGTCTTTCCTAATGTTATGGCAGAGAAGCTGAACAAGATGTGGAAAACTTGTTGTTATCTCAATAATTTCAAACATGAGCCCATTCTAAACAGATGAGCGATGTTGGCGTTTTTAATGTTTTGTATGTTGTGCATGGTCTACTGTAACGCAGGGGTGCTCAAACGTTTTAGCTTTCTCAGTTGAGGAAAGACCAACTTTATTTGGCTAAAATGCAGTCGGCTTCTAACATGTTTCATTTATGTTTTGGCCAGCTTCGGTCACGGAGCCTGTATTGGAAAGATTTGCTTTATGGGGGTTTAACGTCCCAAAGCGACTGAGGCTATGAGGCACCCCGTAGTGAAGGGCTCAGGAGATTTCGACCACCTGGGGTTCTTTAACGTGCACTGACATTGCACAGTACATGGGCCTCTAGAAATTTGCCTCCATCGAAATTCGACCGCTGCGGCTGAGACTTCAAAAGGTGTTGGCCGACATAATTAAAAGGGGGTACGCAAAGTGCACAGCACCTGAACAAATACTTGAATTCAGTTATGACTGGCTGTATAGTAAGATAGCAGTAAGCAGCTACAGCATTAGTCCCAAAATACTTGGTTAAGGCGGATGAAGACATGCATGAACATAGGTGCTTGGGGAATCTAGGAAGTGCTCTAAGATACCAGCGAGTTCCACAAAAAGCAGTTTGAGAATCCCTACTGCAATGCAAGGCATTGCACTTGCGTTAAAGTACACTACTTCATGCACAGCAGACTAGAGCAGCATTTCTTTCTCTGCTGAAGTCTGAAGTCACTGTACAGGCTACATAGGGCTGCAATGTCTTGTTTCTGCATCAGTGTTGTGAAAATAATTTGAGCATAAAATGTGGCAGTACTATATCTGAGTCATGACTTGAAACCAAATCACCAGTCTCATTGCTGGACTACACAGACAGATGGAGAGTTGTGTTTGTAGCCTTTGTCTTTTCTACCACAGATTGTCTTTCATAACTTTTTGGAATGAAGTCTGTAAAGTGAATTTCACTTCGTCATTTTTACATGTGTTAGTGACGTGCTCCTGTTTTTCAAAAAATTGTGATATGTATATGTATTGTATATTTATTGTATATTTGTATATGTGTGTACTGTATATGTAAAAAATTTTTATATGTGTGCCAATGAAATTTCATGCCAATGAAATTTGAGAGCTTTATTGCCAACTCTTATGTAATGTCCTGCATGGAACCATTGAGAACGAACTTATATGAAACAATGCTATCGCACTTAATATCAGCTGCAATACTCTTGATGCGGCAGGTTTAAGCTTGGTCGTCAAAGCAGTGCGAGCCCAGTGCTGCTCGGAACATGAGCATAAACCCCTCAGAGCAGAGTTCAAAGTATGCAGAATGTGCACTCTGGGCGCTCTCTATGAGTAAACATTGATTTACTGTAAAGCATAGGTCTTCGTTGGTTCACTCCACGTATGTCACAAGTCGTATTGAGTGAAAGAGTACCTACCCTAGGAGAACACACTTGTCACTTTGCAAAGATTTTGCTTGCAACTTTCAATGTGGTTTTCTTACAGAGACCAATGTGAGGTCACTATCATCATCAAGTGTAGTAATTGTTGAAGTATGTAGCTGCCCAGGTTCCTGGGAGTAAGAGTGCATTATGTATGTGTTCAATGACAGGACAGCAAGATGTGTGGTGCTTGACACGTACATTTTACACACCATTAGTTGTTAGTTGCACATACATTTAAATAGGTGGTGGCAACACATGCACATAGTCATCATGGTATTACACAGAAAAACACTTTCTTTATTTCTTCATGAAGACTAATGCCATACAAGATATTTAAAAACCAAATATATGTAAGTGTGAACACATGCCAAAGCATGTTATGAGTCCAAGAATCTTTGTCCTGCAGAGCAATGTAACTGACATAAGTCATTGAAATTCACACACACGCACAGTGCTCTTGGTAGTTCTTGTAACATTCCAGAAGACAAGGCAGCATTATGGAAATCCAAAGCGAGCTGTCAAAAGTGATCCTCTGAAAAGTGCAGTCTGTGCCATTATTAACGACAAAATCACACCAGGAGAGTCCAGTCAAAGCCATTTGCTCCTAGACCTGGTAAAAGTACTTGTGCGTTGGTTTAAGAACTCCATTCTTCAGGTAGGGTGCCGTATTCACAGCATTTTCTAATTCATCACCCCGTTCCTTGGCAGCTGAGAGGGTCTCAACTTCAAGGAGACCAAAATCTCCTCCCTCCTCTACAACATGGTCAGGCGTTGCACCAAGAACAGGGACACCAGGGTTGACACACAACCCACAACAGTAACTCCTAACTGGCACTGTTCTCTTCCCTATGTAACGCTGCACGGCTGCATCTTCATTCCTTAAACCATCAGCCATGTATTTCGTCTGCATCTAGCTTGACCTGAACAGCCTCTTGCAAAACTTCTGGTCAGCTGGCTTCTGCCGCGACACCACATCTCCGAAGTGTGAAGCAGTCAGGCACTTGGACCTCTCGAAGTTCCATGTTGTAGAGCCGCTTGGCATCCTAGTCGCTTGCTCATACTCCACCCACATACTCCACCCACAGGGATTGCACCGGTAACCTGATTGGCATCTGGCTAAAAGCCTCCTCGTGAGGTGTTCTTTTCACTGGTATGGGCAGAAAGTGGTTTTCCTCTATCGTCTTGCATAGCATGGCGTTTGGAATATTTTTCTGTGTCTGATGCATTTTCTTAATATAGTAATCTGTCACTCTCAGAGAAACTGTGGTTTCTTGAGTCGTATGCCTGCCAGCTTTCATTGGCATATGTTTCACAAAACGTAGAACTGAGAACTCGCGTGTGTGCACGTTGGCCTTCTTAGCCCCAGTACCCGATGCTCTGGGTTTGTCTGTACACGACTGCGTGTCTCGCACGTAGGCTGCCCCAGAGCGCTTCAGGTCTAGTGCAAACCATAGTAATGCAACTACATGTTTACAAACACCTGCAGCTCCAGCCCGGCAGTTGCAGGTTCCTTCAACCAGAGTTCCATTTCACGTGAGTACAGCAGCAGTGTTACATGATTTTTCCAAAGAGAACGATGCCTCCACGGTTGCTTTAACAAAAGTGGACCTGTCAGCCTTGCAAATAAGAACATTGTGAACCTTCTTTGATTTAAACATCCTGTATCCGCTTACATTATGTTTCTGAGCACCATGTGCATTCTGATGTGCCAAGATTTCTTGCTCTGAGAACCCATCCGGCACGTCTTTTAACTGCTTTGGCGACGGTCCTTTAGGTAACCTTTCTTGAAGAGGAATTGCATTATGAAAGCTTCGTAGTGGTACCTGCATCATGGGTATAAGCAAGTGTAGAAATGTTTTCCTTGGCACTCCACATATAAACAGAGCATGCAAGCATACACAACTTATCATGGGATCACCAATGCGATCTTCAAATAAAATAGTATTCATACATTGTGTTTTGTTCAATTGTGGCAAGCATGCTTGAAAAGCAACGCTGAACCCGTTTCGTTTACTACGCGCGGCTGTGAAGAATGTTGCACATGGACGGGCTCTGTAAACCACTAGCTAAATTGAAACTCTGAGGCCGCCCTAGTGCAAAGTACTGGCGCGTCCATGTTTTTCAGGTTGGTCAAAACATCCGCCCCAGTTTTTTTTCGACCGCGTTCGCGTTCGTTGTAGCCACCGAGGCACGTTCATATTTTGGCTGCGTCTATCTGCCCTCCATGGTAGTATGAAATGGAGACCGCGTCCGAGATGGTATGAGCTGCTAAACTCGTTGAATATGGCCCAAACAGCAACTGCTATCTGTATCGAGATACTATGCTCAGCTACACAGAATGTAACAGTGCTAGTACAAGAGCTTGGTTCTGCTTCGTACTTGCTGCGCGCTATTCAAACAACACTACAGACAAGAAAATGTGCTGCACAAGCTAAGCGCCAACTCAACTACTACTTCTTGCAAGATGTACGTTATTAACGTGTGCTCTGTCCGCTTCTTTCGACCATATAATTGTTTCAGAGTCGTCCGTAGAATAAATGAAGATTAAATAGCACGCTGTAACCAAAAGACTGAATGGGCAGTGCTCGATAACCACGTATTTTGCTAAAATATAGCGCATACATTCTCGCAAGAGGGTGTCGCACTGTTGCAACAAACATGAATGTACTGTGCGCTACGTACTACGCCTGCCGCCGGGACAGCCGCACAAACTTGGAAGGTTCGCGACGGGCAACCAGCAAATAAATGCACTGTTAGCGCGTGCTCACCAGCAAAACACGCCTGCTTGCCGTAGCATCGCGCTCGTGCCTTCTGCAGCATAAATATATAAAACGCTGACAACGGTGTTGCTATGCAACGCAAGCTGCGAGCGCGCGACACTGGCGCATGTGTGCGCTTCTCGTGCGCTCACGTGCGAAAATAATCGCTTCGCGCTCGTAGCGTCGGCTGCATTACCACAGAAAAGTTGTACGGCAATGTAAAGATCACTTGTGCTGCGCAAATATGCAACTAAAGTATTACTAGCACTCCAAAAACGTTTTTTTTTACCTGCTGTTGCGCGGCGTCCATAGCGTACCACTGCTCCGGCGGATCCTGCTCGGCAACCTCGCTCACAATTCTCAGCCTGTTTTGCGGCGGTCGCGTAGGGGGCGCGCGCAACTTTCTGAAATGGTCGATTGATCGTTCCATTCATGCTCACAGTGAAGAAGATACAGACCATCAGAGCATTTCTTTAGCACATGAATTCGCAACGCACCTCGCAGCACAACACGCCGCGTATTTTCCTTATAAAAAAAAAAACAAGAGAAGAAAATATTGTAAAAATAAAAGCTGAACAAGAAATCTAATTCCTCTATCGGTTGTCTTAATATTGATGTGACTTCGAACATCTTTTTTTGTGATAAGAAGGGCCTCCATTAACAACCTTGTCCATTGATCACTATTTCCGCAAAAGGTATATTCCTGTACATGACTGTGATAACTGATGTAGACTCACACCTTCAGCAACTAATCCAATCAACACAAATCTACCTCTTAGAATTGGGGGTTGTGATAAGTGATAGTTAGTACAAAGCTGGTAAGCAGCAAACAAATGGTCGTACAAATTGCGTTTGACAACATTGAAATTTACGTGATGATACTATAAGAGCAGATAACAAATGGTCGGGAGCGGATGACACACAGCGATCACTATAAAATTTCACGCGGGTTGGGTACTCATCGCCACTGAAAACGTGATTAAAAACAGAAATGTTTATATGTTCTGACGCTTTTTGTGCCTATATTCAAGCGAATGACTGCGCATATGTCACTGATGAAGCCGCCTTGGAAGCCAAACTTACCTACAGGATGGCTTTATTCATTATGACCATTTTTACACTTTTAGTGCTAGAGTTAGCACTTGAACGGACGTCGTGAATACTTCGTTGCGTTCGTTTTCTAGACGTGCTCCGCAAGCTAGGCTACAGGTCAGCGTACTGACTTTGGAAATGTCTCTCTCGTCTTTCAAGTAAGAGAATATATTGACTGTATTCAGTGATCGGCATGCTGGAAGTCTCTTCTCGTGTTAATCACTGCTTGAACATTTTGGAATAACGTACCAGAACTAATATGTACGCAAATTAATTTTTTGTACATTCTATCAGTGAATGCAATCGCCTTTCAGATCAGCAAGTGTGCTGTATGAATGAAGATGTGTTTTTTTTTTCATCACTGCAACCCTCCTGCTGCAGCGCCTTCGGGCTAAGCGGGGTAAAAATTGAATAAAGAAAGAATAAAGAATAAAGATAAATTCTTTTCATTCAGTGGAATTTGTTCATTAAAATTTTTGGGTGAAACAAAATATAAATATGCTTCAATACGAAGTGCGTAGTTTTTCCGATTCATGTAGGCCCCTCATCTGATTGGGCAAGGAAACGTCAGTAGTTTTTTGATGCTGATGTTTAAGAAAATTCACTGCAGCTAGACCTGCAGACATCTAATCGGAAACACAGCGCCAATGGCTGCAATTTGAGGGAATTGGAACGCCACAGGAAGCAAAAGATTTTTGAAACATACAGCTAACACAGTCACAAAGCCAGTGCACTTCGTAATAAAAAAAAACTAATTAAGTTTATGGTAACGCTTATTGTAAAAAGCAACCTCGATAACAGTTTGTGCATAGCATTCGTGGCAAGCGGCAGTGTTTACGGAGCCGAGGCACTAGTTTCTTAATTTTTTTCGCGATCCCCGTTGTAAAAACGGCGACGTGCTCGACTGCGCTAACGATACCATTTTTTCTCCCATTCCACTTTCAGCATCACAGCGGTGTTGACGTTATTTACTACTTGACGACTGACGCACTCGCTACAGATGAAGATAAATGCTGTGTAATTTTTACGCAGTTTTGCTTGTTAGCTCGGTTCGCGTTCCTTTTGAAACTTACGAGAAACGTTCCTTCAGTCTTGTGTGCAATTCCGTTCGTATATTGTCTCCACTTAATTATTCTTACTTAGGCTGTGTAAACGCTATAAGGCTCGAAAATATACTATGAACACGTTAAAATCTGTCCGTCATGGCTGTGTAGAAGACGGCCCTAGAGCATAACGTACCATTCCGCACAGTTTTATATGACTCATAGTTTTAGCATAATACGCTTATTTTCGTACTGACAACGTGTGTCTGCGTGTAGGCTAGTTTCGCGGCGCTGTTATTCACATCCGAGCTTTCGTTCACGTTTTCAAGAGCAATACTGCCTTGGTGAATGTGAAATTGCCGTTGGCGACGCTTGTTGGCTGGATAGCTTTGACACTGTACAAACTTGTTGGTGTCCCTCGTTTGCAGGATATTCTGGTTACCCTCCTGTTACCACTGAACTCCTAGGCACTGGCAGACCCAAAGCAAGGACGGCACTAATATTGGTGGAGTAGCTATTTTAGTTATCTTAATCTACTCTTACTGCTCACTTTTCGCATTTCGCTGCACCGTCTGCTGGGGCAGCAGGCACCCCGAAAGGTAGCTCGTTAAACCAAGCTTTCTTCTTTACAAACAAGGAATGACGAGATGCACTAAAGAATTTTGTGAATCGTCTCACTGGCAGACAAGTCGACAACTTATGTACTAAACAAGAAACAAACATTAAAAGAAAACAAGCAAGCAAACAAACAAAAACAACAAGAAACAAAATTGCACGCCATCAGAACTCAATAGAAATTTATTTCTAGCGTGGCTTGAGATCATCCTGTGAGTCCTAAGATGAGATATGGTTTGGTTTGTATAAGTAATTTTTGCAGCGTTTGATCAACAGCAGCTTTAGTAGAAGCAATAAAAATAACATAACCCATCTACACAATTTAGCTATTTTAACAACACATATACGCGCTTATGACACATGACGCACTGAGCACTGGGTAGAAACTTTCAGCACGACAAATTAGAGAATGCAAAGACTATGCTGTATCAGTCCTAAACTGTTGAACACTTTTACGAAAATAAATGCTAGCATAGAATTTCTGACAGTACTGGAAGTAAAGACTTTGTATAGTGTTTTATATTTGTATTATGTTTCTGTAGAACTGTGGTATTTGCTGTGTTTTTATACGGTGGTGAGATTACTGCTGCGTTTTTGCAGACACTTCCTAATTTTTATTGTATATAGCGATGTCCGCAAGTTATTTTGCTGTCTGCCACTGCAGCCCTTGTTGCAAGGGGTTTACAGCTGTGCCAAGCAGCTTAAATGTAGCTTTTTCTCTCATCGCTGATGTCCTCATGAGTGCATGAAAGAAATTAAGTGAAAATGAAAACAAATCTTTGCCCAAGGTTTTTATTTCTGTGTTTGGTGTCGTTTCCGTGTGGAGCCAACACGTTGTTACGAAGAAAAAAAATCATATCATTGCAAGCATGCACCGTCTTAGTTGTAGTCAGAGTGCTAATTTGAAGCTGAAACTTCGAGGCGAAGAACTTGCACTCTCATTACACGGAGCTCAGACGTGATCAGATATTTTTCTGCCTGTGCCAGGGCACACGTGCTTTGCCAGCATCGCTTCGCTCTTCAATAAAAGCGTACACATTGCTGTCGGTAGCGAACATGGAATTTGCGGCAGTCACGTTCTTTCATCTGCAGTTTTAGTCAAGGCTTCGTTTAGTTTATGCGGTTTAATGTCGCAGAGTGACGCTGGCTACGAGGGACGCCGTATTGAAAGGCTGCAGATAATTTCCACCACTTGGAGTTCTTTAACGTGCACTCACGTCGCACAGTACGCAGGCCTATAGCATTTCACCTCCATTGAAATGCGACTGCCGCAGCCAGGATCGGCCTGTGCCTTTCGGGCCAGCAGCCGAGTATCATAACCACACAGCAACCGAGACGGCAATTATTGGTCAAGGCTTTGCAGAGTGACGTCAGTTTTTTGTCATAATGACTCGGTAAAATTCCAACATTTTTCAGAAACCGTTCGGTTGGGTTTCCGTTGGGGTAAAGCTGCGAAATTAACCATGCAACAAACGGCTGCCTAGTACCGTAAAAGAGTAATTTCAGCGTTTTTTTAATAATATGATGCTCTTTGAGCAAATTCATGTCTCGCATTGTTATCTGCCAATTAGGCACTTTTTTTCAATAGATAGATAAAGAGGAGGGAAACGCAGGGATGTTAACCAGAAAGGGGTTCCGGTTTGCTACCTTGCACTGGGGAAGAGGAATTAGGGAACTAAAATGAGGAAGAGAGAAGGGGAAAAAGACATAACACACACACACACGCACAACGCTGTCAAAATTTGTCACTCAATCCAGTCGCTCTCAAGTAGGCAAAGAGTGCCTTGTATGCTTTGACGGCAGTCGATTGCTGTGACCACGGACCGAGGATCTTTTTCTCTGTTATAGGGCGAGGGTCGAGGCGGTCCAGGGCACAACACAGTGCATGTCTGGCTCTCGCAAATGCAGGGCATTCACAGAGAAGATGAGCGATGGTCTCCTCACAGCCACAGCTTTCACAGGCAGGGCTGTCGGCCATCCCCATCCGGAAAACATAGTGGTTGGTAAAAGCAACACCGATCCATAAACGGCATAACAATGTTGCTTCGCGACATGCTAAGCTACGTGGAAGACGAAGGCGCAGTCCAGGGTCCAGTGCCTTGAGGCGGAGGTGGCAAAACTCTCCCGTGTTCCACACTGAAAGCGTGAGCTCCAGATCCAAAGGGCGAAGCCCACACGCAGCGTCAGGTCTCGATATTGGGATCCTCACTGGAAGTCCATTGTTGTGAGCAGTATGCGCAGCCGCATCGGCCTGGTGATTGCCGTTAATGCCACAGTGTCCTGGCAGCCATTGAAAAATGATGTCATGACCATTGGATACGGTCCCGTGGTACCGTAGACGGATATCAGCAACAAGTTGTTCCTGCAACCCGCGGCGTAGCGCAGCTTGCAGGGCTTGAAGAGCTGCTCTAAAGTCTGTAAAAACCGTCCACTCATGTAGAGGTTCTTGACTTATGAACTCAACCGCAGCCCGTAAGGCTGAGACTTCCGCACCAGTTGAAGATGTTGGATAGGTCGTCTTCACTTTCCTGAAGATGGATCTGGCGGTATCACCACCGACCCCGCAGAACTGATCGAGTGAACTGATCCATCAGTGTAAACATGCATGCGGTGACTGTGGTAAGAATTCAGGTGATTCAATATCAGTTGTTTGAGAGCGGGCAGTGATACAACAGTTTTCTTCGTAATGCCAGGAATATAGAGGTGAACCCGAGGTTCATGAAGACTCCATAAGGGTGAGCACGGTCTTGACGCATGGGTGAACTCCGATGGAAGATATGCGCGATGGGCTTCCATGACTTTGGCGAATTCAGTACGCGGCCTAATTATTGGGAGTGTTGCGAGTTGATGACAGGGAACCCATGTGAGGTGCCGAATATGTGTTATCATGGTGTCAGCAGCAGTGTGTGTAGTAACGGGATGTTCCCGGGCAACAAAAACAGTTGCTGCTGTTGATGCACATTTAGACAGCCCAAGGCAGATACGGAGAACTTGCGCTTGCACATTTTGAAGAGTCTTGATATTTGTATTTCTTATGGAACTCAATATCCGAAGACTGTACCGCATGTAGCCCAGAAACAGGGAACGGTACAGTTCTAGCATCGAGCGCACTGATGCGCCCAGGACTTTCCCCCGAGGAAGGAGGGGACATGGACAATCGCAATTAGTCTCTTTCTAATGTCGTAGATGTGTGGACTCCACGAGAGGTTCCTGTCCATGACAACACCAAGGAAGCGGTGGCCTGTCTCGTAGGGAATGGCTTCGCCATTGATGCGAATGGTATAACGTGACATTATTTTGCGTGTGAACGCCACAAGTGAACACTTTTCGGTCGAAATGTTCAGGCCCTGCAATCGAAGATAAGATGTCAATATCGATGCTGCCTTTTGAATTCTTGCACGAACTTGAGGACGGGTCACCCCTGATGCCCAAATACAGATATCATCTGCAAATAAAGAGATCAGAGCAGATTGTGGCAACACGTCGACCAGGTTGATGAGAGCAAGGTTGAAGAGAACTGGGCTCAGCACTCCACCCCGAGGGACTCCGCGCGAATTTCGGTGTAAGGAGTTTGGTCCGTCCGCAGTCAGGATAAAAAACGACCTCTCTGATAAATAGCTGCGTATCCAGCTGAACGTGCGGCCTCCGATCTCAGCAGCTTTTTATTGCGTCCAAAATGACCTGATGCGTTACGTTGTCGTACGCGCCCGTGATATCCAAAAACAATGCCACGGTCAATCTTTTCAAACTTTTGCTGTGTTGCACCGACGTTACAAGGTCAACCACGTTGTCGATAGACGAGCGGCCCCGTCGGAAGCCAGACATGCAGGTTGGATAAATCTGATATCGCTCCAAGTACCATTCCACGCGTGTGAGCAGCATTCTTTCCGTGACTTTGCCGACGCAGCTGGCGAGCGCAATTGGACGGTACGATGAAAGGTCGAGCGGTGATTTCCCCGGTATAAGAAGTGGAACCAGACGACTAGTCTTCCAATCATGAGGAACTATGCATGCAGTCTATGACTTGTTATAACTGTCTAAAAGAGCCCGTCGAGCTTCTTGGTCAAGGTTGGCAAATGCGGAGTACGTCACACCATCGGGCCCTGGTGATGATGACCTTCTACAACAAGCCAGCGCAGCATCAAGTTCTTCTATGCAGAATAGTGCATCCATCCGAGAATCCTGTGAGGGTGGAACATTGTTGCAGTGCAGCATTACGCCTGGATTCGGAGGGCCTGTCATTCTTGCGCAGATATCTTCGGCTACCTCAACCACACGGCGCATTTGTTGGAGGGCGACGGATTTGAACGGGCAGCGATGTTGAGAGACGTGCGAAGACCCTGAATTACACTCCAAGCGCGTGACAAAGGCTTTCGTGGATCGGGTGTTTGGCAAAATGTCCTCCAGCGTTGTGTTTGCAGTGATGAATTCTGCGTTGAATCTTCTGTATGCGCCTAGCATCTCTTAGGTCTAGGCGCAACTTTGTGCGTCATTATCTGCGCTCTGCCCTGCGTCGTTGTGATCGCAGTCGCTGCTTTTCGAAGTCAAAATTGGTGTTGTTAGCGACAGGGTTAAAGGGGCAGGTGGCGTGTTCCATGGCCTCCTTAATTTTTTGTTCAATACCGGTAGCGAAGCCCTCTGTGCAAGCAGCCTGCATAAGTATTTTAAAAGCTTTCCAGGGAATGCGCTGCCTACACGTGGCTGGGGAAAATGTGGAATGGCAGGTAATAATCAGGTAGGTTGGGAGATGGTCGCTGCCATGGGCTTCTACGTCCGAACACCACCGGACGCTATTGGTAAGGCACTGTGAAACGAAAGTCAAGTCCAAGCAGCTATTATAAGTCACCCCTCGAATATAGGTCGGGCTTTCGTTATTAAGGCACTGGAGGTAATGGTCAGAGGTGAAAGACACAAGCTGTCTTCCCCTGACGTCCATCCTAACGCCTCCCCACATGGTGTGATGAGCATTGAAGTCACCCATAATAACCCAGGGAGCCGCTGTAGCTTCCATCAAACCACTCAACCTTCTGGCGTCGAAACGACTTGATGGCGTCAAGTGCACCGTCAGTAGCGTAAACGTCAGGTCACGGCTCTTCACTGTCTGGCAAACGTACTGATTGTCTTCGTTCGGAGGAACTGAATGTTGCACATATGTATGTTCACGTCGAATGCAGACGATGACTTTGCTGGATCTGTTGCACGTGGGTGATGAAAATGCCTCGTAACCAGATATTCGCAAAATTGCCGGGGTCTTCGGTTCACAAATCACAAGAATGGGGAAGTGATGGTCGTAGACGTAGTGCCGTAAATCGGAAATCCGGTACTGGAGTCCACGAGCATTCCATTGGAAAATGAAAGCTTGCTTGACTTTCTTTTGAAAAGACAGGTCAGAAGGAGCCATGATGCCTTCTACTGTAGAGCCGCAAGAACTGGATGTTGCGCGTCCCGCATTTGAAGTGCGCTATTTGCTACTGGCGTGCGTAGGCTAAAAAGCAGAGCACGCATGGCATTCTTTAGTGACTTTAGCATTGCAATCACTTGCATATCTGGGCCATGGTCTTGATCGTGCCTATTGGCTATATCAGTCGTAGGCGCTGGACACTGCCCTGAGTGCGCCAACATCCCTGACACAGTAGGTGTAGAAGGCTTTGGCAGTGGTGGCCAAGTTGATCTGAGGCAGCAGGTCCAGCCTCACCAAGCGCCGGGTTTTCTTTATTTGGTACGGTATTTGGTGGAGGCGGACAAGCTGCAGTTGCGTTTGGAGCATTCTTCTCAAATGGGACTGGTTTCTTTGCCGACCTTCGGCGGCGCGAACGACGTCGTCGGCCCTTTGCGGCGGCTTCTTTGTGCGTTGAATGGCCTCGCGCCATTTGCTTCAGTACCGCCAGCTCGATCTTTAGACGGGGGCAGACTTTCGAAGAAGAGTCATGAGGGCCGTGGCAGTTGGCGCACTTCAATGTAGTCGCGCGGCAAACGTCACCGCTGTGTGACTCGGAGCATCGCGGGCACACGATGGATTTGATGCAGACGCCGCTCAAGTGGCTCATCCTCATGCACTTCCCGCATTGGAGTGGCTTAGGCACAAAAGGTCGAACTGGGTGACGAGTGTGTCCAACCTTCACGTACGATGGTATACAGTCACCCTTGAAGGTGAGCTTGATGCATGTAGATCTTCCTAACCGCTGAACTCGAATGATGGAAATGCCGTTGGTTGCCGGCTTGAGCAACATGGGTAAATCTGCGTCACAGATGGCGATGTCGACGTTGTAGATTACAATAGCCGCAGCGCCGCTGTCCTGGAGAATAAGGGGGCGTACACTGATGTGGCCGAGTTTGGTGATTGCTGTTAAACTCTCTAGTGCACTTCGCTCCACCACATCAATGGCAATGACGTTGCTGAACGGGTTTATTCTGACATCTTTAATGCCTCCCGGTACGAGGCTCTCAAGATAAATAGAGGTGGCTTGCCTGTTGAGGAGGTTCAAGTTGTCCGTTGGGTTCAACGGCACAAACAAGGCTGTATGCGCCGAGGAACTTTGCGACGTGATGATCGTTGGAGTTCTTGATGAGGACACCGTTGACGTGCTCGATGAGGACGATTCGGCTTGTCTACGCCGTCTGCGCTTGGCCTACTTGCCAACAACCGGTATGAAACCCTCGTCGGCCCCGGACGAGGAGTCTTCACTTGGCACCGAGTACACAACAGTGCCCTGGCTGCTCGAGTCAGTCTGGTGGTGCAGGCGCTTCCTCTGGGCGGCTGCTGCCGACCCACTGGGTTCCAATAGAGGCCCAGCAGCCTCCACTTCCATCGCCATGGCAAAAAGAGAGCGGCGCGTCTATGATTATAGCACAAATTACCAAAAAACTGCAGAGACGTGAAGGCAGCGTTCTGATACAGAACAACTTCGTCGTCTTATGTCAAGTTAATATTTAAAGTGTTGAAGGTGATTTTGCACGTTTCCAAAGTTAGCCTAGAGTTTAAGTGTGTGCTGTTCAAATTAAATATTGAAGCATTCACATAGACCCGTTTCACTATTTCACGCTGCGTTACAATAATCAGCTAGCGATGTCTTCGATCAAGCCTGTTTGGTTGGTTTTGCTGGATAACAAAAGACAGGCTACAGACATAAAGAAAAGTGCTTCTTGCATACAGATGTACATGCCCAGCTGAAGCATTATTTTAATCTGAACTTAGATCAGCTAATCTCTTAATATTTTCTGTAGAAACATATAATTTCTTGAACATCACCAGTGTGCACATCTTAGCAGCAAACTTCTATAAAAGCGCTCGTCGGCAGTACGCAATGCGGGAATCTTGGCTATGCACCCAGAAAAGGTCGGCTGTTTCTGTAGGGTTATTTGCCATTTGTAATAAATAACGCTTCTCATAAGTTTGCCATCTCATTTTAGCCCTGCAGACACCCCAGCTCCGCTTGTATCTAGCATGCCTGGGGGCTACGAGTCAATTTTGGGTACAATGACTTGCTAGTACAGTCGAGTATAGAATGTGTGGACCACGTGTTTCTCAAATGAAGGCGATAGTTTGCTATTATTCGGTGGCTGGAGACCACAATTGTGGAGGTGAAACTCAAAATTTTGTTTTTTTAATCTCCAAAAACGGGGTATCCAACACCGGCTAGTAATCGAGGGATCGGCTTTGTTTGAGGTACACTTGGTCCGCAAACTTTTGTCTCCGAATGTACGTTAGGTTTCGGCTGTTTCCTACCGCTGATGGCGCTGATGACTTAGCATAATAAGGCGGAGACAAAATTTTCTATTGTTAAAATGTGATATACAGACTTTGCAAACGCACGAGTATAGCCTGTCCTTGGTTCATGTTTTCTTCCTTGGAAAATTGCTTCTTAAGCGTTGCTTTGGCGTCATGTGAGGACATATGAGTTCAACAGCATCTGTATGTTTTCATTTGGAGTTGTAAACACCACTTACCTTACATCATGATATCCCTACTTGCCTGGGTACCGAAGGCCAAAAAGGTTGTTTTCCTTCAATGCGCCATAAGCAAAAGAAAGTGCATCTGCGATAATGAATTAGTGCCGCGCATTGGGCATGGTGCATTGCATTTCGAATCTTCATTCTGTTGGGTATCTTTATCTTCACTTTCCTTTTTTTTTCAAAGTTCAACTAGGTATGATTTGCGTTTTAGGTCGAATGCGGAGATGATAAATGACATAAAATGCTGTTTATAAAGCCTCTAGGTGACATTCATCTACGTAATTTCCTAACGTAGTGGTCGCAAGTTTGCATAATCACTGTTCGGCTTAGAGCTGAAAATTGTCATTGTGCTATTAATTTAACGTTTTCTCTTTGGAGTGTTACCGTTTTTAAGGTGCACCAAAACCTACAGCATTCATGTTTTGGGGTAAGAAAAAGTTATTATATGGCTCTTGATAGGTACGCTTGTTTTTCCAGCGACAAAACATTTACTGCTCTGAAAATTGCATTTACGGTCTTGTACTGCTCGTGCCTTCAAAATGGTGACGTCTACAACAACAATGACTCCGTTATCATCGTTTTGAAACAACTGGTGGCGTAGTCAAGCCTGTACGATCCGGGAAAATAAAATTCGCATGATTGGACGCAGACCAGTTTACACCTGAAATCGTTAGGTGGTAGCGACACTCGTATTTTACGTTTTCTTCATGCCTTTTTCATAAAACCTCAGTTTTCAGTGAAAGCGTCACATTTTTAGTTACTACACGGATATCTGTAGAAGTAGGATAACTACTTTATTTTCGGTGTCACTTAAATTGTTAATGGTGTGCACTATCAGTCATTACTGTTTCAAGCCTCTTCACTGCAAAGGCTTAAGTTCGCGAGTGGGCATCCCTGCACGCCGGTACACCCCGAGTCGGTAAAGACGTAGACAACGGGATCTCCTCCGCTACCCTAGAGCCAGCACGACGTCCCTGTACATCGCGTGCCCCTGCCATTTATCATACTAAATTCATGCCGGCAAGAACGCGAGACCCTCCGCAAACGGACGACTCATTAAGGTCTCGATATGCGTGTTAGAGAAGCCGAAGTCGCCAGATGTCAGGGCTCCAAGGCGTGCGCTCTGGTAGCCAAGGTGTCAGGGCTTCAACGCTAGGGATCCGAGGCACGGAACTGGAAAGCCGAGGTTGCCAGAATTTGACTCCAGGAACCCGAAGTGTGAGCTCGGGAGAGTGTCGACAAGATGTGCGATGGAAATTTGTTCTAATCGCATTCGCTCGCCAACATGGTAGAGTTTCAGTTGCCACTGAACTTCAGAGCATCTTTGAACTGTGTCGCAGTCATAACACAGAAAGCCAAAGCAGTGGCACTTAAATTGCTCAATTACAGAGCAGTCAATTAAACAGAGGTGCTGGAAGAGCTGTATGGTGTCCTTGTAAAGCTATAATGTTATATTAAAGCACAACGTGGAATGAAAGAGGTTACCGCTGAAGTCAAGCCGGAACTTGCGTGTACGGTCCTGCTGATTGCATGCCATCTTGGCCTAGTAGGTCCGTCCTCACAGGCAAGCATTAATGGGCACTAAATTGCATGCACTGCTCGCATATCGGCAGCACTGCGACGTCTACCGAATAGGTGCATAGTGTAGAGATAACGCTGTGTGCTTCGCGTACTTTTTAGTGCGCCTGCACATATACCTCCTTCATTTGAGCACGAAATACTTCTCTACTCTCAAACATAGCGCAAAGCACCCCTTACACTCTAAACGAAAAGAAGTGTAACGGAGTGCGCCAGAAGACAGCTTACTTCCTTCTTACCACCATATTGACTTATTCTTGTTTAGATTGTAGTTAGTCATGATGACGCTCGTTTGGTGTTCTGCGCGCTGAGGCATGCAAGCCGCGCGCGTTGCGGTGGGCCGCGGAGCAACATAGGACTCGAGCTTCGCCAGTGTTTTTGGTGTCTCCTCTTCCTGGCTAGTGGCAACTAGCTGTTCAGTGTACCAACCTTGAGGGGAGGCTCTTGCCGCTTGCCGAGTTGGCAAATTCACTGATCTCTCCCTCCTGTCTCTTGAAACAAGAGACATGGATTTTTTTTCGCACTTTGCCACCTGCCAATCGTCAAAGGCGGCAGCATGCAGCTGGCTCGTCCGGGCACCAACCTTGGCAGGTAACTTTTGCCACCTGCCAAAGTACCAATTGCCACATTTCATGTGCGAAAGGGTGACACCGGCGGTGGGTGGTGCGATATGGAGCTCTTAAGTTATCGCGTAAAAGTAGACAAATACGTACAGCACCAGAACGCACAAAGTGGTAGGCCCCCATGCTAACAGTAGTCGTGTTATATCGCTGTTTTTCCTTACTGGATTGAACGAAAAACTGAAACGCGCACTGCAGCCTTTGCAGGAATGGAGGCAACTCAGTGACTACGAATTTGACTTTCATGCCCACGCGATTATGAACGCTTCCGCCACAGGAATACAACACGGTTAGTGAGAACAATTGACAAGACACTTTCACGCCTGTGATGACGACAGTGGGAGGAAACGGCCATAGGCAGAGAAATGAGCCCTATTGGCATAACATACCTTAAGTATCAGTAGAAGTGCAGCCAAGCACGCAAATATTTTCGGCAAGCATAATAGTAATTTTCAAAATTGTTAGATTGCAAACGACCATAGGGCGTTGAACCTTGAGTTCTTCAGGTCTAGTATAATTCTTAGAGTAAATTTAAAACACCTGTTTATCAAGTTTGCTTAGTGAAACACATTAAATGCGTGTTTGTGAGTGGCTACTGACCTGAACAACTTCGATGTGGAAAAAAATTGCCGCGAAAGAAACTCACCTTCGTCGTAAGTTTTCATCCGACCAGAAACAAAAACACATGGCATAGATATGGACCCCTGAGTTTATTAGAAATACCGATGAAAAATATTCCCACAACAAGCCTAATTTTTATTGATGATCCTCATAAAGGCGTCACATCTTCACAGGAAAAAGCACAGTCATTATTTATTGGCATCGATTTCACCCATTACCGGAATTAAATTATGGCACTTGAGAGAAATAAGGCGGGCTCTGCTGTACAAGATTAGACATTTTCTTCATCACAACATGACAACGGAAGTAATCCGAAGCGAGCCTTGAGGAATAAGGCACGAATTGGCGGACGATATTTTGGTTATGCAGGGAGCTGTGTGATTTGGCGATTCTCCTGTGCCTTGTTTGTGTCTTCTATGTCTTCATCTTTGACGCTGATTCTAGATTTAACACGAATGACAGTTTTCTTGTTATATTCTTTTGAAAACAAGCGGAAAATACAACAGAAAAATTTGAAGCCAGAACTACCAGACAAAATACTCTGCAGGACAGGTGGGAAAGGGAAAATGATTATATTACCTTATACACAGAAGTTCATTTACGAATACATGCTTGGAAAATTTGTCGACTCGGTACCCTCTACACCAAGGCAACGAAAAAAGTAACACTGAAACATGTTCATGGCCGACAAGCGAATGGACATAAAAATATTCTGTGTCCTCTAAATGCAGTGCATAAAAGCGTTGCAGACGGGCCGTCAAAGATTTTTTTTTGAAACAATAATATTTATTGAAGCACAGTAACGTCAATAGTATATTAAAGCCTGTAAACAAATTGATTACTGCAAAGTTTTTGTATAGCAGGACGAGCTCGAACCACAACACAGTCACATCGATATATTGCCTTACAAAAAACAAAAGCACAGATAGGAGGTGATGAAATAACCTCTAAACATTTCAAGCAGAAAGAATATATTGATATGAGAGCAGACAAACAGGATAAAAATGGTAAAACCTGTCAACATACTTCTAGCTTTCAGTGTGAATACAATGTATTGGGAATAGTCATTTTTAGGCGGTAAGTTGTTTAGAGATCGCTTTGTCGATGACGAATAAAGACCACTCAGATACTGCTATCAGAAAAAGGTAGGTATAGATGGAGTAAGACACCGCGGCGTGGTCGAAAATGCTAAGAAACCCAAATGCTGGACACAAAGCGGTTGAAGACGGAAGGTTTTCAACAGGCAGCGTTCAAGTGGAACAATCCAGATCTTTTATCGCTAGTTTTCTGAACACAAGAAAAAAACAAAATTGACTGCAGCATTGTATTCACCTGGCTCTAAATTCTGTGTTGTAGAAAATGTCTTGTAAGCTGGTTACTGCGCTTGACGAAAAAATTATATGCTCTTAAAAAAACAAATAGCATGGCTTAAAAACCGAAATGCATGCAACTCTTATCTCGTGTCTCTTTACGCTACACCTCCAGTTACACAAAGAGACAAGAAGAGGGGAGAGTGGGTCATTGAATGAAGGTGGGTTAATGACATCCGAGCTGAAATCAAGAGGAAGATATGGGCTCGGGCAGGACATGTAATGCGAAGGCAAGGTAACCGCTGGTCCTTAAGGGTAACGGAATAGATTCCAAGAGAAGACAAGCATAGGATGGGGCGGCTGAGAGTTAGGTGGACGTACGGGGTTGCGCATCTTGACAAAAAATAGATGCGCTCTGAAAAAGCAAGCCGTATGGCTTTGAAAGCGGAATGCATGCCACTGTTCTCTTATTTCTTCTCTATCAACGTTATACCTTAAAGTTACACAAAGAGACCGGAAGAGGGCAAAGTGGCTCAGAAAATGAACGTGGGCTAATGACATCCTAGTCTTAATCAAGAGGAAGAAATGGGCTTGGACTGGGCATGTAATGCGAACGTAAGATAACCGCTGGTCATTAAGGGTAACGGACAAGATACCAAGAGAAGGCAAGAATAGCAAGGGGTGGCAGAAAGTTGGGCAGGCGAATCAGGTTAAGGAGTTTGTGGGGATTGGGTGGCCGCATCTGGCGCAGGATAGGATTTATTGTAGCGAAACGGGAGAGGCCTTCGCCCTGAATTGGGCTTAGCCAGGCTCATGTAGATGATGGTTCACGCCACTGCAGTAGGTGGAAAAGTTTGCTTCATAACATTCCACTTCCTACTCCTAATATCGACCGATTGTTATAGAAACTTTCAGAGAGCAACTCCGAGCTCATTGGTCAAGATTCGCAACCCCGTACGCCCATCTAACTTTCAGCCGCCCCCTCTTATGCTTTCCTTCTCTTGGAATCCAGTCCGTTATCCTTAAGGACCAGCGGTTACCTTGCCTTCGCATTACATGCCTTGCCCGAGCCCATTTCTTCCTCTTGATTTCGATTAGGATGTCATTAACCCACCTTCTTTCAATGATCCACTCTCCCCTCTTCTTTCCTCTTTGTGTAACTTGAAGGTGTAGCGTTACTTACATCCGCAAGTTACTTCCACAGTGCTCAAATAAATTATCGGTACATGGCCCATCCTGTCACGTGGCTGGAAGTCTGAACCACTTCGCACGTGCATGTAGGTAATCGTATCGCTGGCAGTGACAATGAGCGAGGCAGGAAAACTTTTAAACGGAGCCCAATTCCCGACCTCCATCCTTCAAGCCGACAACAAGCACATGAAATAGTCTGGCGATTTGAGTGGAAGCAGGAATGCACGCACGTCATCGTGTCGGTAACGTTGCCAACGCCTTTCATGAAAGATGCTTTCAGCTTATTTTCAAAAAACGTTCAATGCAATCCTGGACGTATTGCCAATAGGAATGTCGTGGTCCATCCTCTAAACGCCGTTGATAAGTTTTTGCTGGATTAACGGTGTGTGGGAATGTGCCGCAGACGAGAAGAGAGAGTGTTTATTGACTTAAAAGGCAGAGAGGTTGGGCTGAAAGAAATCTTGCCTGCTACTCTGCACTGGGGAACGGGAAGAGGAGAAAAAAAAGGTCACGATGGGGGGTGATGATTATGGCAGGAGGCAGATGAAAAAATACATAAAAAATGCACACTTTCTAACATCACAAACGCGAGGCAAGGTTCCTGTCGCTTAAAAAGCGTGAGAGCGCTCGCGTTGCCTATACAGTTTTAAACTATCTGGCCAAGAGCCGAAGATCAAATCCTCCGAGAGGGGCCTTGTGTCCATAGACCTCAAAACAGATGCATGCATAAGTCTCTCACGTGTATATGCTGGACACACCACTAAAACATGTTCTATAGTCTCTTGCACGCCACATGTGGTACATACAGTCCGGGGAGTCCGCTTGTCCTATTAAGTGCAAGTATTTGCGCGTGAAGGCTACGTCTAAACGTAATCTATGGATTACGCATGCAATAGGGCTCGGTATTCCGCGAGGAACAGAAAAGGTCATCGCCGGATCTAACCGTTTAAGGCGTATGTGTCGAGTGTCTGGTAGGGCCCAGTACCCAGTTGTCGCACTCCTTATTGATTCCGAAAGGAAACAAGTGGTGTCCGGTCTAGAGAACGGCACAGCTGTACGCAAGCCACTGCTAAAGGCGCTCCTTCCTTTAGCGTCGGTGGTCTCATATACATCGAGTCCGCAGTGTCCAGGGATCCACTGAAACAATATACAGTGGCATTGTTCCTGAACAAATGACAGGAGAGTAATGATATCAAGAGCCAGAGCTTGGCAGGTGGTGTGTAGCACAGCAAAGTTTGTAGCACAGGTTTACAGTCAGTGAAAATGCACCACTCACGAGGCGGTTCTCCGCAGATGTGGCGGATTGCGTCCCGAAGGCCCACAAGCTCTGCAGCGGTTGAAGTAGACTTGTGTCCTAAAATTAATCTGCGGGACGTCTGCTGAGCGGGCATTGCGAAAGCTGCTGTTTATGCCTTTGGTGACGCAGATCCATCTGTGTACACGTGCACATAGTTTTGGTATTCTGACCAGATGTAGGCAAGAGCAAGTTGCTTCAGTCCGCTAACCGGCATCACAGATTTCTGGATTATGCCAGGTACATGCAGGCATACTGAAGGCTGAGCCATCACCCATGGTGGCCGCAAGGGATGATGCGGCAGTGCATAGTCTGATGGCAATTCGGATCGATGGAAGCGCATTGCACGTGCAAAATTGCTGTCAGGTCGCTCATCAAAAATCTTCGTCAGTGGGTGACAGCGGTGCCGTGTAAGCGCGCGTAAATATACAAGAAATGGTTCATGTGACAAATAGATCGATATTGGGCACGCACAAGATTCCTCAATCGTGCCTTTGTTCGAGGCACAACGTAGTAATCCGAGCCGCAGACGAGAAAAATTGTTATGAAGGTGCCTTATCGCCAACCATCAGTGAATTTTAACGTATTATCCGCCACTGATTTGTGCTTAAGACAATTTGTTTGATCGCTTTCCAAGTATAACTCACTTTCACCTTTAACCACCCTCCGGGTGATTCCCACAGTAATTATCCTCTGGATACGCCAACTGATACTACAACACCGACCCTTATTCTAGGAATGGGCGCTGAAAAACTATCACAGCAAAACATTTAGTAGAAAAAGAAGAACGAAGTACCGGTAGAGTATAACATTGCTTTCGATGATATACGCTGTGAGAATAGAGAAAAGGAGGCTATGAAAAACGATGCCCAGCTGATGCATAGATTCCCATAGGAGCGCCCAGTTTAAAACGCACCTACGTTCTTTATTTTTCAAATTGCTGTGAATACCCACTGGGATTATTGCAAGAGGAAGCACATGGTTACAAAAAAAAAATGAAATGACAGCGACATAGCATAGAACTGGAAGGAATCAAACACATGCGCCTACAGTACACTGCATTATACATTAACCCTGACAAATCTTCTGAAATGTTGATGCTTAGCAAAAGCAAAGTTGCGACCACAACTGTGTGTTCTAAATTTTTTGGCAATTGTTTTAATGTAGGCTGCGTTGTGTTTTAAAGTTCCATTCTCGTGCAAGTCGTGGTAAGACTACAACGCGAGAGCAGTAATCAGTAATGTTTATTTCCTACCTTCATAATAAATGCGTTACTGCACACACTGATTAGCATGCATCAGTAGTCATGCTACATCAGCATGCATCAATAGTCGTACTAGATACTCAGTTTCAAAGTCGAACGAATGTACCTCGATGGCCTACGGGTGTCCAAGTGTGATGGGTAGTATTCCGAACTTATAACCCCAAGAATCTTTTCAGCGTAATTAATCTGATTTACATTCTTACATGTTATAATGACGTTTCAGTCATGCTACTACTTCACAGCTACAATTTGACTCCAATCTTAAACATTTTCATTTAAGAGATTAACGTGTGACGTCACTACTCTCTCGGCCACTCAGGATTTTCTCGACACGCCGTCGGCGCAGCGTACTGCGCTGAACAGGAACTTTACAAAAATGAAAACCCAAATGCACTGGTGTTAAAAAAAAGTCTTCTGTGAAAGTGTCTTTATGTCGTGGCAGTCTCGTGTGTTTTTAGTTCACGAAAGAGGCAGTGTTGGGCCTAAGGACATTGTGTGAAACGAAGTATAAATCCCTTCAGTGCTGAACCTTCGCAGTGATCTCGAGGGTTGCGAGGCCAGCAGCAGGAAGAAGTTCGGTTGATGAATCGGTGCTTTGGTAGCAAATGTACAGAAAATTGGAAGCTTTTCCTGTGACATTCTAGTAGGACAGCACGGTCCCAGTGCAGAAAACTGCCAAAATGGTGAAAGACGGTTGTGTCCAATGCGCGAGACCTGCCTGCTCAAGCGCCTTCTTGAACTAATTCGAAGTCGCGCTGACGCTGCCTTGATCGCTGCCTTGCTGCTGCCTTCTGGTCTTCGCACAGAACTCCCGAGCACCCTTACATTTGGCGGAGGAGGGACTAGATCCCCACCCTTGAACTTCGTAACAGAACCTTGCCACCGGCGTCCGCCGTGCCTGATGAACCCAGCCAGACCACCCCGCTACCCATTCCCGCTACCATCGTCTGTTCCGGCACTACTCGGCCACGCGAACCCCCTCTCTTCCGAGGCCATGCCGATGAAGACGTCAACGACTGGCTCTCCACGTGTGACCGCATGAGCCGCTATAATAACTGGGACGACGTCGTTTAACTGTCCTTTGTCATCTTCTACCTGGTGGATGTTGCTGATCAATTGTTCCGGAACCACGAAGCGATCCTTCCGTGTTGGTCGGCGCTTAAGACTGCCTTTGCGGACACATTCGGCTGGCCTGCCATTTGCAAGCTTCGTGCCGAACAACGGCTTTGTCGTCGCGACCAGCAAACCGGCGAGACATTCACTCACTACATCGAAGACGTTGTGAACCTTTGCCACCACCTCAACTCGTCGATGTGCGAAGCAGACAAAATTCACTACATCATGAAGGGCATCGAGGACGACGCCTTCCAAATACTGCTGGAGAAAAATCCCCAGACCATTGCCGAGGTTAACAGCCTTTTCCTCAGCTATGACGAACTTAGTCGCACATCAATATTCGCCGTCGCCCACTGCATTCACACCGGTACGCATGCCCCTTTACGCCAGCGCCCATATTGCATGTCGTACACGGAGCGCCAAGTAATAAACACCCACGTCGCCGACATGCTTGAGCGTGGTGTCATACAGGCTTCTCAGAGTCCGTGGGCCTCCCCTGTAATCCTCGTTACGAAGAAAGATGGCGCCTTCCGTTTTGCGCCGACTACCGACGGCTGAACGAGATTACTCGAAAAGACGTCTACTCGCTTCCCCGAATCGGTGACGCTTGGAGTACCTCTTGAGAGCCGAGTACTTCTCATCCTTGGACTTACGATCTGGCTGCTGGCAGGTCCCGATGGCCGAATCTGACCAAGCGAAAAGAGTCTCTGTCACCCCCGACAGCTTATATGAATTTAACCTAATGCCGTTTGGGTTATGCGATGCACCTGCGGCATTTCAGCAAATTATGGGCACTATTGCGAGGGGACTCAAATGGCACCCCTGCTTTTGTTACCTTGATGATACTGTCGTGTTTTCCCGGACTTTCCTACCCATCTCCCTCGCCAACAACGCGTCCGTGTGTTTCTGACTGCTGCCGGCATTCAACTAAATTTGAAGAACTCCATCTTCGCCGCTCGGAGGCTTCATATATTTGGCCATGTAGCCTCCAAGTCTGGTGTTACTACCGATCCCGCAAAATTTTGTTCCGTTGCTGATTTTCTCAAACCATCGAACCTCAAAGAACTGCGCAGCTTTATTGGTTTATGTTCATATTTTCGGCGCTTTATTCGAAATTTTGCTTCCGTAATTGCCCCGTTAGCACGCCTCCTCGCTACGAGCGACAGCCTCTCGACGCGGACACCAGCTTGCGATGGCCCCTTTACCACCCTACAGCGCCTTTTCATCTGACCTTAGATTCTACGACATTTTGGCCACACTGCGCCGACTGAAATCCACACTGACGCCAGCAAAGTGGGTCTTGGCGCAGTGCTCGCCCAGCTGAAACCGACTTCTGGTGAATACGTGGTGGCTTACGCGAGACGCACCCTGACAGAACTGAATTGAAATATTTGGTGACAGAAAGGGAATGCTCGGCCATCATCTGGCCGATCGGAAAATTTCAGCCTTACGTCTATGGCCGCCTGTTTTACGTCGTGGCGGATCATCACGCACTCTGTTGGCTATCTTCTCTGAAGGATCCGTCTGGACGTCTTGCTCGTTGGGCCCACCGCCTGCAGGAGTACGGCATTCATGTCGTTTACCGCTCCGGCCGTACACATTCCATGCTGGCGCCTTTTCCCGTTCATCAATTCCTAGTGACCCGTCCCCATCATCCCTCGCCGTTACGATTCGTCGTTCCTTGTCATACCGGGCATGCCGTCTGAACAGCGAAAGGACCCTTGGATTGCCTCCCTTATCGCTTTGCTTTCTCCTTTCCACCTTTGTGCTTCTCAAACTCTCCAACTTCAAGCTCGGCACTTCACCGTTCGCAATGATCTGCTCTACCCCCATAACTACCTCTCTGTGGGCAGCAAATGGCTTCTGGTTAGTCGCCACAGCCTGTGCTTTGACATCTGCGCTTGTTTCCACGCCGATCCCCAGTGTTCTCATGTCGGTGTGTTGAAAACATACGCACGCTTGCGTTCGCGGTACCACTCGCGGGGCATGTACCGCTTTGTGCGAGAATATGTGCATTCCTGCCCAGTTTTCCAGCGCCTTAACATACTTCCTCGCTTCCCAACTCAGCAATGCAGCCACTCACATGCCCTGCCCGCCCATTCGACCGCGTTGGGATTGATCTTTACGGTCCCCTTGCACCTACTCTTGACGGCCATCATGATGTCATCGTCGCCATCGACAACCTCACCAGTTATTTGAAAACTGCGCCGGTGGCATCTGCTTCCACGACTGATGTTGCATCGTTTATCCTTCATCACCTCATCCTTCGACATGGCGCACCCAGAAAACTTCTTAGTGATCGCGGCTGCGTCTTCCTTTCGAAAGTCGTGGATACAGTCATCAAGGAATGTCAAATTATTCGTCGCACTACCTCTACTTACTATGGCGAAAGCAACGGCTTAGTTGAGCGCTTCAATCGTACTCTCACAGATATGTTCCCTATGTGAACCGCTGCCATTACAATTGGGACAAAGTCCTTCCCTTTGTTACATATGCGTACAATACCGCTGTGCTAGCTATCTCTGGGTTCTCGCCGTTTTTCCTCCTCTACGGTTGGGCGCTACGTGCAAGATGGGCACCATCTTCCCTTACCCAACTGACGCTTCGGAGTCCATACCACTTTCCCAGGCTTTTCAATATGCCCACGCTCCAGGCTTGCTTGTCTGGCTCTGGGTACATTTCCATGCCCCCGGCTCCGACACGAAACTTCTATCTCGCTATGACAGTCCTTAGGCTTTATTGAGCAACCAAATCTACTACCTCTTCAAGCCGCTCGACTCCTCGTCGGATCTAAGTCGTCGTGGGCATGAAATTGTCCACGCCAACCACCTAAAACCTTACTACGACTCCCAGGTTTTGTGCTCGCCTTGAGTCGCTAGGATGGCTTCTCCTTTTCCGGAGGGTGATTGTAATATAGCAGGCCATCAAGGTCCCAGTGGAGGAAACTGTCGAAGAGGAGAAAGACGGTTGTGTCCAATGCGCGACACCTGCCTGCTTAACCGGCTTTGAGAGAGAGAGAGGGGGTTTATTCGAGGGAAAGGCAGGGAGGTTGGCCTGAAAAATAAATATCTGGCCTGCTACTCTGCACTGGGGAACAGGAAGAGGAGAAAAAAGAGAGTCACGATGGGGGATGATGATGATGGGAGGAGGCAGCTGAAAATATACATAAAAAACAAGGTACACTTTCTAACATCACGAACGCAAGGAAAGGTCCGTGTCACTTAAAAAGCGTGAGATTTCTCGCGTTGCCTGTACAGTTTTCAAACTATCTGGGCAAGCGCCGCGGACCACATTCTCCGAGAGGGGCCTTGTGTCCATGGACTTCAAAGCAGATGCGATTATCAGTCTTTCACGTGCATATGCTGGACACGCCACTAAAACATTTTTTATAGTCTCTAGCACGACGCATGTGGTGCAGTCCGGGGAGTCCGCTTGTCCTATTCAGTGCAAGTATTTGCGCGTGAAGGCGACGTTTAAACTTAATATATGGATTATGCGTGCAATAGGGCGCGGTATTTCGCGAGGAACAGAAAAGGCCATCGCCGGAGCTAGCCGTTTAAGGCGGATGTGTCGAGTGTCTGGCAGGGCCCAGTACATAGTCGTCGCATTCCTTATTGATTCGGAACGGAGACAAGTGGTGTCCGGTCTATGGAATGGCACAGCTATACGCAGGCCACTGCTGAAGGCGCTCCTTGCTTCAGCGTCGGCGGTCTCATTTCCATTGAGTCCGCAGTGTCCAGGGATCCACTGGAGCTAACCGTATTTTTGAAGCCAGCAAAGCAAATACCGGGCCAGTTGGTTGATCATCGGGATGATGTGTCAACACGAGGCTTCTAGAGCACAAATGACTGTGAAAAACTTCACCACCCGGGGAATCTAGCGCACCATTGCAGCAGATGTGAAAAGAAAAAAAAAAGAAATGCGAACCACTATTCCACAGGACCACAATTATACGGGAGTAGAAAGAAAGGATTGTAAGAGAAATAGTTCGTGTTTTTAATCGAAAAGGTTGAAAATGGAACGTGTGTAAGCACTCCATCTGTTGCACTTAGCAAAAAACGAAATTGATATGATAAGTGCAAATGCTGGGTCGTGGTGATGGTCACGTGTTTGATGACGGGAAAGTTGCCTTTCCTAAAAGACTGACGTTGGGCATATTAACGCACGTTTCGTAAGGAATAAACAGTGGTTAGTTTGCGCTTGTGTCGTTTTTGTTTAGCCTTGTTGTGTCGCTTTTAGCGCGCACGTTCGCATAATAGTCTCTTTGAACTAACTCGACGTCACGGTGATGCTGCCTTGATCGCTGCCTTGTTTGCCAGAATAAGACAGGCTGTCGAGCTAGTTAGTTTTGCATCATTTTGGTCAACAGCGTCTAGACACATGTGGTCGTGTTTTTAGTTCCGTCCACGTGTCTAAGCTCTGTTGGACAATATGTTGTTTGCCTGGTGGAAGGCGATAGGGTGCATTTGAGGAAGAACAGTTTTTCTTAGGGTTTTTATAGATGCTTATTGCATGTGCGCGTTCCAGCTTAGATCATAATAAATTATTACAGCTAGGTATTTGTACAGCGATGTACTGTTCATATACCCTCAGAACGTTGTTGTTTTCGTATCTTTTACATGTTGCAGCTGCAGCTTCTGGAGGAGTAATGAATGCTCACTATGTAGAACGCAATAAGTACATGCCAAAAAAAGGAGGCATTATTTTAGAGCGCGGCTCTTATACGCCCCTTGGTGGGTTGAGCCGCGTCGCCGCCAGTGTAACCTAGTGTGAGGGAAGCGAGGGGAGCCCGAGCGCGCTCCTTTTGAGCTCGGTTGTGCCGAGCAAACGGAATTAGCACCGCTCGTTGATAGATGGAGCCAGAGCGGCGCGCACCATCGTCTAACCGCCCTTCATTTATGGAGCTAGGGCGGCTAGTGGAGGGGAAATTTGCTGTGGCGGTACGCGCACCCAAGCGCTGTCTCCTCGCAGCCGCGCCACGCTGCGCTGCATTGGCGGGCGGCGCTGTTAAATGTGCTGCACGCGACAGATTGTCCGGCCAAGCCAGTCACTGCGTTGTCTTCCTTGTATACACCGTGTGCTTACCAACCAGGTATTGATGCAGCAGGTTGAACATATATCCAACCTTTTCTCCGACCACAAAGCCACCTTCATGATAATCAAAGACTGGCAGAGGAGTATTACTGAAAGAAAGAGTGTCCGTGCAAAATAAAGAGTGTTTTATAACTGCAGATACATAAGCGCGAAATCAAAATACTTACAAATTTCGCATTAGGGAGTATCGTAATCGTGCTTAGAATTTTTTATTAGATCGATCCTCGCGATGGCTATCATGAGCTGGAATCCGATAGATCAGGAATAACGACTATAAGCAATGCTGCGTTATAGCGGCGTTGGCGAAGTCGTCAGGGCGTTTTACACACAGTTTTTATTCGCAATATGGTATACACCAGTACAGAATAAGACATTCTTTACCGTTATTGCGGATATGCCAGGCGCTTGAGATAGTGTATGTGCCTAGACTTCTACTGGAGAGGAACATGTTTGAAACTGTCACGACACAACCAGTTCAAGCAATGTGGCCCCACAGCAGACACGAGAACGGCGGTTTTCACTAAATCAACTTCCACTCTTTCGCTTGGTTTTAGGCCTAACGGACTCATGGCGTTCAGCAACGAAATCGTACCCATGAAGAAAACTCATTTCCCCCTTTTTCTTCGGAGCTTCCTTCGAATTGAAACACACTGCTAAGCACATATGTGAAGATCCTCTCGTCTTCCGCTACTGTGAGAATGTCTTGTTATCGGCGGCGCCTTCTCATGCATGTTTACGGCCATTCCGATATGACGGCTAGGTATTAGGTAGGGTCATGTTGTGTCAATGGCGGTTTTAGATTTTAATTTGCCCACTCCTTCACAGTGGTATAACAGTGAACTTGTAGGGCTTATGTATTTATTTATTGTCCCTTAAGAGCCTTTGTCATGGGCATTATTATGAATATTGTCACCGGCGAAAATACAGAGAACCAAACTGTTCACTCGGGCGAGGTTTGCCAACACCGCCGCGCTCGTTCTGGACAAAGAAGACGTTCGGCCACGCGCTCGGGAACACAGTTCGACCTCCAGGTGGCGCCGGCAGAAAGTCAGCAGCGTGGCATTGCCCCTCCCATCTAAGAGGCATCGACTCGATGCCGCACGCGAGGGGAAGAAAAAAAAATAAGGCGAAAGGTAATGGCGGGGTTCGGTCCGGGGCTAACGGGAATAAAACGGCTTCATTCGCACCACGTGGACGACCTCGGACGTCGGGTGTCGAGAGGACCGGGCAGTTCCTTGAGGGAGCACCTCGTAGGTCACCGCGCTGAGGCGGCGTAACACCTGGTACGGACCAAAGTAACGGCGAAGAAGCTTCTCGGAGCGCCCTCGCAAACGGATTGGGCTCCACACCCAGACTTGGTCACAGGGTGTGTAAATCACCTCCCTGCGGCGGAGGTTGTAACGCTCGGCGTCGCGTTGTTGTTGGCACCGGATTCGCTGTCGAGCAACTTGGCGAGCAACTTCGGCGTCACGGACAAATTGGTCGGCATCCACGACAGAAGAGGGAGTAGGATCCGGAAGAAGCATGGCGTCCAGCATGGTCAAGGCTTCGCGACCGTGCACCAAATGGAAAGGAGTGAAGCGCGTCGTTTCGTGAAGCGCAGTGTTGTACGCGAACGTTATGTAAGGAAGTATCCGGTCCCAGTTCGCGTGGTCATCGTCGACATACATAGAGAGCATATCGGCAATTGTCTTGTTAAGCTGCTCAGTCAGTCCGTTGGTTTGCGGATGGTAAGCCGTTGTCTTTCGATGACTGGTGCCACTGAGTCGAAGTACCTCGTTCGTAAGTGCCGACGTAAACGGGGTTCCCCTGTCAGTTAATACGACCGTTGGAGCTCCGTGACGAAGCACAATGTTATGAATGAAAAAACTTGCGACTTCGGCGGCGGTACCACGGGGAAGAGCCTTGGTCTCACAGTAGCGGCTGAGATAGTCAGTGGCAACAGCAATGTACCGGTTACCCATGGAAGACTCCGGAAACGGACCGAGTAAGTCCATGCCGACCTGTTGAAATGGGAGGCGCGGGGGATCGATAGGCTGCAGGAGCCCGGCTGGTTTAGTCGGTGGCGTCTTCCGGCGCTGACATTCTCGGCAGGTTCGGACGTAACGGCGGACAACCGCAGCAAGCTTGGGCCAGAAGTACTTGGTGCGTATGCGCGCCAACGTGCGGGAAAACCCGAGATGGCCCGAAGAAAGGTCGTCGTGGCACGCGCGCAGAACTTCGTCGCGAAGCGCAGCTGGCACTGCAAGCAGATAGACAGTGTCCGTTGGGCCGTAGTTCTTTTTGTAGAGTACCCCATCGCGCAAGCAAAACGATGACAGTCCGCGCTTGAAGAGCCGAGGTGGAGATGGGGCGATTCCTTCAAGGTATTCTATGAGGGGCAGCAGGTCAGAATCGGCCCTTTGTTGTTGGGCAAGGGTGGACGTGGTGAGAGCACCAAGAAAAGCGGAATCGTCGTCGGACTCGTCAGTGGGGCACAGGATTGGGGCGCGAGATAGACAGTCAGCATCGCTGTGTTTCTGGCCAGACTTGTGCACGATGGTGACATCAAATTCTTGTAACCGAAGACTCCATCGAGCAAGCCGCCCCGAGGGATCCTTCAGGTTCGCCAACCAACAGAGTGAATGGTGGTCGCTCACGACCCGAAACGGGCGGCCATACAAGTACGGACGAAATTTCGTAACGGCCCACAGCACAGCTAGACATTCCTTTTCCGTTGTGGAATAATTGACTTCTGAACGGGACAAAGTGCGACTGGCGTAAGCAATCACGCGTTCTAGACCATCCTGCCGCTGAACAAGGACCGCGCCGAGGCCAACGTTACTAGCATCAGTGTGCAGTTCAGTGTCGGCCTCTTCGTCGAAGTGGCCAAGCAAAGGCGTACACTGCAGACGGGACTTGAGTTCTGTGAAGGCGCTGTCCTGGTCTTGGCCCCAGATGAAGGATTCAGAATCCTTCGTCAGGCGGGTCAAAGGCTCTGCTAGCCGGGAGAAATTGGGAACAAACCGGCGATAGTACGCGCAGAGGCCCAAGAAACGACGCAGGCTCCGTTTGTCTGTTGGCTAAGGGAAGGCAGCTACGGCGGCCGTCTTTTCGGGATCTGGACTAACACCTCGTGCGCTGACAATGTGACCAAGAAACTTCAGCTCTTGAAATGCGAAGTGACATTTCTCTGGCTTGAGAGAGAGACCAGCGGAACGTATGGCCTCGAAAACAGCACGCAAGCGTTTCAGGTGCTCATCAAACGTGTCAGAGAAGATCACGACATCGTCAAGATATATGAGGCATGTCTGCCACTTCAGACCGGACAGCACGGTGTCCATCATTCGTTGGAACGTGGCTGGGGCCGAGCACAAGCCAAAAGGGAGTACCTTAAACTCGTATAAACCGTCTGGCGTAATAAAGGCGGTCTTCTCTCGGTCGCGTTCGTCGACCTCTATTTGCCAATACCCACTGCGGAGGTCGAGGGATGAAAAGAAGGTGGCATGGCGCAGGCGGTCTAGGGAATCATCAATTCGGGGCAGAGGGTACACATCTTTTTTCGTGACGGTATTCAGGCGCCTGTAATCGACGCAGAACCTGAGGGTGCCATCTTTCTTCGTGACGAGAACAACAGGCGATGCCCAGGGGCTCGTGGAAGGTTGGATGACGTCGTCCTGGAGCATCTGTGTAACTTGGCGGCGGATGGCATCGCGTTCTTTGGAAGACACGCGATAAGGACGCTGGCAAATTGGTCTTTGGTCGTCAGCAACGACAATTCGATGCTTGGTAAGCGGCGTCTGTCGGACCTTGGAAGTTTCCGCAAAACAGTCGCGGAAGGAATAGATAAGGCTTTGCACGCAGTTTTTCTGACTGGCCGAGAGGTGCGGGTTCACGTCAGTCGGAATGGCTGTAGCCGTCGCGTCGGCGAGGTCTGACGTGGTGGATAAAGAGCACTGCCTCGTACACTCTCCAAGCTCGTCAAAATAAGCGACGACTTTTGACTTCGTCAAATGTTGCGGTTCACGAGTTAAGTTCGTGACTAAGATTTCGGTACGACCATTGGCAAAGTCTACTAGGCCTCGGGCGACACAAACTTGCCGAGCGAGTAGCAGGGACATGTTCGCTTCAGCAATGCCAATAGCGCCGGTGCTGTCAGTACACTCGACTGTGACGAACTTGCTGGCTCGCGGAGGGATTGTTATGTGGTCGTCACATATGCGCAACATTACTTTACAGGGCTCGGTGGTTGTGTTAACGGCTCGCTGGGCGGAAAAAGATACCATGAGTTCCTGAAGGTTTATGATCGCAACATACTCGTGAAGGAAATCCATGCCCAGTATGAGGTCCTTTGAACAGTCAGCTAACACGGCAAAGGAGCCGGTGAAAGTAAGACCACGGATTTGGATGCGGCAAGTGCAGACGCCGATTGGTGTCACGACATGGCCACCGGCAGTGCGGATCACGGGTCCACACCAAGGCGTCAGAACCTTACGGAGTGTCATGGCTAGCTCCCTGCTCATCACAGAAAAATCAGCGCCGGTATCGACGAGTGCGGTCAGTTCATAACTGTCGACGGTTACTAAAATTTCAGCGGAAACTAATCGTTCGCAGCACGTCGGTGGGGTCGTCGGATCGGGTCGTTGACGCTCGGGCCGTCGCGTCCAATCGTCGGGTGGAGGCTGTTGACTTCGTGCAGCGGCGGCGGCCCTACCCCCGGAGGACGCCGTCTTCAGTTTTCCCGCCGAGGGGACGTGCCTCCGAACTGACCGGAGGTTGAGGGCCGACTGGGCGTAGCAAAGCGCCTCGGGGATGGCGATCGCGACTGTCGCCGCTGTGAGGTCGGGGGCGGCACTTGAGAGTTCAGGTACTCCTCTATGTCCCGCGGTCTTTCACCATAGCGCGGTCGAGGCGCGTCCGGTGGGAATCCTCTCAGACCCATCCGCCGGTACGGGCAATTCCGCAGAACATGGCCGGGCTCCCCGCAGTGGTAGCAGAGCGGACGATCGTTGGACGTTCGCCACACGTACGCTTTGCGGAATGGAGGGCACGGGTCCTGCTGCTGCTCGATGGGACGCACGTAACAATGGGGTGGTGGTGGTTCGGCAACGGGGCGAAACGCTTGCGGCGCCGGGGCAGGTCGGCGCAGGGCATCGCTGTAGGACATTACGTGCGGCTCCGAAAGGGGTGCTGGGGGTGGCTGCACCGCTCGCCGGATTTCGTCACGGAGAACATCGCCTGTCGAAGGTACGCTTTCTGACGGAGCACTCAAGTGGAGGTGTCGCAGTTCTTCGCGGACAATGCTCCGCACAAGCGCTCGCAGCGCCTCATCCCCGGGGCCTGGCAAGGACGTGCAGTACTGAGCGGCCGCTACATTTGCCTGACGGCCGTATTGGGCACTCCGTTCCTGCAAGGAACGTTCTATGGTCGTCGCTTCCTTGGCAAAGGCGGCGACAGTTCTCGGAGGGTCGCGCATGAGGCCAGCGAACAGCTGCTCCTTTACCCCACGCATAAGGTGCCTCACCTTTGTAGCTTCGGGCATGGCTGGGTCGGCCCGATTGAAGAGGCGGGTCATGTCCTCAATAAACATGGCCACGCTCTCGTTGGACTGCTGTGACCTGGAGCGAAGGGCAAGCTCGGCATTCTCCTTTCGCTCGCTCGAACTGAACGTGGCGAGCACCTCGCGGCGAAAAGCTGCCCAGTTAGAGAAGGACGCCTCGTGGTTCTCGAACCACGTTTTCGCCGAGTCTTGCAGTGCGAAGTACACGTTCAGCAGCTTTCGCTCGTCGTCCCATTGGTTGAACGCGGCCACACGGTCAAAACCGGCCAACCAATCTTCTACTTCCTCGAACCGGTCGCCGTGGAAGGATGGTGGCGACCGAGGTGCAAGAAAGACGAACGGCGGGGCACTGCCGAAGGACTGACCTGTCTGGCTGCCAGTGTCGGAAGTCATGGCCCGAGCAGGAATCGTGAGTGGCTCAAATTCGGGTTGCAGGCCTCGCAGGCGACGGCTAGCTTTGTGGACAGGTGTGGCGTCTGCTCGTCGGGGAGAAGCGTCAGGGCTATCCTCCCGGTCAGCGTACATGGGATGATACCCAGCACGGCTCCACCAAAAATGTCACCGGCGAAAATACAGAGAACCAAACTGTTCACTCGGGCGAGGTTTGCCAACACCGCCGCGCTCGTTCTGGACAAAGAAGACGTTCGGCCACGCGCTCGGGAACACAGTTCGACCTCCAGGTGGCGCCGGCAGAAAGTCAGCAGCGTGGCAATATAAAGGTGCTTTTTGGAACGTAGCTGCAATACGTTTTTGACAAACGTATTGCATGACCACGGTGGTCGTCGAAGGTTGATTTAAAACTGGAGGAGTCTGTTATGGCAGCCATCAGGGCGAGAATATTGTTAGGCTGTGGTGACTGCAGTCCGGGAAGCAGAAAGAGTGAAAATGGCGTCTAAAGAAAACTCGTTATTTCGGCTGACTTGCGCACACAATGGACTGAATCACTCGGTGGCGGCGTAGCGACAAGAGTGCTCGGCGGTCGTCGAACGGAATGCCCGCCGCTCTCAGCCGTGCTCAATTTAAAGCTGATAGCGAACTTTCGAGGTAAAGCGTGCAAAATTAGGAGAACATTCTGGAACAACGTAGAATCAGCTCCGCCTGGATGCGATCAATGAAGATAAACCTGGTCGCGTCTCTCATCGCAAACAAAGCGATAAAGCGGCGAGCCGGCAGCTTTGAAGAATGAACAAATGCCGCAAAGATTTGCTGGCAATATCGTTCCAGTGCTTGGTTTTTCGTACGAAGAAAAAATACTGATCTGCAAGAGTGTGTACGATGAGGATAAATGGCGTTAGGATGGCTGAGGCGGGAAAGGCGATGTTCTAGACTGATTTGCTCGTCGTATAGGGGGAAGTGTATAAAAAATTCTGTGACGCAGGTACATGCGTGATATTTCACGGCATGAGACAAGGGAGGCAAGAAGAAGAAACGATTGCAGAGCGCTGGTACTCTGCTTATGAAAGGAAGCCGAAAACATAAATGAAGATGCGCGGTTGTATGAGGATAAAAAATAATGAATCAATTAAAATATGCTGTCCATCCTAGTCATAAAACTGGCGGCGGAAAAACTATTTCCTCGGGCAATGCCCGCACGTTTAAGTTCCTTTTCTTTCAATGGGCCACCTTATACACTTCAATTACTGTCTTCATGTAAACGCTCAAAAGTTTCCTCCCCACAGCGCCCATGTGTAAGGAGATCCGCTATTTGTTTCCGTGAATTACCGACCCGGTCAGTAACTCTCCATTAAAATTCGGGCAGAGAGAGCGCACAGCTAATTCATTGAGTTTTCGTGAAGACACCAGAGTAAAGAATATGCCTATCAGAAACTGTTTATTCGCTTCAACAGAGGCGTGTCACGACGGTATGTTCGACATTTTTGAATCACAAAACAAGAGAATTGTAGATGTGCGACAATATCACGCGCCTTTAACTATCTACTTTAACTATCTTAACTATCTTAGTTGGCTACTTTATCTATCTTATCCATACTGCTAATGACATTGTCCTCCTTGTCTCTACGCGCATACATTTGGTTTTTACCTATGCCTAGTTCACTCTTCACCGCTGTTATTCTACCTCTCGTTTTTAGAGCATGCTCGATTCTCCCCATATTAAAATTCCTTCTGTTGGGCACCTTGCACTTAATTATTAACTTCGATAGCTCTGCTAGTTCTATTCTGTCGGTAGGGTTAGACGCCCTCATGCTTTGACGTTTCTTAATCAGATCTTTCATCTCCTGAGATAGCTTGCGCGAATCCTGCCGGACCGTCCTACCGGCTACTTTTACTGCGCACTCCGTAATGATAGCCGTCAGATTTTCGTTCATTTTATGAACATTAAGATCGTCTTCCTCAGTTAAAGTTGAATATCTGTTCTGCAGCGATATCTTGAATTCCTCTATTCTCCCTCTTACCGCTAGCTCTTTAATGGACTTCCTCTTTACTTGCTTCTTCCGTTCCCTCTACAAGTCAAACCTAGTTCGAGACCTTGCCCATCTGTGGTCGCTACAGCGCACCTCTCCGAGGACGTCCACATTCTGAACAATGCCAGGTTGAGCGGATAGTACGAAGTCAATTTCCTTTATAGTCTCACCATTGGGGCTCTTCCAGGTCCACTTCCTGTTCTCTCGTCTGCTGAAGAAAATATTCATGATCCGTAAATTATTTCTATCCGCAAACTCTGCTGATAGCTCTCTCCTGATATTTCTAGAACCTAGTATGTGGAAAAAACCAGCGAAAAGGACGCATTCACAAGGAGGAGAAGTACACAGGACAACGCTGGAACACAACTGAAAATTCTTTACTTCGCCAACATCAGAACAGGGCGCACATGCGCGTGAGCACCACAAACGCTATCAAAACAGCAAACACAAAACTGATAAAGCGAGCGAAGAAACATGTGGCACCCTATGTCCCATTCATGACAGTGTATTCTTTTGCCGTGAACCTGACAGAGCTGTCGCTGACGCATTCAGTTCCTAACTGCTTGATCTTCAAAGCTTCTAAGATTTCTCGTTCTATCTGTGTTTTGCCGCGGCCGATGATGTTGACATTATGGAACAGAGGGGTGCAGTCTTTGCAGTGGTTGCAATGTCTTGGAAGATTTGCTGTGTTGCCTGGCTGCAGCGAAGTGCGGTGATGCCTCAAACGGTCGTTGACGCATTGACCCGTTTGACCTATGTAGGCCTTGCCACAGGACAGTGGGAGCGAGTAAACAACATCGGTTGTGCATTTGGTGAACATGCTCTGGTGTTTAACATTACATTTCTTTTTTGTGCTGATTTTTGAGATACGTGAACAAAGCGACGACAGTTTGGTGGGCGCAGAAAAGACTACCTTAACACCGTATCTCATGGCTACCTTTTTAACGTTATGTGAGATTTTATGCAGGTATGGCATTACAGCAGGTCTGGATTCCTCACTAGGCGTTTCATCTCTTTTGTACTGTGACTTAAATTTACTGGTCAAGGTCTCAGCAATAGAAACGAGGACGTCCTCAGGGTAGCCCGCTGACCTCAAGCGGTCAAGTTGCGCTAAGAAACTCTTTTGCATATTGTGTGAACAAAACCTGCGCAGAGCATTACCAAGGCAAAGGTTGGCAATGCCTCTCTTCACAAGTTTGGAATGTGAGGAGGAGAAGGGCAGCAGCTTTTCTTGGTCCGTGGAGAGTAGCTCCAGCAAACATGGCTTTCATCAGAGAAGGTGAGAGTCAAATCTAAAAATCTAATTGAGTCCTCAAGGGGCACTTCATGAGTAAAACTCAATCAGGACAGGTATCGGTAAAGAAGGTCAAAATGTCATTTGCAGCCGCTTCGACACTGTCACGGGAAGTTAGTTGCAAGAAAATTAAGAAATCGTCTACATACCTAAAAACTTTCACTACTCGATCGTCAATCAGTGTATCATGCAACAAATTGTCAAAATGGGATAAAAATATGTGGCACAAAATAGGAGCTACACACGAGCCAATGGGAACGCCCTGCTTCTGTGTGTACCTGCAGTTTTCATGTTCTACCACAGTGGAAGAAAAGTAGCAAGTCAAAAGTTCCAAAAAGGGATTCACCGATATGCCCGAGCTGTTCTGGAAGGCCACTGCACCTCGGTTTTCGATGAGATCCCGCACAGTAACTAACAAGTCCTTTTGGGGAACTGAATAGAAGAGGTCTTCGATGTCCACGGAAAAGGCGGAATTGGCACTCACACTGGTAGCGGATAAGTAGTCCACGACATCCATCGAGGTCCGAGCGCTAAAAGGGTCGTCAGGTGCCAAGGGGTCCAAGGATCGTTTCAAAAACTGGCCCACCAATTTCTGCCACGAACTGTCCTCTGTGACAATAGCCCTAACAGGGCAGCCAGTTTTATGCGTTTTTGTTGAGAAAAACATTCCCAGCACGTCGGTATTATCTTTCTTATTAACTTCTTTATGCAAACCATTAAGATTGAGGTTCTCCAGGAGCTGTAGGGCGTTCCTTTTTATCTGAGAAGGCCTTGTGTTGGCAGGCTTGAAATTCTTGTTGATAGCCTCGTGGGACTTATTGGACAGAAGGCTGTTAGGCATAACCACGAAACCACCCTCAGCACCATTGCCTACCTCTCCTGCAAAGCCCGGTTTTATTCCCACTGCATAAAAAACGATCTTCCGCCGCAGGACGTCTTTGGTTTGTTTGGTCTTCAGAAGCCTTCCATAGGACACTGGAAACGAATCTGCCGCGTTCTCAAGGCTGAAATGTGGAGACAGGTGGGTCATCTGCAGGAAATGCTCACCATCATTTGCCTTCAGCATGGGAGTGGACAGTTCGCTACCAGCAAGCTCCGACAACATCGTCACCTTGCAGTTCAACTTAGCGAATCTTATTGGTCTTCTGTTCGGAAATATTTGCCAAGAAAGAAGGACACCCGAGGCACTGGCACTGCAGTGACGTACCTGCAAGGCGCAGCGGTTCCTCCCGAGATTGACGCCCTGTTGAGGAAAGGCCCTAAGTACGCCCTCGAACCTTCCATCAGAAAGCACGAGCTACTGGCTTCACTCCGCCGCATTGCAAGAAAAGCACCCTCCGAAGAAAGAGATGTTTTCGCCTTGCAGAAAGCGTTCACTGTATTCAAAAAATTCGGCCTAATCTTGGTTCCAGCCAAGCTGAGCTACGTTATGTCAGCGATTATTTCCAGAGCCACGACATAAGCCTAAGCCTATCGGATAAGGAGGGTGGTTTCGTGGTTATGCCTAACAGCCTTCTGTCCAATAAGTCCCACGAGGCTATCAACAAGAATTTAAAGCCTGCCAACACAAGGCCTTCTCAGATAAAAAGGCACGCCCTACAGCTCCTGGAGAACCTCAATCTTAATGGTTTGCATAAAGAAGTTAATAAGAAAGATAATACCGATGTGCTGAGAATGTTTTTCTCAACAAAAACGCATAAAACTGGCTGCCCTGTTAGGGCTATTGTCACAGAGGACAGTTCGTGGCAGAAATTGGTGGGCCAGTTTTTGAAACGATCCTTGGACCCCTTGGCACCTGACGACCCTTTTAGCGCTCGGACCTCGATGGACGTCGTGGACTACTTATCCGCTACCAGTGTGAGTGCCAATTCCGCCTTTTCCGTGGACATCGAAGACCTCTTCTATTCAGTTCCCCAAAAGGACTTGTTAGTTAATGTGCGGGATCTCATCGAAAACCGAGGTGCAGTGTCCTTCCAGAACAGCTCGGGCATATCGGTGAATTCCTTTTTGGAACTTTTGACTTGCTACCTTTCTTCCACTGTGGTAGAACATGAAAACTGCAGGTACATACAGAAGCAGGGCGTTCCCATTGGCTCGTGTGTAGCTCCTATTTTGTGCCACATATTTTTATCCCATTTTGACAGTTTGTTGCATGATACCCTTATTGACGATCGAGTAGTGAAAGTTTTTAGGTACGTAGATGATTTCTTAATTTTCTTGAAACTAACTTCCCGTGACAGTGTCGAAGCGGCTGCAAATGACATTTTGACCTTCTTTACCGATACCTGTCCTGACTTGAGTTTTACTCATGAAGTGCCCCTTGAGGACTCAATTAGATTTTTAGATTTGACTCTCACCTTCTCTGATGAAAGCCATGTTTGCTGGAGCTACTCTCCACGGACCAAGAAAAGCCTGCTGCCCTTCTCCTCCTCACATTCCAAACTTGTGAAGAGAGGCATTGGCAACCTTTGCCTTGGTAATGCTCTGCGCAGGTCTTGTTCACACAATATGCAAAAGAGTTTCTTAGCGCAACTTGACCGCTTGAGGTCAGCGGGCTACCCTGTGGACGTCCTCGTTTCTATTGCTGAGACCTTGACCAGTAAATTTAAGTCACAGTACAAAAGAGATGAAACGCCTAGTGAGGAATCCAGACTTGCTGTAATGCCATACCTGCATAAAATCTCACATAACGTTAAAAAGGTAGCCATGAGATACGGTGTTAAGGTAGTCTTTTCTGCGCCCACCAAACTGTCGTCGCTTTGTTCACGTATCTCAAAAATCAGCACAAAAAAGACATGTAATGTTAAACACCAGAGCATGTTCACCAAATGCACAACCGATGTTGTTTACTCGCTCCCACTGTCCTGTGGCAAGGCCTACATAAGTCAAACGGGTCAATGCGTCAACGACCGTTTGAGGCAGCACCGCACTTCGCTGCAGCCAGGCAACACAGCAAATCTTCCAAGACATTGCAACCACTGCAAAGACTGCACCCCTCTGTTCCATAATGTCAACATCATCGGCCGCGGCAAAACACAGATAGAACGAGAAATCTTAGAAGCTTTTAAGATCAAGCAGTTAGGAACTGAATGCGTCAGCGACAGCTCTGTCAGGTTCACGGCAAAAGAATACACTTTCATGAATGGGACATAGGTTGCCACATGTTTCTTCGCTCGCTTTATCAGTTTTGTGTTTGCTGTTTTGATAGCGTTTGTGGTGCTCACGCGCATGTGCGCCCTGTTCTGATGTTGGCGAAGTAAAGAATTTTCAGTTGTGTTCCAGCGTTGTCCTGTGTACTTCTCCTCCTTGTGAATGCGTCCTTTTCGCTGGGTTTTTCCACATACCATGCACCAACTGGCCCAACAAGCTACGCTTCTTCAATTCTAGAACCTATTCCGTAGTCGCCTTCCGACTGGTCGCTAGCCTGCTTCTTGCCACCTTCGCATTGCATTGTCCCATCAGTAAAGTGTACAGTGAGTTTACTTTGTTCGTTGCCGATTCTACGTCTTCATAGAAGCTTTCAACAGTCTGGTCATCATGACTGGATGTAGGCGTGTAGGCCAGCACCACCTTCAGCTTGTACGTCTTATTAGGCCTAAGTACGATAGCAGCCACCTTGTCGTTAATACTATAGAGCTCCTCTAGGTTCCCAGCTATATTCTGAATAATGAGGAATCCCGCATCTTGTTCTCGTCTATCTACAAATACGCGATAGCGCAGTATGTGCCCGTCCTTTAGTACTGTATACGCCTCAACTGCCCTAACTTCACTAAGCCCTATGACTTCCTATATAATGTCCGCTAGTTCCTCGAACAACACTGCTTGTCTAGCCTTACTAGATTAGGTTCTAGCGTTAAACGTTGCCAGGTTCAGGTTCCAATTGCTGCCTGTCCGGAGCCAGAAATTCTAAGCACCCTTCGCTGCATCACAGGTCTGACCACCGCCTTGGTCAGTTGCGCCGCAGCCGCTGGGGACTGAAGGCCGAGAGTTAATTGGCTTGTTCATAGAAGGTTGTGGTCAAGTACTACACCAGGATGGCCAAATCTCGGTCTGGTGAGGGAGTGCATTGCCGGTTCTGGTCACCGAGATCAGGCAACACTCCAGGCGTGCTTATGCAACTACATCGACATGCGGAGTTATGCGGCCTCTTGATAAGAGACTTGTGGAAGCAGGAAAGAAATCTGTCTCTGCCGTTCATTACATTCTTAAATTTTCTCATGGCATAAATAAAGTCGCAGGCACTCATCACGTGCAAGTTGTGTTTTCGGCCACGGCAAAGCTGTCAAAGATATGTACTGTGACTAAACCGGAGAAGAAATGACCGGTTTGCCCTATTAAACATCAGAAATAGTTCACCAAATTCAGTTCACAAGCCGGAAGATGTTTCAATCAGCGTGCAGTGAACACCTGAGGAATGTGCGCAACCAACATGGAAGCTTCCTTGAAGACCACTGCAAAACCTGCAAAGAGTGTCGTCCGGAACTAAACAAAAAACCTTTTTGGAGAGCGCAAAAGACAAATTTGAGCGAGAAGTAGTAGGGGCACACTTTATTAAGAAAGGGGGAAGCGCATGCGTTAGTAAACCTTTCATATCAATCAGTGGCGCTGAGGCGGCTATTCTCGAAAGGTATCTTTAGGTTTTAATGTTTTGAAGTTTCATCTGCATAGTATGTTGCTCCTGGATGTGTTTTACCGGCCAAAAGAGAAATGTGTAGAAACCAATACCTTTAGTACTTTGACGCTGAGAGGATTTCTCGAAGGTTTTAAGTCTTCATGTCCACCAATTTTTTTCCGAGTTTGTTGTTGGTATTTGATTCACTTTCACATGATGCGTTAAAGCAGGAATTTGAGATTGCGCTCTGCTTGCCATGGCCAAGCGTGCGTCTTTGTTGTGAGGATGAATTGCTTTCCTTTTGGTTTTGCGCTCAGATAATCTTGGGACAGTCTAAAAAAGTTTGCTTTTATCACGTTTGTAGTGCTGAATATATCTTACGGTCTGTTAGAGGTAGCCGCTACTTCCTGAATTCTGACTGTGGTTGACAATTTCTTATTCTTGTGGGATAGGCTACTGCGATACGGCTCTGATGTTTCAAAAATGTAAGCGTTTGGGCGAATGAACCTCAGTTGCAATTTGGCGCCTGTCTTGTGCTTTTGTGCCTCTCTCGTCCTTGTTCCTTTCGCGCCGTCCTGACATCATCCACAGCTGTGACCCAACTAGCCCAAACCAAAGTACTTCCCAGCACATACTTGCCGACCTTATGGTCTGCGGCAAAAATGACCTATAGAATATGGGAAACCTGGGTGCAACCTTTTTGAGTGATGGGAGGCACCGTGTAGATATGGGGTTGGTGCAATTTTCTTCCTTTGTCATCGGGACCTTCTCGGGCCTTTGGACAACCCCCTTTCATTCGCACCAGGACTCTTTTCGCTAAACGTGCAAGACTCTATTCGAGGAACCCAGCCTCCTTAAGCCTTGCAATCTATGCATGGAATCTGTCCTGTACCATTTGTGGGCAAGACATTTCAGTGCCGATCCAAGGCATGACATGCCAATGCCGTCATTAACAAGCCTCGAGTGATCAGAACAGTGGCTAAAAAAAGGTTTTTGCGGTCTTGGTGCATATTTAGAGCACATGGGATATTCATTTATGGTAAAATAATGTGTAGAAACCGAATATGCCTAAAATGTTGTGACTAGTTGGCGGTAAAAATGAAAATAAAGGAATTCGGGGTATTGCTGCAGAACAGATATTCACATTTAACTGACGAAGGCGACCTTAATGTTCATACATTGAAAGATAATTTGACAGCTATCATTATGGAAAAGTAGATGGTAGGACACTTCGATAGGATCCCCGCAAGCTATCCTAAGAGACGAAAGATCTGATTAAGAAAAGCCGAAGCATGAGGGCATCTAACCCTACAGACAGAATAGAACTACCAGATCTATCGCAGCTAATAAATAAGCGCAAGAGGGGGGGGGGGGTAGCCGAGGTAAGGAAGTTTAATATTGATAGAATCCAGCATGCTATAAAATAAGCGGTAGCCTAAAATCGCTGAAGAGGAATCTAGGCTTAGGCAAATTTCAGATCAATGCTTCAAGGGCGAGGAGGGCAATGTAATTAGCAATATGTGTAGGATAGTTAAAGTAGCCCATGGGGAGTACTACACAAATGTATAGAGTAGCCAATGCAATCAGAACGTTAATCAGATAGACATCAGCGCGCAGCCATGCATCATGCCGGAAATAGGAAGTAAAGAAAGCCTTAGGAGCAATGCAAAGAGGAAAAGCAGCTAATGAGGATCAGGTAACAGCAGATCTGTTGAAGGACGGAGGGGGATTGTGCTAGAAAAACTAGCCACCCTCCATACGCAATGCCTTTTGATCTCGACCGTAACAGAAGCATGAAAGAACGCAAATATTATCTTAATTCATAAGAACGGAGACGCCAAGGACTTGAGAAATTTCAGACCGATCAGCTTACTGTCCGTTGCCTACAAAGTCTCTAAGGTAATCACTAATGAAGTCCGGACAACCTCAGACTTTAATCAACCCAGTGATCAGGCAGGCTTCTGTAAAGAATATTGTCACCGATAAACGGTAAAGCACTCAAGGTCAGGTTTAATTAGACGTGCTACGCGTCCAAGACAGCAAGGAGCTCGTGCGAGGAAGACGAAAACCTCTAGCCCCTCGAGAGCGCAAGGCATGGCAAGTCCCATCTAAAACAGTTCGGCCGCGGCATAGCGCCACTGGATTGAGTGGGACTGTGGCATTACTCCCCCTCTCTGAAGTGCAACGACTCGGTGCCGCAAAAATGAGGAGCACGAAGACAAGGGTCCGGCGGCTGGTGTGGACAGGCCTGAAGTGCTAGCGGGCGTGGTACGGCTTCATCCGTGCGATATGGACGACTTCGGGGGTCGGCCGTCTAGAGGAGCGAATTGTACCCTGTGGAAGAACTTCATAGTTCACCTCACTGACTTGGCGGAGTACCTCGTAGGGGCCAAAATATCGGCGTAGAAGCTTTTCGGAGCGCCCACGCATGCGTATTGGGCTCCAAACCCAGACTTGTTCGTCGGGCTAGTAACTAACAGCTCGCCTAACAGCTTAACTCTTCGAAAGCGACGTGGCACTTTTCGGGCTTAAGGGAACGTGCGGCCGACCGAATTGCTTCGAACACAGCGCGCAGGCGTCTCAGGTGCTCGTCAAACGTATCAGAGAAGATGACAACGTCATCCAAGTACACGAGACAGGACTGCCATTTCAGATCGGCAAGAACGGTATCCATCATCCGCTGGAAGGTTGCAGGAGCCGAGCACAGGCCGAAAGGGAGCACCCGGAATTCGTACAGACCGTCCGGTGTAATAAAGGCGGTCTTTTCCCGGTCGCGTTCGTCCACCTCGATTTGCCAATAGCCGCTGCGTAAATCTAGCGATGAGAAGTACTTGGCGTGGCGCAGCCGATCCAGGGAGTCATCAATGCGCGGCAGAGGATAAACATCCTTTTTTGTGAATTTGTTTAAACGTCGGTAAGCAACGCAGAACCGTAGGGTTCCATCTTTCTTAGCTACTAGAACAACAGGTGACGCCCACGGGCTCGTCGACGGCTGTATCACGTCGTCCTGGAGCATTTCTTGAACTTGGCGGCGAATGGCATCACGCTCCTTTGAAGAGATCCGGTAAGGCGGCTGACATAACGGCCGCTGGTTGGCGTCGACTATAATTCGGTGCTTAGTGAGTGGTGTCTGCCTAACCTTAGAGGTCGAGGCGAAGCAGTCGCAGAAAGACTGGATAACGCTTTCGAGGCAGCGTTTCTGATTAGACGGGAGGTTCGGGTTCACGTCAGTTTTTATGGTAATGGTCGGTGCCTCCACTGATGCCGAGGCTTCGGACAAAGCGTGCTGTCCCGAGAATTCGCCAAGTTCTTCGAAATACGCAATAACTGTTCTGCCAGGCAAACACTGAGGTTCACAGCCAAAAGTGGTTACCAAGAGCTCAGTTCGGCCATTGTTCAGCTCGACAATTCCGCGAGCAACACAGACTTGCCGACCAAGGAGCCGCGACATATTGGTTTCAGCGATGCCACGAGTACCAGTGATGTCGCAATCTACGGTAACAAACATGCTAGCTCTTGACGGGATTAATACGTGGTCGTCAAAGACGCGTAACTTAGTCCCGCGTGGCCCAGGATCGCCGTCAACAGAGGGTTGAGTGGAAAATGACAAGACCAGCTCCTGAAGGTTGATGACAGCACCGTACTCCCGAAGGAAATCCAAACCAAATATCAGGTCTTTGGAGCACTCCGGTAGCACGGCAAAGCAACCAGGGAAAGTAGCACCGGGGATCTGGATTCGTGACGTGCAGACGCCAATTGGCGTAAGCACTTCACCGCCAGCGGTGCGGTTCTGGGGTCCAGACCAAGGGGTCAGCACCTTTCTGAGGGCCGTAGCTAGCCGACTGCTCATTACAGAAAAGTCAGCGCCGGTGTCCACAAGTGCGGTCGCATCACGATTATCAGCGATTACTGGGATTTCGGCAGACACCAGTCGGTCGCAGTACGTCGTTGTCGTTGAGGTCGTCGGGTCAGGTCGTCGTCGGTCGGATCGTAGCCGCGAATCGTCGGGTGGAGGCTCTTGACTTGATCCAATAGCGGCGGCTCTACCCCCGGGGGACGCCGTCCTCAGTTTTCCCGATGTGGGGACGCGCCTCTGAACTGGCTAGAAAAAGACGGGTGGCTTGGCTAAGAAAACCGCCTTGGGGATGGCGAACGGGACTGGCGTCGGCGCAAGGTCGTTGGCTGCACGTTATCGGACAGATACTGCTCGATGTCCCGCGGCCGTTCTCCTTAGCGTGGTCGAGGTGCGTGAGATGAAAACCCCCTTAAGCTTATTCTGCGGTAGGGGCAGTGGCGGAGGATGTGGCCTGGCTCCACAGTGGTAGCAGAGCGGCCTATTATTTGGCGTACGCCAAACGCGCGCTTTGCTCATGGTGGACAGGTGCTCCTGTTGTACGACGGGTACAGCTGCAGTTGGGTACCGCAGTGAAGGCACAGGAGTGACGGGAGAAAATGCTTGACTCACTGGCCCAGGACGACTTTGTAGTGCTTGACTGTACGTCATAACATAGGGCGCTGGCTGCGGAGCTGGTGGCGACTGAACAGCTTGCCGGACTCCATCTCGGACCACGTCCGGTATGGCAGCGACGCTTGCCTGTGGAGCTTCGAAGCGAAGTTTCTCGAGTTCTTCGCGCACCAGGCTCCTCACAAGCTCTCGAAGCTCCTCAGTGGGTAACGACGTGGGCGTGCAGTGGTGAGCGGCTGCTACACTAGCCTGACGGCCGTAGTGCGCGCCCCGTTCATGCAGAGAACGCTCCATGCTTGTTGCCTCCTTGGCAAAGCCGGCCACCGTTCTTGGCGGGTCACGTACCAGTCCGGCGAACAATTGCTCTTTGGCGCCGCGCATTAGGTGGCGTACCTTCTTGTCCTCGGGCATACCAGGGTCGGCGCGATTGAAGAGTCGTGTCATGTCCTCGATGAACATGGCGACGCTCTCGTTCGGCTGCTGCGACCTCGATTGCAAGGCGATTTCAGCCTTCTCCTTTCGTTCGCTGGTGTTGAACGTGGATAAGAGCTCTCGTCGAAAGATCTCCCAGTTAGTGAAGGAAGCTTCATGGTTCTCATACCACGTCTTGGCCGAGTCCTGTAGTGCGAAGTACACGTTCCGCAATTTGCGCTCGCCGTCCGACTCGTTGAAGCCCGCCACACGGTCAAAGCTGGCCAACCAGTCTTCGACGTCCTCAAAACTCTATCCGTGAAATGGTGGGGGCGACCGAGGCGTGTGTAAGACGAACGGCGGGGCATTCCCGGAATGCTGACTTGTCTGGCTATCCGTAGCGGACGTCATGGCCCTGGCTGGTCTTGCGAGTTGGCCGAACTCTGGTTGTAGGCCTCGCAGGCGGCGGCTCGCCTTGTGGACTGGTGTTGTAGCCACGCGTTGAGAACTGACGTCAAGAGTGTCCTCGAGGTCAGCGTACATGGATCGTCACCCCGCACCTCCACCAAATGTCACCGATAAACGGTTAAAGCACTCAAGGCCAGGTTTAATTAGACCTGCTACGCGTCCAAGACAGCAGGGAGCTCGTGCGAGGAAGACGAAAACCCCTAGCCCCTCGAGAGCCCAAGGCATAGCAAGTCCCATCTAAAACAGTTCGGCCGCGGCATGGTGCCACTGGATTGATTGGGACTGTGGAAATATTCCACAATAGATTATATTCACACGGTTAATCAGGTAATAGAGAAATGCGCAGAATAGGGCCTATGAATACACCGCCCAAGGCCTATCATAATCAGTTTGATCTCGTTTTTTGGACGTTGGTATATTGGTTACGATGTCTCCTATTAACGGTATGTAATATTCATTGCCCATTGCCTAGAGAGATTCCATTGATTATTTTCAAATTCGCAAGACGTCACTCGAAAGTAAACATCACAGGTGCTGCTTTTGTGAGCTTGTTAGACCGGCAGCATTATCGAGAACTGAAAACAACGAAGCGATAAATGTGAACAATGGTGGACATTGTGCAGCTACCACCAGGAGCACATGAGCTTCCACGTGTTGATAAGAGATAGACAGTCCTCATTGACTTTTCCCAACAGAGACATGCCTTCGGTCTAGGCTCTAAGTTCAAATATGGAGTCAGTGGGACAATTTCATGAAAATAAAACAAGTGCCAAAGATAACGCGACAAGCCTATGACGCAAGTCATAAGCAAAGGTCCCCTAAGTGGAGATAAGAAGTGCGAGTGTGTAGAGTCTGACCCAATATAGCGCCATCACTTCGGCTGTTTCGCAAGCTCGGAAAGCGAGAGAAAATATTCCGATAACTTTTTCCCCAGAAAAACACAGGTGAGTGCTGTTTTGTGTGCAGTTTTTTTCTTTTCACAGTTTTTTTTCTTTTCATGCCCTGCGCCATGGTGCCACCTTCGGGCAACTTAGCTTACGCGCTGTACGAAAAAATGCCGTGCCTGTTGTTGCCTCTTCTCTGTGGACGCATTTGTTCTTGTAATAATTAAGAGAAATCATTCGACAAGCGATTGTAGTTTTTGTGGTAATCCGTCATCTGTACAGCTTACAAAAAGCTATTTACCACAAACTATATTCTAAGCGTGAAAGAAGACAGCCCTGCGGATATGAATGTAAGCAGACCCTCAAAGCATACTTAATTCGTCTCCGACTACAGAAGATTACACGTGCGAAGTGTACAAATTTGTTTTCGCGTCCAGCACCTCTCATAATTGCGCTACTAACGCTGTCAAAAAAATTTCATAAGGGGCACATATGAGAATAATGGGTTTTAGCTTCATCATCATCACCATAAGCCTGACTACACCCACTGCAGGGCAAGTGCCTTTCCTATGCCTCTCCAATTCACCCTGTTCTTTGCCAGCTGCGGCCACACTATGCCTGCAAACTTCTTAATCTTATCCGCCCACCTAATCTTATGCCGCCTCCTGCTACGCTTGCCTTCTCTTGGAATCCACTCCGTTACTCTTAAAATCCAGCGGTTATCTTGCCTTCGCATTACAAAATCAGCCCAAGCCCATTTCTATCTCTTGATTTCGTCTAGAATGTCATTAAATCGCGTTTGTTCCCTCGCCCACTCTGCCCGCTTCCAGTCTTTTAAAGTGACACCTCTCATTTTTCTTTCAATGGCTCGCTGCGTTGCTCTTAACATAACCTGAACCCTTTTCGTTAGCCTCCATGTTTCTACCCCGTAGGTGAGCACCGGTAAGGTACATCTGTTGTGCACTTTTCCCTTGAGGGATATTTGCAAACTGCCATTCATGATCTGAGAAAACCTGCTATGTGCGCTGCACCCCCTTCTTATCCCTTCTAGCTATTTCCCTTTCATGATCTCGACCAGCTGTCACTACCTGCCTAAAGCAGACGAATTGTTTTACGACTTGCAGCACCTCGCTGCCAATTGTGAACTGCTTTTTAATTGCTAGACTGTTGAATGTTACTTTGGTTTCCTGGACGTTAATTTTAAACCCACCGTTCTACTTTTCCTATCTAACTCATTGATCATGATTTGCAATTCACCTCCTGAGTGACTCAGCAAGGCAATGTCATCAGCGAATCGCTGATTTTTTTAGGTATTCTTCATTAACTCTTATTCTCAACTGTTTCCAATTCAGGCCTCGGAATACCTCGTGTAAACAGGCGGCGAATAGCATTGGTGAGATCGTGTCTCCTTACCTTACGCTCTTCTTTATTGGAATTTTATTGCGTACTTTATGGAGGAATATGGTAGCATGCGCGGTTGCTGTATGTATATATTCCAGTGTTTTGACTTGGGGCTTCTCTACACCCTGATTTCACAATGCCTGTATGACTGGTGAGGTTTCTAGTGAGTCGAATGCTTTCTCGTAATCAATGAAGGCTATTATGTGGGTTGGTTATAGTTCACTTGGGTCACCTCAGCAGGGCCGCATGCAGTACCAGGGTCCTGGCTCTAAAGGCTCCTGCTGGGCGGTGACGAGGAGAGACGGGCTTAGAGGAGAGGAGTTGAAAAGGAGCTTATTTTGCACATTACGGGAGTTTCGATCAAGCGCATGAGAAAGACTAGAAATACGCATGCACTGCACATATCCCGTCCGGCTGCTTAAATAGAGTCCGGTATCCCCAAATCCGTAGGCGAGGAAATGTAGTTCATTAAGGACTTTCGACTAAGCGAGACGCTCGCGCAGTCTACGGGACCCGCCCACTGAGCAACGCTATACCCGTGTAGACTTGCTCTGGTTGCTGACCATGGTCGACTTGAAGGAAGTGCGCCCTCTTCTAGGAAGGTCCTTGTCTTGAGGTCACTGTGGCGCGTAGGAAAAACACGGCTCCCACCACTTGCCGCCGCCGGCGTTCTCAGAAAAGAGGGGAGTCCTTGCTTACCGGTGGCGTCGTCCAGCGCTAACTTTTGGGCCCAAACGAAATAGCTTGTCAGCGAGGCGGGGTCGTATCGGTCCTTCCTGCAACGCAGGGAAGGGACATTTCTGATGACGCCGCCGCCATCGTTACTTCGCCGGGAATTGACGCCGCGCCGACGTCTAGCCTGACTGAACCGTCACCTCACGCGATAGTCCGCGTGAAAATCAATTCAGGCTGGACGTCGGTGCCCGATCATAAGATATCGTCTGCTCGCCACAAGACTCAGCTAAGTGGTCGCCGCTCAACTGTGCACCGCGAACAGACGTGATTGTCCCAGACCATCTTGTCGTCATGCCTGCCAGGCTGACCTCCACAGCCAGCAGTGATCCTCGAAAGGAGCAACAGCGATCACATCGGCGCCAATGCAATAGCTCTAGCAGGGCAGAACACGGCCAACCTGAGGGAAATGCCATCTCTCAGGACAGTAGGAACGAGGGCTAGAATATTTACACGCTACGCAGACCTCGCTTCGAGAGCGCATGTGTGGAATTCAGGCTTTCCGGAAATAATTGACCTATTTTCTTTCTTTTTCTTTTTCTGGCTGCCACTCGCGTCTGAAGTTTTATTGGAAAAAACCTTTCATAAGTCACTAAAAGATATTGTTGCGGGAAAGAATATATTTACAGTTATTTACGCAAGCGAAAGGAACAGCTGTGAGCGGCACCGAGAATACAGGCAGAACATTGTCGTCGTCTTCGTTTCCTTCCACTCGTTTAATCGCTCATTGTCGTCATTGTCTGCCCTCTTTAGGACTCCCCGCTGTTGAAACTCCGTCTCGGCGTTAGAGTGGCGACGTATGGGCGTCGTGATAGGGTTTAAGGCGGCAGGCGTGGACGATGTCGGTGTTGGGGCCAGAGGACGATGGCGACGATGGAAGGGGAGCAATTTCGTAGTTCACGTCGGTGACACCTGCGCACCACACGGTAAGGGCCATGGTAGTGGGAAGGAAGCTTCTCGGAGAGACCGATGCTGTGAGACGGCGTCCAAGAAGGACGAGTGCTTCTTGGTTATATTCGACTGCCCGGTGACAGCGGTCGTAGGCAGACTTCTGGGAAGCTTGAGAGGCATAGAGCCGAATACGGCCTATTGGGTGCGCCAGCGTTGCCTGTGTGGTGGCGTCTCGCGCGTAAGCAGTGGTGGAGACTGAAGAAGGCGCATGAGTGTGTCCAAAGGCAAAGTGAGGTGCCTACCAAACAAAAGGTAGAAAGGGGAATAGCCATTTGTGTCAAGCCGTGAAGAGTTATACGCAAACGTCACATAATACCCGTGCTACACGGGCGCCTCGAATGCCTTCCAACTGAATGTCACTCGGCTCGACTGCTGAACTTACGCTGCTGGACGAAATTTTTCGACGGCATTCGGTTCGGACGCCATTCGAGTCGACGGAGCTCCGCGGAGACATTCCGGATTTTAGAATGCCTTCGAAACGCGAACACAGCCCGAACCGGCCAATAGGCGTTGCCGCCGCCATCGCTTCGCCCCGCCCACAGCCGCGCGACTGCGTTCGGCTCTGTGGCTGCTCATCTTGATACCCGCTGCTTGCTTTTTCCTGCTCTTTGTTTAGCAAATAGCTCGTGTTCTGTCTACGTAAGTGCTTGAAGGTAATAGTACACGAATGAACATTTACCGCATGAGCATGAAATTTCTCCAGCAGTGCGCCGATGACGACGGCTGCACTCATAGTGTTGTTTACATCGCTGCCTACGAATAGCTAGCGCTCGTTTTCATGACATAAAACGCATTCTGCACTTTAATTCTATTAAATAAGCTAATCACTTTTGTATAGGTTGCACCCTTGCTTGTTACCGCAGTGCGACAATCGGTGGGAGGAAGCGCCGATACGATCGCTCGCCTGAGAAACACTTGACAGCCGGGCTGCTGACATCGCCTACGACCGGCGCTTGTCGCTAATTGTCCCGACATCCTCCTACACGATCAGTAGTTTATGTTAAACTGCTTTATTCAGAAGTATGATTGGTAACCATTCGCTGTAATCGAAACGGCAAAACTTCTTATCCACAAAATAGCAACGGCGACGACTGCTGCTGGCCGTAAAGCAGTGCTCGGCGGTCCGGGTCACACCGGCGCTTTCCGTTCATCGTATGCGGGCCCTACGATGTGAGCAAAAGTTGATTTCTGGGCACTGATTTCTAAACTACACTTGTTGATTATTTGGATTCGCTGAAACTTGTGAATTCGCTTTTCACAACCGGAGAATTCATAGACGTAACCCTGCGGACTCACTAGGCCTAGTCGCCATGGAAGGGACGGGAGTCGCCATCGATTAAAATTAATTTGGCAAGCGCTTATAGCTGGTGAGGGTTCGAGTGTGCACATGTGAAATATACCCGTTAGTTTCGCTTGTTAACAATATGCATAAGGTAGAAGGGCGAATATATTCACACCGTAGCCTCATCAGCGTGTTTTCGCTCAGCCGCCGTCCTGCCGAGGTCATGAAGGCTGACCGTCCGCCGTTCGGATTCGTCGGTGTCGTTGGCCTCAAAAACTCGTCCCACTACAATCATATATGCTGCTGTTGACCGTACAGTGTCGTTGTCGCACTAGTGTGACCACCGCCGTCGTCGTCATCGTACACTGAAAACGAGCGGAGGAAATTTCAAATGCGTTTGGAAAGTGCCGTGTAGCGCCGCGGAAGTCCGTCGAGTCCGAATGCCATTCCAAGTCTCGAATGCCATTCGACACAGATGTCATTCGAACGTGCCCGTGTAGCACAGGCATAAGGCAAGGCTTCGTCACAATCTCGGGGGTCTGGCGAGACCTACAATGCTAGCATTTCGGTGAGCGTGCGGTTGATCCTTTCCGTAAGCACGTTGGCTTGTGGATAGTAAGCTGTCGAGAGCTGGTGCTGCGTGGACACGAACAAAGAATGTCATTACTGACTCCGGACAGAAAATAACGACCGCGGTCACTGAGCAGTTGACGAGGGTCGCCATGGTGATGAATGACGTCTTCTATAAGAAAATCGGCGACATCGACAGCGAAGCTGGTAGGCAAAGACGACGACGACAATGAGCGATTGAACGAGTGGAAGGAGACGAAGACGACAGCAAAGTTCTGGCTGTGTTCTAGAGGCAGCTCGCAGCTGTTCCTTTCGCTTGTGTAAATAACTGTAAATATATTATTTCCCGCTGCAATATCGAAACGATGACCTCAATGATTCTACGGGAAAAAAGAAAACAAATGCAATTTTTTTCCTAAGAGTGTTAACTACCTCTTGCGGGACTCTAAGAAAAAAAAAAGCGGACAGTTTCGCATGGCAAAGCACGGGATATCGTGCATTAGGGCTGGTAACGGTGGGAACTTAAAGTGTTCACGGGCTAATGGCGTTGTACCTAAAGGCTTTTACCACAAAGATATTTGACCTAAAGGCCTTTACTCTGAATGCATTTGCCTTGAAGGCCTTCACCTAGTCGAAGACCGGCAGGCGTGTACACCTGGCAGGCTGGCCACAACCAGGTCGACAAGTGGTGCAGAACGCTCTTGCGGGCTAGTTGGTTCATTTTCAACTAAACGAAGAACTGCGCGAATAAGAGGGGACAGACGTTTCTGTCCCGTCTTATGCGCGCAGTCTTACCTTTAAACGACACATACGCACGCTCGAAATCGGCAAATGCGTGTATTACTGCTCCCGCACTGAACTCGTGCTGAGGCCGTCGGTGTTTCCGCTTTCTCGCCCCCTTTTTTCAGCGAGTCCCAGGTTGTATTTAGCGTAAGAATTACCCATGGGTTCGTCTCTCTTCTTTCTGCATGACGGCATACCACTGACACCTGGAGTGAATGTGCAAACTTTACACAACCAACATTGCAGCCAAACTTGTATTCAAACTTACAAATCCTCAAAGGAAATGACTCCAGGCGCACACGCGAGCTACGTAAGCTACAACAAAACTCGCTCGTTTTTGACCCGTGCTTACCATGAATCATGCTTACTCATGGTAAGTACGACCAATGCTTGCCCATTGTAAATATGATCGATGCTTAAAAATTTTGCTTGATGCCATTAGGGGCTCTTTCGGCTGACATTCAATTGAATTTCTGCGTTGAACAGGGATAACGGCAAGAAAAACGTGACCAGGAGGTTGGGACATCGCGTGAAGTCAACTGATCTTAAATTTTTAATATCGTGCGCGATCTGCGAAACCGGTAAACGAAAACTATTCAAGCCTAATCCATAACCACATTTCCAAGAAGAGCATCAAATCTAATCAGCGCTGGATGAACGAAGTTGTCAACATTTGCAATCGACACGTTTCGGATGAATTAAGGCGATCAAGTTTTTACACTTGAAGGGATGACATATCCTTATTGAAATTCACTGCTGAAATGCTACAAAGTAACAGTGATAGACGAGAAGTTAGAATGAATAGTATTGTAAATAGATCCTAGAGGCGCAATTTTGTCTCTAGCATACTCGTAACTGAAGATACTGTCCTTCCGCCACTCCACGCCTACAGCAAACTAATCGAACTCACTATGCAAAGCGTGCAGGAAAAATTGCTTAATCTTAGCAAAATAAGCCTTTGCTACGCGGCACATGATACATGTGCTGTTCAAAACAGGTGGTGTCCATGAACAAAGCAGACCACATGCTTCGAGTGCTCGTGTCACGATGCCAGATGCCAGTTTTTTGTAGGTAACAGGTAAATCACGCCGACGGTCGGCAGTGCCTAGTAACGTGAACCGTCCTCTTTAGAAATTTAGACCGTCATTCTAAATTGCGACGTATTCAACACCTCTACCGACACTACTTACGCCGATATCATTAGTCTAACAAAAACGTGGCTATGTAGTCTGTCGAAAGTAATATTCACACCAAAAAACGCGCGTCGCTATTTTCCGGGGACCATTGTTTCTACCATCGTGGTGGAGTCTCAGTGTTTTTTCTAAAACCTTTCGCTGTGGAGGTTTTACGTTGTCACTCCGTTCGGATGTGTCTGCGTTGAAATGACTGTCTTTGAAGCCTTGTATTTTGCGCTTGTTGTCGTATGCCGTGGGTTCCCTCTCCGTTTTGCGTATATCTTCAGGGCATTCTAAAGGTCAATAACATGAGTTCCTAATTTCCTAAAGTTCTTTTTGGCGACATCAACCTTCCTGACATAATTGACCGCACACCACATTAAGAGCAGATCGCAGATGATTATATTAATTGATTTTTTTTCGGTTTCCTGTGACTGTTCATTGGCAGTGGCAGCTACAAAAAACTACATTGAAAATTCTACATCGCATAAATTAGAATTATTACCAACACATGAGCCGAACTTCGTTTCGAACATTAACTATCCGCCCGGGGTGATCGACCATTCTCTAATCGCCGTCGCACTTAACCTACCATCTTATCAATATTGTATCAAAATAAATAGAATAGTGTACATTGATGCAAGGATAATTTCTAAGATATAATTGAGTCTTCAATTGAAAGTTCTCTCACTGCGTCTGATCATCATTAAATGGAGACTAACTTAAGTACACATTAATCAACTCGAATAAACATTATAACTCACTGTAATGCACAGTGGCCCAACCGACAATGAAAACTTCTGGACTATATAAAGAGACGGATTTCCTCGTCAAGTGATGCGCTCGGGTGAACGAGAGCCTTGGTCGGAGCTGAAATAAATTTGTGAATGTTACAAACAAACGCTAGAAGGAACAAAAGTAGTTTTTAATTTTACGTTGCCTTGAAGGCTAGCAAGCAATTCCATAAGGTTTTAGCGCAACATACACAACGTGAGAAATGACACGCGTCATTTGTTGATTCCCAATCAAATCCACTTCCTGCTGCTAAGTTCACCAATATTTTAAATGAAACTTGTGCTAAGGCATTTTCTTACACTTACGCCTCAACAAGCCTTCGTTGTGGCTATCCCTTTGAGTTTCAGGTTACGTTGAACCCGATAAGATTTTGCTGTGAAATCAGTAATATATTTAGCGAAGAAAAAGAGGACGAAGTGCGCGATATGCGGGACGCAGGGTTTACGCTACGTCCACATCCTTTATATCATGCCATCACCATCACTAATTTCTTCAAACTTTATCGGCCTGCCGTTGGTAACAATTTGTGGGGGGCTCCTGCGTCATCCTGGCCTGAAGCTTCGGCGCCCGGTGTCCGCTTTGGTCGTCGGCTGCGTGCTCCTGGTACGCGCATGCAGGATGTTACCCACCTTGCCAGACTAGTACAGATCTAATTGTTCCCCTCCGCCGCGTCCCTCGGCACGACCAGTACACACGACAACCTGGAGGCGACACAGCGACCAGACGTTATGACCCCACCGACTCTAGAAGCCGCGCACACGTGAGAGCACAACCCCCCTGCCCACAACGTTCGGTGCGTGAAAGGGCCTCAGCCGCCTGCTCTTGGCGACCCATGACCCGGAAGATTAGCGGACGAACGCTCATCTTATCATCGTTTAATCCACTGTAGCGGCAAGCTATTCACCTTCTTTCCTCCATGCACCAATCCCTCACAATCTGTTTCTCATCGAGGTCAACTTCCTTTAGTCTGAAATAAGGACCATCGCTCGGTGGCCATGGGTCGCCGAGCGATCTCCTTCACTGTCTTCTAGCCACCGACTAGAAGACAGGACGGGTAGTAGCGCGTGACGGGAGGGCCGCAGAATTCACTCATGCCATCACTACCCGTCATGTGGTTCAGGCTATATCGGCTTGCCGTCACGTAATAACATTATTGAAAAGCTAAAACTGAGTTCATCTCGCGGCCCTGGTATTACGTCTAAATATTTCCTCTAAAATGTGGAAGCGCACTGAAGTGTACGCCACAGTCAAAATTCCAGAACTATTCGAACAATTGCCTCAACTTGGCGTGCTACCAGAACCCTGTAAAATAGTTAAGGCCGCTCCACTCTATTAATTTTGGGACTATTGTCAAATGTTGTTAACTAGTGTTTCCTTAGAAAACCTAGATCATGTCAAATGTTCTGACCTTGTAAGGGTCGAGGTAATTTATCTCGGGCATAAATACATGATGTGAAATACGTTCTCTCGGTATGGCAAAAGGCTTTCACCCCGGGCGTGCACAAAAATCATTGAAGTTATGTTGACTACAATGAAAATTATAAAGATAATTTCTGAATACAAGAATACAATTCATTTTTCGCCCTCATGAAGCATGGCTCACGAAAATTTCTCGTTTCAGTAATGATATTCATTGAATTCGTGTGCGTGTTTCCGGAGTCGTTTGTGTGTTTTTAGAATTTTGTTAAGCGTCTACAAAAGTGCAACGCGAGTACCTTCTTCATAAAATATGAAAACTTAACAGCAAATCTAATATATTTGCTGCACTCCACCACATTTACACAAGAAAACCCGACTAAAAGGGTGGCAATGATAGACGCCGCATACACAGCGGAAACAAGTCCGGTAGGAAGTCTCATCACAGATGTCCCTAAGCTGGAGGATCATTCGGCTGAAATGACATCTGGCTCAAACAAGAAGCTTAGCGTTCCGGTCTAACATGCACGTTTTCCACAGCCTATGGTCCGATGAGATCAGGTCCGATGAAAAAAAAAAATCATGTCATAGGGTTCTTAATCACGTTGAGTGGCCACAATGTAACCTGCACTGTAGGAATTTCAAATAAAGTCCTTCTTTTCCGTCTTTTTCAGCACATACCCACAGAAATCGCATACTTGCAGTTTATAAAACAGTGTTCAATAGTTGCAGGTACAAGGCACAGACGACAGTTAACAGAAGGCCACAAAAGGACATCGATTCTTGGCGAACAAAGGGGAAGTTACTATATACTTTGCCTTAGGACACTATCTTAATGAGTAGATGTGCCATAAGAAGGGGAAGAAAGAAACTAAAATAACTAAACAATAAAATGGGAATACATGAAAACAATCTTGGTCAGAACCAGGGGCTCGTTTCATTCTTTCAAATAATCACCGCAATTACAGCGTAACTATTAAGAAAGCGAGCGTGTAATTGCACTTGCTGCCGCAATATAGACAAATATTCCGTGTTTTCCTATTTCACAGGATTTACCATGTCAACCTCTTTCTTAAGAACAAATTGAGATACCACCTGGTTACGTCTCACATCGTTTCGACCATCGCTATAAAGTTGGTTTTCCTTTATACCAAACCAACCCTTCTAAAAATCATTCATTCCAAGTACGGCACTAAGTTGCAATGACCTCTCCTGATCTATCGCCGAAATTTCTGACAATTCTGTTTTCAGATCTGCATTAACTGACCAGCTGCTCTCAGAAACATATGAGATTCCAGCATTGCGACTTTTGTTTCTTTCCTCTACATAATTCTTCCTCTGCCTTCCTTCTTAACAGTAATTCGTTAATGGCATCCGCTTCACTAGTTTCTTCCCTTCACTCCTGTAAGGCCGCGCTTCATCAACGCGCACATTTTTTTTTTAACCCCTTAGCTTGCGGGCCTCTGGTCTACGCTCCCCCCTACCCGCGTGCCTTCACCCCCCCCCCCCCCCTTCTCCTACCCCCGCAAGCAGTGGCAAAGGCGCAGGAGGCACTGGCTGCTTGACCGCTGTGACGGCCGAAGACACCTGGCTTTGTTAAGCGCACCAGGAAAGCATGCGAAGCGCGCACAACGAGCACGTGGTGCTGATCGGTCTTAGGCAGCATTCCCACTGCGGCAGAATGCGGACCACCTTGCATTCCGCGATGGGCCCCCCCTTTTTTTTTTTTTGGCATTCTCGATGGCACAGAAGCTCCGCGGTTCTCCGCCGTCTGACATTCCTGCGGCGAGCCAGTGGGTCAGTGGTCCCGCCAGTTAGCTGAAAAACAACTTTTCATCCTTCGAGAGGCGACGCGCGGCGGGGAAGGGGAAAGCATCAAGCAATAAGGGCGAGAACTCCCCCCCCTCTCTCGGGGAGAGGGTTTTCAGAATGTTTTCTGTATGTGTTTCTTTCTTTTTTTTTAGTCAAGCCCCGGACTCGAAGTTGGGTCCAACCTGCAGGGGCTGTGGCTACTACCTCCATTGGTTATCGAAGCTTAGGGCGGGCCTGGAAATATGCCCGCCCTAACTCCAGAAAAAAACAAAACAGCCATGCTATCAGAAAGTCTGTCTGCAATATTCGAGCAATGACCGCATGCCTGCGCAAGAGACCACCTTTTGGCAGCGACACGCCTGCGGTCGCGCCGGGCGACGGACCACGCTGCTTCCTGACTGCCCTGCTCGTCGCTAAGCCTAGCTAGGTAGTTTCTCATCGATGCCGCAGCTGAGGGCGCTTCGGAACAGGCCAGCGCTATAATAAAAATACTACTGTCGTCACCCCATTCACTGCGAGCCTGTCCCATAAAAAAATACATATATGCCAGATCTCCGCGACGCCTTCAGCAGTGGATGTTGCGAAAGCCAAGGCCGAGCCGCACAAGGCAGCAGCAGCAAAGCGGCTATGGGATGAAATTTCCTCGTATCGCAGTTGTCCCTTCTACCAGCATCTCCATATTGGTCAAAAATCCTCAGAAAATTACACTCTTGACGTTCAGCGCAAAACAACTAACGCGCACAAGCACAACACACCACGATAGAGGCACACGAAAGTAAACAAACACCGACGTCGACTCAACAAAGCTTCTTGTAGCGACGGCTGCCTATCACTGTGGCTAGACCAAGAGGAAAGATGCGTAAAAATTTGAGTCAGGCTAGTTAATTTCGTCTACTGAATGATTATGAGAGCTCCAGTATAAGTTTAACTGCTTTCTATAGTATACAAAACAAGTTATTAGTACATCCACTGATGCGACAAACATTAATATTTCTTTAGCCTCGTTACCATACCTCTTACTTCTGTGGGTAAGGGCGCTTTCCGTAAGGCTGCCGAAAGGTGGATTTCTGAATCACATCTCCGCCTTTCCCTTACCTTTCACTTTCAGTAACCTTTCTGAAAGGCGCCCTTCGCGTTAAAGTAAGGTAAAGGTAAGGCCAGTTTGTGAATACGGGGGTAAGGAGCAGCGCCGGGCAGACTTAGGCCCCAGGCATACCCACTAGTACGGAAGAGAACGACCCCTCCCGGCATTCGACAAATGCACAAAGACAGGACGAGCGGAGTACGGCCAACTCTTTGCTGCGATCGACAGAGACTGACAGCGTCGCTCCCCAGGCTCAGCTCGAGCAGCCAGTGTCACTAGAGGACGAGCTGAACTGCGCAATCAGCACAGTGGCGCAAATGGCAAATCGCGAGGAACCGGAAGAAGTTTCGGAACTTTTTCCAGCTATGCCGACCCACCAGTTGCCGCCGTCCTTGGCAAAGACAGTCGACGCTGATCTAACCGTGGTGAGCGCGGAAGAGCAGAAGCCAGGAGCGAAAACGGGCACTCGGGAAGAGAGCGTCTTACACCCGGCGTGTCGCTCATAACCTGGCAATGAATGCCAGCCGTCGGAGGTTGGCGGCAGCGACGCAGACTCCGCTGTCGGCGGTTATGTCCCTGCACAGCGACCTGATAAGACAGAGGGAACGTGCGACGCGCTATTTTTTGAGATACGCGCGAGTAGTAATAGAGAAGGCGCAGACGATGCTGTTTTACTTGGCTCCTACTCGAACAACCCGGTGGAGGATCACGGCCCAGTAGGGCTAGAGTCCAGTAAAGGTGAGTTATTTGCGGCGGTTTCCCTGATCAGTTACCTGAGCAGGCCCGCAAGGGGCAGCTTTAGCATCCCGCTGCCGCTAGGGGGAAGGTTCGAGGGCGAACTTGTCTTACGAACTGCGTCTCCATCAGAGCAGAACCAGATCAGGCAAGAATGCGGCAGCGGGATACCACATGCACCAGAGCACCCAATTGTGCTGCAGAGGGAAATACGCGGTGAGTGCGCAAAGTCGGCGTGCCTCCTTTTTGCATGACAAAGCCAGATCGTAACCCCTGTCGGGTACTATGACGAACAACTTTACCAGGCAGCCCGACGCGCGAGCTGCCGCGTAGGCCGCGCACGCCGTACCGCAGCACCGGAAGCCTTGCGATCCGTATTTGGGACAGATCGCGAGGCATAGCCAGGCCAGCCTCGGCCGGCGTTAACGTTCCCGCTCACCCAACGGGGGATGTGCACGGAACTGTTCAGCGCCGCCAAAAGTTGGCGTAGAGACACTTGCACGTCAGTGGACTTTGGTGTGCTTCGTGCGCGTGGGTGTCTGTGTGTAGCTGTGCGGTGCGATTGTTAACGGACTTGTGCGCCGCTACCAAATTGTTTTTTTTTATGTGTGTGTGTGTTACGTGTCAGTCACTCTGATGTGACATTTTTGCGCCATGTCCGGGTTTGTATGCCGTCATGTTTCAGTGTTGTGCATTCCTCTTTTTTATCAGTGTGTGTGGCTATAACCTCTGCACCAGCGGATTTGTGTGCCGCTGTGGCAAGAAGTTGTCTTCGCATCAGAAGCTAAGCTTGCAGGCTTAGGTTATTGCGGCCTTTATTTGGTTTTGCGTAAATGAGCGGACTCCAAGCTCATTTAGCGTCTTAGGGAGGACGTGTAAGGACGCGCTTCATCAACGCGCATATTTTTTTTATTATTCCCTTAGCTTGCGGTTACTGCGGGCCTTTGGTCTACGCCCCCCCCCCCCCCTACACGCGTGCCTCCCCCCTTCCCCTACCCCCGCAAGCAGTGGCAAAGGCGCAGGAAGCACTGGCTGCTTGACCGCTGTGACGGCCGAAGACACCTGGCTTAGTTAAGCGCACCAGGAAAGCATGCGAGTCGCACACAACGAGCACGTGGTGCCGCTTGGTCTTAGGCAGCATTCCCACTGCGGCAGAATGCGGACCACCTCGCATTCCGCGATGGGCCCCCTTTTTTTCTTCTTTTTTGGCATTCTCGATGGCACCGAACCGTCGCGTTCTCCGCCGTCTGACATTCCTGCGGCGAGCCAGTGGGTCCGTGGTCCCGCCAATTAGCTAAAAAAACGCTTCATCCTTTGAGAGGCGACGCGCGGGTGCCGCAGGGAAAGGGAAAGCATCAAGCACTAAGGCCGAGAACTCCCCTCGGGGATAGGGTTTTCAAAATGCTTTCTGTATGTGTTTCTTTTTCTTTTTAGCCAAGCCCCGGGCTCGAAGTTGGGTCCAACCTTCAGGGACAGTGGCTACTACCTCCATTGGTTATCGAATAGGGCGGGCCTCGAAATATTCCCGCCCTAACTTATTTGTTTGCAAAACCTTTAAAATTGCATGTAAAATCATTGGAGAGCAGCCTTGTCTAGTTGAGCCAGAGGCTCCGTGCGGTAGTATGTAATTGTACAGACCTAAACTCTAACCTCGGGTTGATGAGTAAGGTCTTGTCGAGTTTCTCTGAGTGAGATCTTTTCTTTTAAGTTACAGTTTGACTGTCTGTATGACTCAACTTGTAACGCAGTTTGCCCTTGTACATACTGTAATTAAGTTTTCTCTTTGTCTTCATCATCTGGCATCAATCATCGTCTGCTCCTTCAACACCATCGAATTCACGTTTGGAGAGGTCCTGTGCCCCTCCGAAGAAACGCAAAGAACCATTTTTGAATTTACTCCTCCTCAAGTGTCGGCTAATTCCAGACCTTACTATCCTCTGGTCACTAGAAGGCACCTTTACAAGGACCTCTACATCCTGCACGATGCCCTGGTGAGCGCATATGGAGTCGATTTCATTTTTATTCTTACTAGTGGGGCCCTTCCACGTTCGCTTCCTGTTCTCTCGTTTGCGAAATAAAGTATTATTGTTACGTCAACTATTTATAGCTGCGAATTCTACTAATATCCTCCCTCTGCTAATCTTAGAGCCTATGCCTTAGTCGCCTACTACTTGGTCTGCAACCTGCTTCATGCCTACCTTGACACCGAAGTTGCCCATCAGTACAGTTTACTTGACTTTTACTTTGCTCATTGCCGATTCCACGTTTCGACAGAAACTTTCTACGATCTCATCATTATGGCTGGATGTATGTGCGGAGGCCTTTACAACACTTAGTTTTTAATTCTTTTTCAGCCTAATCACGGTTACTTCCACCCTTTCGTTAATAGTATAAAATTGCTGAATGTTTAAAGTTTTATCCTGATTTGCGAGAATGTTCCGTTATCCAAGACAGCACACTACATGCCCTCCCTGTAATAATGTATACGCCTCATCTGTCCTAATCTTATAAATCCCTACGAAATCCCATTTAATAGCCGCTAGTTCCTGAATTAGCACTGCTAGATTAACCTCACTTCGTAAGCTCCTTGCGTTAAACGTTGCCAGGTTCAGTTTCCAATGGTGGCCTGCCCAAAACCAGAGCTCTTTAGCACCCTCCGCTCTGTGACAAGTCGGACCACCCCACGAGGAGTTTTTTTTTTTTATACGCTGAAGAATCGCGCGGCACCAGGATTTGAAATCAGGTCCTCTCGCTTCCGAGGCGGATGCTCTACGACCACGCAATCGCTACATCCTGAGATGTTGTAGCCGTCGCGTGATTTCCTGTTTCGCAGCTCTTGTGGCGTGTTTGCTTGAGGAGTTTCGTTGTTCGCTCCGCATTGCTTGCCTTCACATGAAGTGCTGCCCCTTTTACGCCGCTGCGGCGCTAGTCTTGCCTCTTGAATTGTCCTTGCTGCCGTTTTCTGTTTGGCTGCGAATTCACCGGCGTTTGAGTTCGTATGCCTTTGACGTTTTACTCGTCGTGCGGAACCATGCCTCGCAGACCGCCTTTTCGAAATATAGGAAAGTGGTCACTGGTGTCTGCGCTTAATATCCCTGACTGACAGAAGACAGCTTTCATAAATTTGAGAGATCATTTACACGTACAAGGAGTGATGAAAATGCGGAACACTTCCTGGTGGAGGCGCATGCAAAACACAAAAGACAGTATCATATTGCACTGAACTGTTAACACTTCGTAATCGTTTAGGGTACACGTACACAGTTAAATTAAAGAGCATGTTTTTGAGTGCTTAGAAATAAGTATCACGCCGTCTCCTAACAAGGGAGAACGATTACACAAGCAGGACGTATACACGAGAGTTTTAAGAATATCAGAGTAATCTCACAAAACAAGTTTCAGTGATCATAACCATGCCTGTCTAAAGGACAAAAGCAACCATCAAGTCAAGATTTGTGCCCTCTTTATTTCAACCCTATGGAGCTTTAAGAAAGATGGTAAGGCAATATTTTACGTGCGAGGTGGCAACTTCACTCTATGGGAGCATATCTGTTGTGAGACAACAGATATGCTCAGTTCTTTTTCAGATTCCTGACCAACGCTGCTAGCAGTGTGCGTGATGATTTTCCATTGCTTGGAGAAGTGCTTCCGTCTTTAGTCCAGGCAAAGCGCCAGTCCTTCTCTTTGTGCAGTGCCGTCCTCATCTGTTACATTTTTTTTTCGGGGTGTGGACATAAATGTCCTTTTACAAGAATACGTGACGAGTGTGCGAAACTATTATCATTGTCAGGACGTACTTTCGTTGATATTTAGATGTCTTCTTTACGGTTAGTACGCGTGAGAAGTGGACAACATTTCTCACTTCATTTTATTTTTCTCTCGGCTACCACAGTAAGACTTCGTCGTTTTTACCCATTGGATCATTTATAGCAATAAAGTATTCCCTAAGCTTTCTGGAACGTCTTTTGCGTCAGACAAAGGGATCTCCTTGATTTCAAAGTTCTTCTTCCTAGGGCATTGCTCTTCACATTTTTGACAACCGGTTTTTTATCATATGAAATACTTGCCATTCTTGAGAAATGTAGAGAATTTTATTATGAATGCCGAAAAAGTGTAAGCGCTGCGTCCCGTGGATATTATTTTCCTCTTAGTTCAGGTACACAGAAAAATCAAATGTTTTCTTTCTTTAATATTTTCCTGCTTTTGTTTTCTGTGCAAACGTATTCCAAATGCCCTGTAAAACTTGTATTCTATCCCTGTAAATGTGTTTTTTTTTATGCGCGCAATATATTGTTGTTCATGTGAGACGTTTTTTAGCAATTTACACGCGAGAATTACCTTTTCTTCTCGTGCGTGCTATTCTGCTGCAGTTATTTCAGTGGTATGTTCATATACCTTAAAGGCCTTTAAATGCAGAGTGTCGCTCCTTGTCTACTATTGTATAGTTTCTAGGTGACGCAGTTATGTAGCACTAGGAATGTGTCATGTGTGGCGTTTTATATCTTGAACGACTAGAGAAAGTACAACTTTCTTTTTCTTATCATTGTTTTCCGACCTATATGATATGTAAGCGTGACGCTGGAACCACCCAGAGTCGGAAGCCTTGTCAAGCATTAACAAAGCCTTCGGCCTTTATACCTGAAGACGGCTTTGCGTATTGTTTGATGCTGAAAGCTGAAATTAAAACAAAAATAAAAACCAACTTCGGCTGTCGTCGGAGTTACTTTTCATTTCCTGCGATGGTAACGAAAACAGGTCCCAGGTGAGAGAGAAATCTCGTGAAGTTGACAATGCTTCAATTTTTATTGTTCGGCTCGACCTGCAAGACAACTCATCCAAAACAGAGCAAGGCCGATACGAAATCCTTAGTTCCATGAAGAGCATCAGGTCTACTCAGCACGAGGTGGAGAGTGAAGTTGCGAACATTTACGTTCGACATGGTTCAGTTGAATCATAGTTGTCAAGGTTTGATACTTGTCGGGATGACGTATCTTAATTGACATCCGGTACCAAATTTCTGTGAAGTGAAAATGACTCACTAAAGGAAAAATTGAATGATCTTGAGGACAGATCCCAGAAGTGCAATTTAGTGTTTGGTATGCAGGTTGTTTCACCTAAAACTTTAAACGATTTTTGAAAAAAGGCATTTTGGGTTAGACAAGCCATTTTTTCGGCGCAGTATTGGCAGAGATGTAGTACATCAGAACACAGCTAATATGTGACAACTAGCCGGCTAGCTAACTGGTATTTAGTATTTAACTTTTTAACTATGACTGATAGGCTGCTAAATATTGACAGGCGTTTAACCCACGCTAAGTAATATCCCTTTGAGCTTTTAGAATGTAAAAAAGCGGCTACGCTCAGCGTTGTGATCCAGAAAATTTCGGCTGTTTCCACCAGTTGCGTGCAGTGGAGTGGTCGCTTTGCCTGCAATATTCTCGAAAGAGCATGTGGTTTTGCGCGATGTACATACATTATCGTGCAGCCACCACAGCCACCATGTGTATGGCGGACGAAGCGGAAGACGCGTGAAAGCCGTTCGCTTGGCGGCCTGCTCCATTTTCTATAGTCCACCTAGCCTTCACCTGTAAATAAACCTAATCGAGCCGCAACAATATATTTTTCATTTTTTGATTAAAACCACAAACCACATTGCTGTGCGGAAAACTCACCTCGACGCAGTCATTAACTGTTATTCTAAATTGCAGATGACCTTTAATAGAACGACATTCAATGAAATGCGCTTTTCCCATCGCAACACCACAAACCTTTCAGTCAATTTTATTAGCAACACATCTTTACATCCAGTTACATCGTATAAATATGGGCGGTGGTTTATTAGAAATTAGATGCGGTTGTGAAAAACTTGATCTCAATCGGGTCGGTGAGTCGCGCCTCTTTTGAGAGACGCCGTTGCCAGCATGGATCAAGAATTGAAGCTGGCCCATGGGAATTTGGTCCGAGTGTCAAAGTTTTTCTCTCTATGACAATAATTGTTATCTGTTTGCAAGTAGGCAGATAACTCCTTGATATTTATAAACAAAAGAGATCTCGATGACGGTGTTTTGCGAGGATGTTCGAAAATTTCGCCTCGTATTACCAGCCTTGAGTTCACAGCCAAAGAACCGATCAACAGGTGGATTCAGTTTCTCGACCTGAACATCACACTAGCAGAGAACCACACTTGTTGGATGGGCTCACCACATCGGGAGAAGCCTTCACTGAATTTCGCTTAGGGACGTTCAAAACTGAGTAAAGACGGGATTGCCCTTTCTTCAGTAGGGTCAGTAGTGAACAAGTCCTGCCAGCACTTGGTTGGAGAATGTTTTAGCGCACTTGTATTTAGATTGAAAGCAATGGGTTATCCTGATGTAACAACAGGTTTTCTGCGCCAAAGGTTGGCAGGGAAGTTAAGAAGGTGGTGCACAATTTTTAAGAGATGACTGGCTTGATTGCGTGGAAGAAGTCTGCAATCATTCTATAAGTTTATTGCACCTCTCAACGGCTCATAAAAGCTGACGCAAAGTATAATGTCAGTATTGTATTCTCGGCTGGATGGGAGCTAAGCCCAATGCGCCAAGCTATTCAGTGTTTAAGGGAAGCAGGAGAACAGCATAGCAATAAGGCCTGCACGATGAACCATCAGTCTCCAGTAGTGGCATACCGAAACAAAATTGTCTAATTGACTCTCATTTCCTCTGGCAGAAGTTATATTGGACAATCAGGGCTTTGCCTATGTGAACGCCTCAGGGAGCAAAAAGAAGCCAAAAGAACGTCAGGTCATCTCCCAACCAGATCTTTCATTGTAATGAAAACAAATGTGAATCGATATTTGAAGGCAGTAAAGGAATCGCCCTACACAGTATCACGCTCTTAGGGAGATGGCAGAAGCCTACCAAATTCATAACATTGTTGCCACGTGCGTTAGACGCTGTTTACGGCACTGCAGGAGCTTGAGATACCGCTGTTATGTAGCATTTTGTTAGCGTGGCTGGTTATCATCTTTATATCAACTTGTACTTATTCCATTCCTGTTTGATTAAAACTTCAATTTAAGTTAGTAGTTGTCTCGTCTTCTAGTCTGTTCTCATTTTCGGGCGCTGCAGTTTACATGAAAAAACAACTCGGTCAACTACCGCTATTCAAAAAATATCTTGCTGTTCTTGTAACCCAAACATCACTTGGAATTATCACGTTAGCTATACTATCGCCAACGCTATTCGCGTACTCTGATGTCTAAAAAGATATTTTTATAGCTTGTTCTGTCTAAGTAATACGTTAAACAACTTTGGTGAGTACCAAGCTATTATATGCCTTCTTCTTGGAACCCACAAACTAAGTCATTATTAGTAGATATTGGAGCAGCACAAAATAATGGCGCTCGTTTTGTTTTTCGAGATGTAATAGTTTAGCAGGCGTAACGCTTATTAAGCGCACGTTGTCATTACCTTCTCTTGCGATGCGCAGAAAGATGCCACGACTGAGTCTTTGCTTCAAGATATATTATACGAAGATCTTAAAAAGGCATCCTTCATCCAATCGACATCCATTACGTATTATTCATCTGCACAAGGGTGGTATTCGGTTTAGCGGACTTGGGCTGCATATGCATCATTCATTGACTGGATGTCATCGTAAGGAAACCGTTTTACGGTGCATGTGCTTACTGCTAACCACATTTAAGTAATCAGAAAGTGGTTACAGGAGCATCTTTCAGTACACTAGAACATACTGTTTATATTTTTAGTCATTACAAAAACAGTGCTGAAGGTAACGGTTTTTGTAAATGCCACTCTCGGTCAGACTGCGTTCGGAGCAGGGTCCTCCGTTCGCCTACTCTGAGTGCATCGATAGCGTGTCATCCTCACCTATTCATTCACATAACAAACGCCGCTCAGCTGCCGCAGCATCATCTCTGCCAGAGCATCATCTGTGTCAGGACTTATCGCATTTATAAGTATAAGTGAAGACTGAGTAGTAATTGTTGCTTGCGCTCGGACCCTAGCTGTACCATATCTTTTGAAAAACGCTCCTCTCTAAGAAATTAAGCTTCAAACAGTCCATAGAACACATTCTCTGAAATAAGAAACAGAATTATTTTAGCACATTGCGTCGGAATTAATTTACTTGTTGGAAGTAAAGTTTGTCGCGAAAGAACGGCAAACATCTATATAGTGAATTACGAAAAATAAGCATTTAGGTCGCCTGTTAATGACAAAGGCAATCTTAAGAAATGCGACAATTAAAACATTTTTGTACCAAAAATTATGATCCGTTTAGAATCCCACAAGATCAAAATTCCCGAGCTCCCGAATGGTAGCTGGAAGTAGTGAATGCGCACCATTTCTTTCCCTCTGCAGCAGCCTTAGAATTACGCTACACAATTTTAAGGAATGTTTTGCCTGCTAGGAAAATGTGCACTACAAAATCCGGACCCCCCTTCACATGGAGGCGAGTACACAGCATTACTTCGGTGTGTCAGGTGTTCGTAACACTGTGCGTTAAAAGGGTATACATCACGCTTATGCGCTGATACTTTACGGCGCAAAAGTTTTTAGTCTCTACGATTCGCTTTTCTTATTTTTTATTCTTCGTAATATTTTTTTATTCCTTAGCACGACTCCTGGTCTTTTGTTTACTAATGCAATACACCTTGACACACATTGTTGCAGACTTGAAAGCGGTGGAATGAAAGCTAAGCTTTGCGATAGTTTGCACACATAGTTTTGTGCTAAAAACAAAATTTTACCATAATTGATCTATGTTACCACAATCTCAAGGGTATAGCCACAAATATACGCTCCCCTGCCAGTGTCCCGAAACCGCTTATGTCAAGGTGGTTGTGTGGACCTGTCTTTAGCAGTAGCAAGGGGAGCGCTTGGGGGGGGGGGGGGGGGGAAGCAAAATAGCCTGTACAAGGGTGTGTGCTTTCCATTTCTTGTGCCCTTCGTGACGTGGGCAATGCAACTATTGCTGCCCTTTTTTATGGTTTGTAGGGGTTAAAAGTCCCAAAGCGGCTCAAGCTATGAGAGACGACCTAGTGAAGAGCTCTGGAAATTTCGACCACCTGGGGTTGTTTACCGTGCAGTGTTATCGCACAGTACACGGGCCTCTAGAATTCAGCCTCCATTGAAAATAGACCGTCGCAGACAGGATCGAACCCGCACCTTTTTATGCAGCAGATCAGAATCTATGTTGTTTTATAAATGGTCAGTAGTTTGCGTCGGCAATTTTGCATTTGTTGTTTGGCTATGCCCGCTTGTTATAATGTGTGCAGTATGGTGAAAGTTTTTGAAAAAGCAGTTAGAGTCAATCAAAGCTTTCTTCTTAGTCGCGTTTAGTAAACTACCAAGGAGTATTTCATTCTCCTCTCAGCGGAAGCTATGGAACGCACTTGCAATTTGTAAAACTACACAGAAACAGGGTCGAAAGCATTCACCAGTGCTTTAATTTTTATGCTAAAAAACAATAGAACACAACCTTTGCTGTGTTGCGATGGTACGTTTAAAATAATTTTTTATTTCACGTATGCTGAGCATGGCTTCTCGCAAGCACCAGTTGCAATTCTGGCATGATCTGCATTACGTCATAAAGCTACGTTTTCAACGGTACATTATACCTTCAGACTTTCATGAAGTCTTTTCAATCATTCTTCCTGCATTGTTATGAAAACTGTAGTATGTGTGCACGAACACTACTGTATTCGATTATATTTGAAATCAGCCTTCTGAGTGAACACAGTTTATGTAGTCAATGGCGTGTAATTCATGTTAAGGTAACTGCTGCCTTTCTTACAGCTCTATATTGGAGTCTTATTTTGTATTGATATAAATGTATTTTGCAGTCTTGAACACGAAGGATGATTTCACAAACATGGCTGTGTCACTTATGAACATGCACGAAATAAACGTAAAGTGCGGTACCGATCCATTTCAGCAAACATTAGAGTCTCCTAAGTGATGCTCACGAAGCTCAGCAACAAAAGCTTTGGAAGCCTGCTCTTGCGAAGCGTTTCATGATTACGTAGTCCCATCAAAACAGCACGGCTGGCAAATGCGCTCGTTTCTTTTCGAGATGTCAACTGTACACGGGGACGCTGGAACTGCTGCTCACTGAAAATTTCGAGTTTATGAGACAATCAAGATGCTGTTAATGTGATGTGAAGCGGAGACTGCGCACTTCAACTCTCCAGCTAGGCCTAGCTGAGTTATACTAGAAGTAGAAAGTCAAGACAACAGGTAATATCTGCTAGCTACCTCTTAAAAAGTTATTCATGATTTAACCCTGCATGTATATGTACAGTGCACGTCACCCTTTTGTAGAGAGCTCGAGCTTTGCGTACCCGGCAACAAAATCTGAAATTACAGAGCAGCCCCTGACTTCTGGGAAAAGTGCTCGTGACTACTTTGTTTGCGGTTCTGTCGGGCTCTACATCCGCGAAAGTGTTGCCTTTGTACCGTAGAGGCTGCGACAAGATCTGGATTTGTTTGCAGAGAAATTCAACGCCCGAGCGCTCTACACAATGGTGACGCAGACTGTAAAAGGGTACGTAATATGTGCGACAGCGCTTTTCCGTCCCTGTCAATCCCCGTCCGGCTGTGAAGGAACTCTGCTGAGAACTTTTGGTTAACGTACTATATTGACATCTTATAATGTGTATATAGTGTCCGAAGACCACACATTTTTGCTGCATTTTTTCATTACCAGTTGTTTTTGACGATGTTCACTTGAAAAGTGCAGCGTCATGTGGTCGGAAAAGAGATTTGACAAGCAGGAAACACCTTTTACTATGGAGCTGTTCTTAAAGACTAGATTAATACGTTCTTTCATTGTTTCGGATCAGTTGTATCCGTGTTGGTCAGGGTTGATATGGAAAAGCCACACTGGTTTTCCAACTCTCTTGTCTCCTTGCAGCATTCCAGTCGCCCTCTGCCACCTGAAAGTCTCGACAATGTGGTTTCTCCCGTCTCCGCTGCCAACACTTTGCCGCGCTCTCCTCTTACAAAAACTTCTTAAGACAGTTTATAGACTATGGATAGATTTCTGTCTTTATATACTTTTTATAGGCAAAGCCTATAGAACAGTCTATAGGCAATACACATCATATAGACAGTCTAAGACAATCTATAGATTTATGGCCATTAATTTTTAGTAGACTTTTGTCTAGAGACAGTCTATGAACTATGAGAAAACAAAAAGAAATACAACATTTGTCAGTACAGTTTCGAGACCAACTTATTTTCTTCTCTAGAAATGATTCCCCAAAACAAATGTTGATTCATATGTGTAGCGCCATATTTTCGGGCTAACCTGAGCTATTTATGGTAATTGCTGTGGCAACCGCTAGATGGAACTACATGTTAGAAAATACGTTGTCACTAGTATGCGCATTTTACTGTGAGTGAATGTGGAGAGATGGACGTCCACCTCGAACAGCGTGTAAACATGAAATTCTTTGTGAAGCTTGGCAACACAGCCGCACGGACGTATGAGCTCCTTTGTGACGCTTCCGGCAACGAGACATTATCGCGGTGTCGCGAATCGGAAGCGCGTCCCCTACATTCCGAAGGGGAACGCTATCGCGTGCAGGTTCGAACAAGAGAAGAGAACAGAGATAAAAAAAACGAAAGCGTATTTATAATTTAAAAGAAAAGATCCAATAAGAAAGGAAAACACCAAGAAAACCACACACTCAAAACGCGTATAACACTATAGAATAAAGGAAAGAGTTAACCCGGTACTGAGCGTCCCAGGTGAAGCGGGGATGCCTTGCAGACAGGGCGGAACGCTCGTTGATGTACTGCAACGTGTCGCTAGCGTTGCGTCGACGGAAGCGGCGACAAAGAGCCAGCTGGTATCAGAAGCGGAGAGGAACAGAGGGAGTCGCCGGTGGTCTCCCGTCAACAGCCCGAAGAACTTGACAGCAGCAGGAGAATCGTAACCAGACCTCGTCGGTGGCGGCCCGAAACGCCGGAGGCTTAAAGCAGGCTATCCAAGAGTGCCGTTCGGCAGCACGGACCCTCAGTCCAACGGCATCGTAGTCAGTCGCGGCCCTGTTTACACCGCGCGCTCCTGTCTACTCCTTTCACTGTTCTAATATAATTTAATGTAGTAAAGCTACATTTTACTCGTGTTTTTGATCATATCATGCAACCTTGAAGCACGCTACATCTACACATTTCTTTAAAGGTGGCGCATAGCGCATGTGAAGCAAACGCAAAGGATGCTCGAGGCAAGCGCTCGGGCAGTCACGTGACCATCCTCTCTTTGTCTTACGGTGCGCCGACCACCCCCGAAACAGCGACGCCGTACATCGCGTGATCTCCTTCTCAACCAATCAGCGTGCATATCTCCATCCAGCGCCGCCTTAGCTTTGAAAGATGAATGAAGTGGTAGCAGGAAACTATCAACTGTGAAGCCGAGGTGTGTTGTTAAGACATGGCAACGCCAGCAAAGGCTGAGAAAGATAAAATGTAATAATAATAATAATAATAATAATAATAATAATAATAATAATAATAATAATAATAATAATAATAATAATAATAATAATAATAATAATTGGTTTTGGGGCAAGGAAGAGGCGCAGTATCTGTCTCATATATCTTTGGACACCTAAACCGCGCCGTAAAGGAAAGGATAAAGGAGGGAGTGAAAAAAGAAAGGAAGAGAGAGGTGCCGTATTGGAGGGCTCCGGAATAATTTCGACCACCTGGGGATCTATAACGTGCACTGACATCGCACAGCTCATGGGGATCTTAGCGTTTTGCCTCCATAAAGACGCAGCCACCGCGGTCGGGTTAGAACCCGGGAACTTCCGATCAGTAGCCGAGCGCCCTAATCACTGAGCCACTGCGGCGGGTAAGAGGAAATATGCAGAGGTGGCATTTACAAACTGCCTACCAGCGTACAGGTCGTACTACGTTCTCCGCTAATGACTAGGGTTTTGCTGGTAAACCATCTTTAGGTTAGGCTACATGGAGCATATACCCCCGAAAGCTGAATACTGGAGGGCCGTCGCGGTAGCTCAGATGGTAGAACACACTATCCGAAACTCTGAGGCCGGGGGGTCGGATTGCATCCCGCCATGGGGTGGTTTTTCTTCTTGATAATCAGTTATTTTTAAGCGATGCACTAACACCGATAAAAATGGCTAATTCACCAATACAACAATTTTTTTAAATATGTAGAAACATTCCCTAAATTCTTTGGATTCAGTGGCTGTTGGCTTCTTTCACATGCATGTCATAGCGACCCCCCCTCCCCCCTTTTCCTTCCCTTGTCTGCTCAATACAAACCTTAGCTGCAATATATGGCCACACGCTCACCTGGCCTCGTTGTTCATGGTTTCTGGCCGTGGAGGTAGGTGAGTGGCGAAGCATCGAAATGGCAGCGATGATTTCCACCCTTCGATGTCCACATACTCCATCGGCCGGCAGTTTTTTGCAAACTCCTCGTACGAATCAACGACTTCTCCTTCTTTGAGGATCAGCTGAATCAGGTACTGTACCCAGTGCGTTCCGCTTTTGGGATATGACCACTGCACAAGGTCTCCCTTGCTGGCCTTGAAGTTCAGCGCTTTTCTCACGAGGGCCGGGTCCACGTTGGCGCATCTCGGGACACCGTCGATTAGTTGATAGAAAGGCTTCCGGGTTTCCATCGGAACTAGAGAGTGAAACAGCAAAAGGCAACAAAGAAATGGGTTTTCACGGACGACCACTTTATTCGGGCCACGAAATACACGGCGCAGAGTAATAACCTCGGCCAACTCCAGTTCTCTACCACTGTGCTAAGAGCACCGTGCTGGGCTTTATTGTCGTTTCTACACAGTCTAGCGGCACTAAACCCATCTTCAGAGCGTACTGTAGTTCTTCAGAACGCATCAAATTTCAAAGCGGCGTAATTCTTATTCGTTTGCCTAAATCGAAATGCGGCCACCGCAGCAAACAATCAAACCCACGAACCTAGATTAAAGGTACACTGCCGGCAAATCGAGACAGTTTTGCTCTCAATAAACTTATCTATTTATTGATACTGCTATCTCAGGAAGGAATTTTTTTAAGGCGGACATTTAAAAGCCAAGACGCAAATACAATATTCAGTACCTTGGTTTGAATTATTTATTATTGCCCATCAAACGGTTCATCATTGTCTTGCTGTGGCTTGATTAAGAGGACGACTGTTTAAGGTTTGTAAAGTAATTGCTTGCAGTTATAACTTGGATTACTCTGAGGCAAGAACTAGCTGGCACGTGATGCCCACTGTCTCAAATCAAATGTCAAGACTGAAGACGAAGGTCAGGTACCAAATGGTCATAGTCATATTGTTACGTGGGACGGGGGCTAGGATGATTATAAATACCCAGAACCACCACCAAATGTTACGTCGTGGCAAGCCAAGGAAAGCACGACGTGATGACAGAATAAAGATAGATTTAATGGCTAAGGGCCTAGCGCGAGCACTCCGGCCCGCGCCACTGCCCTCTTCTTCGTCTTCATAACAATATGATCACGTGGTCATACAACCAAAGCTTGGGCGAAAACACCAAACAGTTAAGTTCGGGTTGAATTTGTGAGGCAGTGGAGGCCATTGTTGATGTGGTGCCGGTGGTCTCAAATCAGATGTCAAGGTTAGAGGTGAAGGTCACGTGCCCAGTGGTCCTAGTCATATAATCCCGTAGCCACACTAACATAGTTTTGACGATAATATCATGCAGTTAAGCTCTGTTGTAGTACCCTGGTGTAGTACTTGGCCACAACCTTCTATGATCAAACCAATTAACCCTCGGCCCTCAGTCCCCAGCGGCTGCAGAGCAACTGACCACGGCGGCGGTCAGACCTGTGACGCAGCGGAGGGTGCTAAGAATCTCTGGCTCCGGACAGGCCGCCATTGGAATCTGAACCTGGCAACGTTTAACGCTAGAACTTTAGCTAGTGAGGCTAGCCTAGCAGTGCTGTTTGAGGAACTAGCGGGAATTAAATGGGATGTGATAGGGCTTAGCGAAGTTAGTAGGACAGGTGAGGCGTATACAGTACTAAAGGACGGACACATACTGTGCTATCGCGGTTTAGAGGATAGACGAGAACTAGGTGTGGGTTACCTCAATAATAAGGATATAGCTGGCAACGTAGAGGAGTTCTACAATATTAACGAGAGGGTAGCAGCTATAGTAATTAGGCTGAATAGGAGGTACAAGCTGAAAGTGGTGCAGGCCTACGCACCCACATCCAGCCATGATGACCAGACCGTTGAAAGCTTCTATGAGGACGTAGAATCAGCAATGAATAAAGTAAAAACGCAGTACACTGTACTGATGGGCGACTTCAATGCGAAGGTGGGCAAGAAACAGGCTGACGACCACGTGGTAGGTGACTCTGGGATAGGCTCTAGAAATAGCAGGGGAGAGTTATTAGTCGAATTCGCGGATAGAAATAATTTACGGATCATGAATACCTTCTTCCGCAAACGAGAAAACAGGAAGTGGACCTGGAAGAGCCCCAATGGTGAGATTAAAAATGAAATCGACTTCATACTATGCGCTAAACCTGGCATCATTCAGTATGTGGCTGTCCTCGGAAGGGTGCGTTGCAGCGGCCATAGAATGGTAAGGTCTAGAATTAGCTTAGACTTGAAGAGAGAACGGAAGAAGCTAGCGAAGAAGAAGACCATTAACGAGTTAGCCGTAAGAGGGAAAGCACGGGAGTTTAGGATAGCGCTGCAGAACAGATATTCGGCTTTAACTGAGGAAGATGATCTTGATGTTCATTCAATGCACGATAACGTGACATCAATAATTACGGAGTGCGCAGTAGAAGTAGGCGGTAGGACAGCTCGAAAAGATACCGGGAAGCTATCTCAGGTGACGAAAGATCTGATTAAAAAGCGCCAAAACATGAAGGCATCTAACACTACCGATAGAATAGAGCTAACGGAGCTATCAAAGTTAATAAATAAGCGCAAGGTAGCCGACATAAGGAAGTTTAATATGGAGAGAATCGAGCATGCTATAAAGAACGGGGGTAGCCTAAAAACAGTGAAGAGGAAACTAGGCATCGGTAAAAACCAGATGTATGCATTAAGAGACAAGCAGGGCAATGTCATTAGCAATATGGATAAGATAGTTAACGTAGCCGAAGAGTTCTACACGGACCTCTACAGTAGCCAATGTAATCAGAGCGCTAATGAGAAAGACAGCAGTGCACAGCCATGCGTCATCCCGCCAGCAACGAAAGATGAAGTAAAGAAAGCCTTAGAAGCAATGAAAAGGGGAAAAACAGCTGGGGAGGACCAGGTTACAGCAGATCTTTTGAAGGATGGAGGGGACATCGTGCTAGAAAAACTAGCCACCCTCTATACGCAATTCCTTATGACCTCGACTGTACCAGAAGCTTGGAAGAATGCAAACATTATCTTAATTCATAAGAAGGGAGACGCCAAGGACTTGAAAAATTACAGGCCGATCAGCTTACTATCCGTTGCCTACAAAGTATTTACTAAGGTAATCGCTAATAGTGTCAGGGCAACGTTAGACTTTAATCAACCAAATGATCAGGCAGGCTTTCGTAAAGGATATTCCACAAAAGATCATATTCACACTATCAATCAGGTGATAGAGAAATGCGCAGAATATAACCAACCTCTCTATATAGCTTTCATTGATTACGAGAAAGCATTCGACTCAGTGGAAACCTCAGCAGTCATACAGGCATTGCGTAATCAGGGGGTAGAAGAGCCTTATGTCAAAATACTGGAAGATATATATAGCAACTGCACAGCTACTATAGTCCTCCATAAAGTCAGCAATAAAATTCCAATAAGGAAGGGCGTCAGGCAAGGAGACACGATCTCGCCAATGCTGTTCACCGCATGTTTGCAGGAGGTTTTTCGAGGCCTGAATTGGGAACAGTTGGGAATAAGAATAAATGGAGAATACCTAAATAATCTGCGATTTGCTGATGACATTGCCTTGCTGAGTCACTCAGGAGCTGAACTGCAAATCATGATCAACGAGTTAGACAGGCAGAGCAGATCGATGGGTCTAAAAATTAACATGCAGAAAACCAAGGTAATGTTCAACAGCCTAGCAAGGAAAGAACAGTTCACAATTGGCAGCGAGAGCCTAGAAATTGTGCCGGAATACGTCTACTTAGGGCAGGTAGTGACAGCTGATCCGGATCATGAGAGGGAGATAACTAGAAGGATAAGAATGGGGTGGAGCGCATATGGCAAATTCTCGCAGATCATGAGTGGCAGTTTACCAATTTCCCTCAAGAGGAAAGTGTACAACCGCATAATCTTACCGGTACTCACCTACGGGGCAGAAACGTGGAGGCTAACGAAAAGAGTTCAGCTTAAGTTAAGGACAACGCAGCGAGCCATGGAAAGAAAAATGATAGGTGTAACGTTAAGGGATCGGAAGCGGGCAGAGTAGGTGAGGGAACAAACACGGGTTAATGACATCCTAGTCGAAATCAAGAGAAAGGAATGGGCTTGGGCAGGGCATGTAATGCGAAGGCAAGATAACCGCTGGTCTTTACGGGTAACGGAGTGGGTTCCAAGAGAAAGTAAGCGTAGCAGGGGGCGGCAGAAGGTTAGGTGGGCGGATGAGATTAAGAAGTTTGCAGGCAAAGGGTGGATGCAGCTGGCAAAGGATAGGGTTAATTGGAGAGGCATGGGAGAGGCCTTTGCCCTGCAGTGGGTGTAGTAAGGCTGATGATGATGATGATGATGATGATGATGATGATGAAACTCTGTTTGACATTGTGAGGCATAGTCTCATACACATCGAAATCGGAAGTTGTACCCCGAGGAGTACAGCTTTCGCTCTAAAACTTAATCAGTGCCACAAAACAGCACTCATGGCAAATTAACAAAAATACATCAAAGCCTGGTAACATTAAGAACTGATCACAGAGCACCAAGTCGATAATATTAATAAATTAAGTTTACGGTGGCAGACACGAGTGCAATAAAACAGAAATTTGGCAATTAATTACCACTCAGGCTTCCAATCAATGCTGTGAGAAACTGCTCTACAACTTCGTTGTTAGCTGGTTCCACTCCGTTGCTATAATAACAGAAAAGAAAAATAATTTAAAGCGTTACTGCGCTGGCGAAAAGGGGTGATTGTGAGATAGTGACGTTCTCTTGTAGTGTAACCTGAAGAAAAAGATATTAGTCTATCAAGAATAATACCATGCTAGCCCTATTTAACCGGTCACTTACTGATGAACGTCCATGCGTATTGTGAACAAAGCGAATTGATTTCTTTTGTACTTTTCACTTTTATTTTTGTTTTGGTAAATGGATCGCAAATTATTGCGGTATAATCGAATAGTGGAAAGACAATCGATCTGTAAGCTAGAAGCCTGAGTTGGGGTGTGAAAAAGTTTTATTGCATGCCTAAGTAAAAAGTTAAGCTTTGTTGCATGGCCTTATGCGATTTTTTTCCTTTTCCACCAACAGATATATTTATACAAGTTGAGTTGAAGTTGAAACTTTTATACTTTTCCGCTTCATTCATACTATTGACGGTAATGGTATTGAGGATTTTATGAACTTTAGGACCGCTGACTCAAAGCTCATTACGATGTAGACTAACGTGAGAGATCGCAGTTTAGAGTATTATTGCTATTTCAGTTTGGTTGGGAAAACCTAAGTTCTCTGCGGTACTAGTACTTGTTTTGGTTTTGGTCGTTCCCCTGTCATAAAAGCACATTCTTCGTTGGAAACAGCGCCTTTAGCAATAGAGAGAGGTGAACAGTCGATAAACGTCAATATGAATAGTTTCATTAAGTCTCATCAAGCAGCACGACGTCACAGTATAGATACACATCCGAGGCGTCTTACCTGTAAGGTAGTAAGCGCTACTGGACGACAAGAACAAAGGCTGTGGAGAGTTCCTTTCAACCAACACGGGTGTCTCTCAATAAGAGCAGCGGAGCCTGTTGTTCGACTGTAGTGCGTAGTAGCCTTAATCGGGCACCTTGGATACCGTCCAAACAAACCGTGCATCGTCCGTCCTCTGCCATTCCAGATAATGCGCAATATCGTGCTGTGCGTGGGAAAAGCGATTAATGGCAATCTTATGTCTCCTGATTGTGATTTAATTTTTGCTGCTAGTTATCAAAAATTCTCTTTCCCGAATGCGTCTTGCATAATTATTTACTTGTTTACATAACGCTGCGTCCTTCGGTTTGATTTGATTTGATTTATGGGTGTTCAACGTCCCAAAGCGACTCAGGCTATAAGGGACGCCGTAGTGAAGGGCTCCGGAAATTTCGACCACCCGGGGTTCTTTAACGTGCACTGAAATCGCACAGTACACGGGCCTCTAGAATTTCGCCTCCATCGAAATTCGACCGCCGCGGCCTGGATCGAACCCGCATCTTTCGAGCCAGCAGCCAAGTGCCATAACCACTCAACCACCGCGGTGGCCTGCGTCCTTCGGGTCAGGCTTTTAAGATTTCCATGTGTGTCTGTCATGTATATTTTTTTACTATGACGTGCCCACTAACAGCCATAGGTCAATTTGCAGTGGTGCACTCAGAGCAGTGAAAGCGAAAAGAGCAATGAAAAGAATAAACAATAAAGGAGATAAAACATTTAATCCGATGGCAATGACAACGAATGAAACAAACACTTAACATCCAACAGGTATTAAGTCCCAATTAGCAGAGCAGGTCTCGCTTGAAATATATATAATCCTGGAAAAAATGTATCAGCTGCACCTAGTGCCACGACGTTAAACTCGTGCGCACAGATGAGACGTATCTGATGTCGTTATTCCTGCGGCTCATTGTGCCTGTTTCATTTCCCGTATTTGTGGCTTTTATACCGTTTGCACTGATTGCCACATACCATTACTTATATTGTGCCCCATTTTATGCCATTAAGTAATGTCAATACTTATAGTTTAAGTTTATTATAACTCATTAAAGAGGTCATGTTGAGAATGAGCCAATAAGCGTGTATTTATATTCTCAAAAATGCTTAAGCTACATGTTGACCTGGCAAGGTGATTTGCCATAAAAGACAGCGCTTTACGGCTGTCACCAATTGTAATGAACGATCGGCGTCAAAAAGAAACACCTGGCAAAACGCAGTTTTGATATAAAAATTCTGCCCATGCAAATATTTTTAGGCTTTTGAAGAAACCTTTAAAAAAGTTGATTATGAAACAAATTTTCTCAGCTCCTTCGAGGTGTTAATTCTCAACATATTAATTTCTGTCCCGTAAAATTTTCCACAGGCGGACACAAAGTAGAAATCTGCAGATTGAGCTGCCGCAATAACAGCCGCAGCTTCTCACAGCTGGCCTGTACTCACTGCCTTCTTCGCACTGAAGGAATTAGAATAGAAGCGTGGAATGATATTGATGACAGTCTGGCTGGCAAGAATGACTCCGAAGGATAAGACGCCTGGAGAGCCGCCCAGCGTTCCAAACAAAAAGGGAACAGATGAGCTGGGCTGTGCTTAATACGCGCCACGCTCACCAAGAAGTTGTATCTGCCGTTGTACATACGTGAGAAATAAATTCTGTGCAGCAGAGTTTGAGAATTTCGTCTCGATTCATCGGATGCCAGAAAAAAGGGGAAGCTGTTTAACTGATATCCAAGCTGAAATCAAGGGCCACACAAAGGAAGAAAAACTGATGGTCTGCAACCCTTTGCGGCGCCGCTAACCAGTTGTCACTAACCTCAAGAAAACAATAAGTCTTTTTTTAAAGAAAAGAAACAAACGGGAATTGATTATTCAGCATGTAAATAGCTTTTCAACGTATGTGAAACTCGCTAGAAATTCTTGAAAAATAAAAGTGTTGGTTTAATTAAAACCAACTAAGCTGACTGATTTAGATGTATTGTTTACTGCGTTCTATAATCTACAGGAAAAAAACGTGCTGTTGATTATATAAAAAATCGTAAATTAGTCTGAATGTAATAAGTCACTGCCAGCTATCATACACTGCCACAAAAAAGCCCTCCAGTGTACAAATGTGTTCACAAAGCGCCTTAAGGTATGAAGAAGTGACGAAGACCATTCCAAGATCTCTGTCGTGTAGTGCATTAAATTCAGCTGGTGGTGATGATGACACTCGTAGCAGTAAATGCGTACACGACCATACCTCACAGATCTCACGTGCCGTGATCTACTGCATGCGGCAGTCAACAACACGTAGGTGGTGGGTTAGTTGAAAAACCAAAAACAGCGGTCGCTAAGCCTCGCATTATACAGCGGTAACTGGGCTGCGACTTTTTTTTTAGAAATAATTGACAGCCTTGCGGGAAAATTTATAATGTGGCATTAAGTTTTTATAAAACGGAAAGAAACGGAAAATAAACATCAGCCAAAAGCAGTCACACGGGGGAACGCACGAATCATGTGCCACATTCCAAGAATACTGGGAGTCGCCGCTTGTTATAAAAACGACCGCATGAAGTGGAAGCACCTTACAGTGCGGCGAGCAATAAAAAGAACAAACGCAAAAGTGTGTAAGTACGGAGGGCTGAGTGCTCAGTGGTTCTTGCCTCATTTCGACTTCACTACAGCAGGTATTTGTTCTGCCTTGCAGTTACTGCTCTGAACAAGGCTAGAATTTATTTAGAACATTCCTTATTGCCCTGGGCTTTTAGCGGGCACTGCATTTTCTTAGTTCGCTTATATGTTTTGCCAAAATACTGCTCCTCACCGTTCCTGCCAGAGGAATGGTTCACATATTTTCCGCGCTTTGTGGTGCTCCAATAAGTAGGCTGCAGTGGGCTGCAATTTGTGTTGGCCTTCGGCGCTGGCACACACACCAGCCTGTTTCATTCAACTCACGTTTTCGGCTTGTAAATGTAAGCGCAATAGATATCCAGCCACTATGTGTTTGTTTTTCGTTTAATTGTTCTTGTGGAGAAAAATTTTTGAGTCTGCTGTTCACAGATCGTGATCGGAGAGAATCGAGGGGCTGTACGGGCTGCGAAATTCAAGTGATGCCGAAGGATTATTGTGAGTGCCGCAGGTTCTCTCCGTCAGCGCGTGACATTTAGGAGAGATCGTATAAAATGATTGCCTCTAATCTGTCTCCACGGGGCTTTCTCTCGTTGCAAAGCAGGCGGAGCAACTTAATCGTTTAAGCGTGTTAAATGGCGGCGATATGATGCAGTACCCTCTACCCTAATACTACCCGGCAGGCCGCACTCGAGCAGCGCTTTGATGCTTGGAGGACAAGCAGTGACCTCCGCGTTGGAATTTCAGTGGTCGCGATCACTCGTATTTTTCGTGTTTTCTTCCCCGTCTGCTTTGTTATTTTTCTTGTTGGTTTCATTTTGCTTTCTTAGAACGTACCTCTGATAAATGTCCGCTCTCTCGGCCTTCTGCAAATCAGCCTCCTGAATCCGCCAAAGTGTCTCAGTGGTGCTACCGTCTTCCAGTGCAGCCTAAAAGAGTGGTCTCGATCCCGACCTTGGCAGCTGCATTTTTTTTAAATGTGGGTTAGCTTCCCTTTCTACAAGAGATTAACTGCATTAAAATTTAGCGAGTTTTCTACGATGGCGTGAGGAATTACTCTTATTTATCTTACATCAATCGAACAATAAGCGAGACTTTTCTATTGTCTGTCGAACTATTTTGGATGCAGGTGCACCGATCTGAAATGCTGCAGTGTAATTAAAAGTGAGAGCGTAGCTAACCACAGCGGCTCCGCTGCTACTAAATGTTACTCCAAAAGACGTATTGTATCCTGGAAAGCGCGTGGTCACAGGGGTGGCAACATCCTATGAAAAAGAAACAAAAACAAAACTTTTCTTCTTGATGGATCTTCTCTGGGCCAACCCTGCCGTCTGTATTTTGCATTGAGATGTAGCATTACTAAAAAAAAGCTCAACAACGTTAGCCGAAGAAAATCCACTGGCTCATTAAAAGGAAGTAAAGAAATTCTCTCCTCCTTCACTTCTCCGCTGCTGCTTCTACACATAACATTTGCAGACGGAATAGTTGCAGTTCAGTGTGCAGAGCAAGCAATAGAACGGTTTTAAGGCAAAAACGAGAAAAGCGAGGGACACAGTGTCGCTCAAAGAGCCCTCTGCTGTCTCTTAGTTTTTTTTTCCACTCACGAAAATGCTGCTGCAAGTTTACGTCTTGTGTTGTCTCATTCTCAATGTATGTATTTGCTATGTATCAAACTTTATTGCACCGCTTAAAAAATATTCTTCAAAACTTATTTCGTCTAATAATATATGCGGCTAGTGGCAGAGTAGATAAAAGAAAGCCAATCACACAAGAATTTATTTCGCTTTGCGTAAGTAAACATACCCTTAAGACGCTTCATTATTAAAATATTGTTCACAATTCAGCGGCAAACATATTCTCAATTTATTTTCAATCTTTAAAGCGATCGAAGATATCTCACCAAAGATTCTGGGTAATCCCTGCTCATAATGAATATAATATTTTGGACGGTTCCATTTGCCGTTAATAGCTTGTCCACAGTTCAACGAGAGAATGTTAGCAGGCGAAATATCGCGGGCTATCATATGCCATCCCAGCTGATTATCCTGATGAGGTATTCAACTAGCAAGCAAATGCAACTACTTGCAGCCGAATACAGCTCTTTGTGATAAGTTTCACGAATAATTGGATGGAGGATATGACGCGACAGAGTTCAGGAGTTAATGGGCACATATGCTCACAATCTAGTGGGCACGTTGTGATCACGTCACAAGGTGACGTGATCTAGGTGGCCCACATTCTCCGGAGGGCGGCTACCTGGGTCACCCTACTTTTTCGCTCATAAAGTTTGGACCTTCAACGCTACAGCGTTAAAGGTGAACTCACCGTGAACTTGCCGGTGACGTTTGCTGAGTGCTTAGCTGCCCTCGTTGCGCTCCACGTCGTCGGGATGTGTGCGGGCCCGATAGCGCTGCGGTAATCTGACCTCCTTGCGGGGTCCGGTGTGTTCAGCAGTTTGCCCTCGAAGCAATGAAACTATGCCAGTCTCTCTCCGTTGCTTTCCTTCTCTTTCACTTCGCTCTCGCCTTGAACGGAGCCAGTTCGTTCACCTTGGCATTTGACGTCCCTGGCTTGTAGAAGCGACCCTGTGGTTGCTTCATAATAAGGCAGTCCTCCAAGGAGGTACTTTGCTCCACATGCCAATGAACTGGACGTGCAAGTGCACATTTTTCCTTGAGTTCAAAAGTTAATTTCAAGTTTTCTGATGAATGTAGCTTGTTTATTATTTATTTTAGAGTTATTCGGCGAAAATAAGCTGCAATACGATGTTAACAAACGCCATTTTTCTTTTCCTTGTAGTTTCGGGTCGTGACGTTCAGTGTTGATGCAACTAGGAACTAGAGATGAAAATATTACGGGAATTTCAGGCCTCTGAAGAAGAAACTTCTTTAGACTTTTCTGAAATGTCGGAAAATGAGAGAAGAGGTTATTTTTAGCGTACATCTACTCTGTATACTATAACATAAAAAAACAGGTGTTGAGATGATATACATTACTAAAGTAGCTAAATTTTACCATTTGAAAAAGAAATTCAGTGCATTACAAAGCGAAGCGATTGTGTGAGCAGCAGATTAAGTGACTCGCTCCAGTTCCTAAAGAAAAGGCGTTATTAGTTTCACGACGGTTACAACACCAGAAATTAAAATGTCTGGTACCTCTGTGACTACTAGTCACAATGAAAGGCACTTGACTTCATTTAAACAAAATAGCTTGTACTTGCTGGCGTCATAGGACCTGACAATAGCACAACTACTGCTTTGTTGTTTTCTCGATTACTAAACCTTTGCATAAACGATAAAATAAGACGCGAAGTCTCTCAGTTGAGCCTGTATTATTATCTCAAACTGCAGCATTATTCTTCAGTTTAGAAGAAGACATATATTCCCTATTATTAGACCGGCAGGGCGAAGTACCAGAAAAGAAGAAACAAGAAAACAGAACCAGGGAACTACTAGCAAATTTTATTAGGAAAATCTGTGAAATATACGCATGGCAGCGCAAACGTGCACAGGCTTGTACATACTGAGAAAATAACTCCATTGGATTCGGTACTCAGCCGCTTCACCAATTATTACAAAAGTTATCGTCCGAGTTCGGTCGGAAGAATCGGGTAGCTGGGATGGTCCGGTCCGCGCGGCACATGTTTTTTCTGTTAAAAGCAGAACGCGCCGTCTGACGTGTCTGACGTGGTCGTCGCCTCTCCCAATGTGCAGAACGTGTATCTGTTCTGCTTCCAAATAGTCAATAAAAACTCAGAAGTAGAAATTAACCTCTCACCGTTGTCACCTTCAGATATTTCACTACCATGCTAGGGAATGGATGGAAGCTTGACAGAAGCCTTTAGCTTCGTCCTCATCTTGAACGCCTCCATTATATCTCTAGTGAGCTGTTGCGCGTGTTAGAAAACAGCACTTGTCCCACAAAAGACCACGTGAGTCCGCAAAGTCCGAAGTACCTTATAGAAAGAGAGCATATGTTTTGCCGAGTAGGTTGCACTTGTGCTCTTTGAAGCGTGTTCTAACGCATCAGCCTGTTTCTACCATATGAGGCGTTCCAGCCAAAGGTAGCCAAGCTTTTAAAAACGACGAACTGTCCTAGCCCATAGAAACTTACTGAGAGCTTTCGACCGTCGCGTGGCCTAGTCATCAGTAGTTATTGTTTTCGGAAGTGAATTATTAGGTAAGACAATCTTAACATTTAGGTTGCTGGCTTTAGAACCAGAGTGTCGTTTCAGGAGTCGTAGATCGTCTTGAAAATCAGCTGGCTGCGCTACCAATTTTGCAGCTTCGTTTATAAGCCTAGGAAGAAAACCACGTTACCAGGTCTTGGCGCATATCTCTCGCTCAGTGCACATACACAACTCCTCGTGGAGAGCGCTCCAAAGAAAAGCGAGTTTTATGCCCTGAGACGCATCTTAGGATGCTGCAGCAGCGCTGATGTCATGCGGAAGATTTTTTTTTGTACGAGTTGATTTTAAGACAGTAAATAAATCCTGTAAACATACCTTTCTGCAACCATTTCAGTCGTCTGTTTTTTAAGATCATCTGAAACTTTTTAATTCCAACCTTTTTGCTAAAACCAATAGCAAAAAAGTTTGTCACTTAGATTTTCTTTTTCAAATTAAAATCGTCAAGACATGGTTTAAAAATATGCGCATTGGCAAACGCACCCCTGCCTACACACAAAAGGTACACACCTCTTAACCGATCGAAACTTCACGAACATCTCCCGTGGATAAGAGACAGTTCAAAGCACAGCCATATTTTCCCCACCATTTCAAAATAGGGTGCATTAGCCACCTATGCACGAGCACGACGCGCGACTTGTGAGAATCCCATGGTCTCGGTCTACCGTATTCCGATAGATATTGCAGTATTTCCCTATTGTATTGGCCTACTTACGTAAGAAAGAGCGGATGTCACTTTAAAACAAACCTCGAAGTGCACAGAAGAAATTTCACTAGAAAACGCAGTCTCATCTATAGGCACACTGCCACAGCTATGGACTCAAAACTCAGGCCCACTTTTCAGGCTTTTTTTTGGAAACAAACACACTTCGCTGTAGATCAAGTGCACGCGCTTGTCGCGCAACATGATCCCACAGCCCTTAAGTGGAAGAAGCACATCTTAGCGTAATCAACGGCGAAGTGAGTTAGGAAAACCAGAATAGTCTGTCATGATTGCATTCTTGAAAAACACGTGTGTGTCTGCTAGGATCATTAATCTACCTAGACGCAACAGGACACGGGGAAAACAGATTGCTGAAATTCGCTTAAACTCTGCTGTTTTCCATTATAGCGCCTGCTTATGGTTTTATGGGTTGACGCCGCAAAGCGACTCAAGCTACGAGGAACGCCGTAGCGGAGAGCTCCGGATAATTTAGAATGATAATGGGTTTTCTTAAAGGACTACAGACATCGAACTTTATGCAGGGTATGTTGCTGGGCGAGTTGGCAGTGATCGAACATTATAGAATCGCAGCGCTAGCGGACAAGGACAAACAGGGAGGACACAAACACACACTTGCGCTGAACTGTCAACTTTATCTAGAACTTGTCTGATCCGTGCCTTATATGTAACAGAAGGGCATTAACATGCAAGCGCATCTACTCCACAGATACGACGGGGATAGATTCAGTCACGTTTTGATAGTGCATTCAGGGAGGATTCGATCCCGACAAGAAAAATCGGCACGAAAACGCAAAGTGGTCAAGGTAGGGCCGAAAATTGCCACACGCAAACGCACCAAAAAAGGTAACAAGGAAAAAGGCAGGCATAAACATAAGTGGGAAAAAAACGAGACATTAAAAACAGGCGAATAATCGGTATAAAATGAAGTAAAAAAAATAGAATAGTTGGGAGAACAATTAACACGCAAAAGTTCCTGAAAAAGATAAAAATAAAAACGTATAACAATGATGCAGGCTAAAAAATGAACACAGCCAAAAATTAAATGAGGCTTAAAATAAAACAGGTAAAAACGAAAAGGCTTTATTGAGGTAAAGATAGCCAAGAAAATCAATGGGCCGCTAAAAGCAGGTAAAAGGATGACGTAAGGGAGTCAACAATTAACAGGCCAGAAAAGAGAGTTGTGATCAGAGCTGAGATGGGTACCGAAACGGTTAAGGTGGCCTCGAGAACAGTACAATCATACTGACCCAGACAGGTATGTGATCTCTTTTTCTGAAAGGGCTACTGAAGGCACGCTTACGCAGCCTGCTTTCAGGTTGTCAATGATGGCTGCTTCAATTATTTCCCGAGTGAACTGGTTTTTGTTTTTTGCCAAGATTCTGGTGTTCACAAAGATTGGACGGCGGCTCTTGCAAAGTGAGAAGTCACGACAGTGGACGGCCAAGTTGCTTGGTTTTTTATCTCTCACGTTCAAGTTGTGCTCCTGCAGTCTTTTGTTCAAGCAGCGACCTGTCTGTCCAAAGTATTCTTTGCCACAGGACCAAGCAATAGAGTAGACAACTCCCGTGGCGCATGAGACATACGGGTCTTTATGCCTTATTGTGCATTTTTTTCTTCGTTCGGTTGGTCTCTTTACGCGTCTGCACAGTCTGGAAAGGCGGTGAGGAGCAGAAAAAATAACCTCCACTCCCGCTTTTTTCCCAATTTTTTTTTCAATTGTTGGAAACGTGGTGAATATCAGGATTGACTGCCAGTTTTTTGTTCTGCTCTCTTTCGTTTGACGTACTGGGCTTGTTGCTTTGCATGGCGCTTAGCCCAGAGAATGCTTCATTCCGGGTACCCGGCATTGGTTCCCTCCTCAAAAGCCAAAAAACTGCTCAGCGCCATGCAAAGCAACAAGCCCAGTACGTCCAACGAAAGAGAGCAGAACATAAAACTGGCAGTCATTCCTGATATTCACCACGTTTCCAACAATTGAAAAAGAATTGGGAAAAATGCGGGAGTGGAGGTTATTTTTTCTGCTCCTCACCGCCTTTCCAGAGTGCGCAGACACGTAAATAGACCTACCGAACGTATAAAAGAAAGCACAATAAGGCATAAAGACACGTATGTCTCATGCTCCACGGGAGTTGTCTTCTTTATTGCTCTGTCCTGTGCCAAAGAATACGTTGGACAGACAGGTCGCTGCTTGAACAAACGACGACAGGAGCACAACTTGAACGTGGAAGATAAAAAATCAAGCAACTTGGCCGTCCACTGTCGTGACTGTCACCTTGCACGAGCCACCCTCCAATCTCTGCGAACACCAGAATCTTGGCAAAAAAAAAAACCAGTTAACTCGGGAAATAGTTGAAGCAGCTATCATTGACAACCTGAAAGCAGGCTGAGTTAGCGTGCCTTCAGTAGCCATTTTAGAAAAAGAGATAACATACCTGTCTGGGTCAGTATGATTGTACTGTTCTCGAGGCCACCTTAACCGTTTCGGTACCCATCTCAGCTCTGATCACAACTCTCTGGTTTTGGCCTGTTAATTGTTGCCCCACTTACGTCATCCTTTTACTTGCTTTTAGCGCCCCATTGAATTTCTTGGCTGTTATCTTTGCCTCAATTAAACCTTTTGGTTTTTACCTGTTTTATTTGAAGCCTCATTTAATTTTTGGCTCTGTTCATTTTTTTTAGCCTGCATCCTTGTTATACGTTTTTCTTTTTTATCTTTTCATGAACTTTTACGTGTTAATTGTTGCCCTATCTGTGCCATTTTTTTACTTGATTTTATACCGATTCTTAGCCTGTTTTTAATGTCCCGTTTTTTTCCCACTTATGTTTAAACCTGGCTTTTTCCTTGTTACCTTTTTTGGTGCGTTTGCGTTTGGCAATTTTCGGCACTGGCTTCACCAGTTTGCGTTTTTGTTGCGATTTTCTTGCCGGGATCGAACACTCCCTGAATGCACTATCAAAACGTGACTGAGACTATTGCCGTCGTATCTGTGCAGTAGATGCGCTTGCGTGTTGTTGCCCTTGTGTTACATTTAAGGCACGAATCAGGCAAGTTCTAAATAACGTTGACAGTTGAGCGCAAGTGTGTGTTTGTGTCTTCCCTGTTTGTCCTTGTCTGCTAGCGCTGCGATTTCATGATGTTAATCTTTAAAATGATGCATAACGATAGAATCGATGTATAACCGCATGACATTCGCCTACGACGCCTAATTAATTTTTAATTGCATTTCTTCTCTCGTGATACTTCGGTTTCATCAACCGAAAGATGGCTGTGACGTGTTGTGGGTGTTTAGGTCACTTGATACACTAAAAATTTGTAATATAACCGCTGAAACGCAGTTTTATTTCAATAAAACACTTAAGCCGGCCTCTTTTAAGATCTAGAATGACAAAAAAGTTGTGTGATCAATTATGCAGGTCATTTTTCATTCCTCAAGTACCTAAACATCAACTACACGGCACAGCCATCGTTCGGCAGTTGAAGCCGAAACTGAAGAAGAGTCAACAAAAAATTCAATTCAAAATTAATTAACGGTTGTAGACGAATACCACGGGGTGCTCCCTATATACCAATTCAATTCAATTCTCTGATTTTTTTTTTCAGAAGAGGAGACAGGACGAAAACCCGTGACAACGGCTTGACGCGGGTGCCAACCTCTTACAAATTGGCATTCATACAGATACGGCTTTGGCATAGGCGTTTCACAGATAAAAAACAAGAGAACACACAAGTATTACCAATGCTTTAAGCAGTCAATGCGGACACAGCAGGTGTCAAATATGAATGTTATTGGACATGAATAAGTAGTTTTCATCGAAAACAAATTATGTGGAAACGAGTAAAACACACTACACTTCACATAGGTAAAGGCGACCCAAATAACTCAGTCTTGGAACTCGGATTACAAAAAGAATCAGCCGACTTTTTTTCAGCATATTTAAAGATTGTTGCGGACAATTAAGAAAAAAAATTAATGATTGCTTGCGGTAGTTTGCTCGTGGCGTGTGCAAATTCCACGTTTCACAATGACGGGTATGGCGATAAGATTCGTCCTTTTCCAGCTTCGCGATTTTTGCTGAGATGTTATCGCTGGTTTTAAAAGAGGACTTGAACCCTACCAGCAACCCATAACTATACATTTTGAAAATGGCAGCAGTATCATAACGCAAAAAGAGATGATGGGAATGATAATGGCAATGAACATTTGCTATATATCTGAAGGCTTTTTTCAGGAGTAAGTGCAGATTCGACAAGTTCGTGGCACCGGTTAGGACCCAAACGAGGTTACAAAATAGGATGAAAGGCAACTCTAGGGAATATTTGGCGGCAGTGGCAGCGCATCGTTCACCACTTGATGCCTTATCGTTCACGTTTCAGGTTGGTTTACAAAATCTCTCTGTTCCTATTAGTACGGGGTTGTTGTATCTTGTGTCTGCTGCCACTGCTGTCCATATTGCGTTACATTGTCTGTTCTTGTGGCTATTGGTTGTGCTAAAGGGACCATTTCGCAGATGATAGGGTACTTGCGTGATGAACTCTGCCCTGAATTTAAAGCTGCGCGAGAAGCGGTAGAGTGTTACTTACGTGCAGAAATTAGAACACTTCGTAGCGAACTCTCCGAGCATACTCGGAGCTTGGAGTACGTGAACGGAGTCTTTGAAGAAATGCGGGAAAACTATAATGCTGCCAAGGCTGAGAATTCTGCCCTAAACGAAGAGAACAGTGCATTGCATGTTGCACTAGAGGCCACCCAAACCCGCCTCGCTGATGCTGAGTCCCGCCTAATGTTCTTAGAGCAGTACTCGCGCAGCAAAAACACTGAAATCAAGGGAATAGAAGAAAGCCTCGATGAATACATCACTGACATTGTATGTAAACTTGGGGTGCTCACTGGTGTATTCATTAATGCCGAGGACGTAGAGGAGTGTGATCGTGTTCCATCGAAATCTAAGCCAAACAACATTATCGTACAATTCACTAGGCGTCAGAAAAGGGACACACTGGTTGAAAAGGCAAGAAAACTGCGACTGAGCAACAAAGACTTCGGAAACGCATCAACATCACGGGTCTTCAATAATGATCACCTTTGTCCCTTTCTTCAGCGCCTTCTTAGCTTGGCCGTTGCGAAGAGAAAAGCTGCCGTATGGAAGTATGCCTGGAGCAGAGGAGGAAAGATAGATATATGCCAGGCAGTCAGACGACTCGTAATTGATTGCAATCAGGAACGACAACGATCTAAACAAGATTCTGTAGAGGCACACAGATAGCTTGCGCATCCTAAAAAGCGGATACCCTCCTGAACGTGCCTTGGCTGATTATCAATGCATGTGATAGCGAAGGCAGGCTCCCTGCTCCTATGCTTCGAAAGGAACTGATAAATGTTAACATAGATGCGTGCCCTTCGCTGACTCTAGATGACAAACGCTTTACTTCAAAGAACCGTCAGACACACGATATAACACCTGAATGCATTCCTTTACTTTTTATTCCCTTCGTCATGGCTTCCCTGGGTGGTAGTTATCCGGATATCTCGGAACTTATCAGCTATGCCAACACCAACACGCAGGCACGGTTATACTGTTCTCATTTCAATTTGCAGTATGGCAGAAATAAATATAGGAATCTAGAATGTTTCTTTCGCGAAGTAGGAGTACTGTTTGATGTAGTCATATTTTCTGAGACTTGGTTCAACACTGAGAATGATGTGATTCGTATGCCTGAATACCGATCATATTTTATGATTAGCACTGACCCACGAGGTTGTGGTGTTTGTGCCCTAACCTCGAGCAATATAACTGCGAGCTGCAGCAAGAATTCTATGTTGTCACCCCAGACTACGAAACATTGATGCTGATGTCAGGGTCAACCATTTTCTGTGTTTCCTATCATCCACCATCTGGAGATACTTGTCAGATTTCTTAATTTTTGGATTCTATTTTGAAGTACGTAAACGAGAACAAATACCACCTAATTCTAGGTTCGGATTTCAACATAACCTCGATTGCTGAAAACAGTGTAAAAGAAAACTTTGTAACCCTGCTAAGCAGTCACCTATGCAAGAATGTAATGGCGTCACCTACAAGAATTATAGTAACTTAACAGTCTGTATTAGACCTCTTCATCACAAATATTCATATATCGCGCGTGAAAGGTGCGGTCATAAACTACGCGCTCAGCGATTATATTCCAATCTTTATGTCTATTGACCATATCGTTAACACCAACAGATACTCAAGACAAGCTGTGTAGTACCGTGTAATCAACCCAGAAAAGCTGTCATCCTTCCGCGACCGCTTAACTGGCTTGAATTGAGTCGACGTACTTTAAAAACCCAGAAGGAGCTTACGATAAATTAGTGGAAAAAATTACTATGTTTCCACTTGTTATGTTAAAACGACCTAAGAAAGGCTCGCAAGCCATGGGTTACCACCGACATGCTAAAGCTTAATGGAACACGAGAATGACTATATGTGGGGGGGGGGGGGGGCTATGTTTCTGTAAGCCAGGAACCTTGACATATTAAAAGCTTATAAAGAGTACCGATATTTGGTCAGCAAAGAACTACGTGCAGGGAAAAAGTTTTCACGCAGATCTGTTCAGCTTATCTACTGGCCGCCAAGAGGTTATATGGAGCATATAGATTTTTCTGACCAGAGAGCCAACCGAAACAGTCTCGAAAGTAACGGCAGATAATGTAGAATTAACCAGGGTTAACTTATCGAATACCTTTAACGAATATTTCTTTTCCGTTGCACAGGCACGTAGCAACACTGCTAATTACAATTTAATGGAACCAAGCATGGGCCACAGCTAGTTTTTGAAGCGCCTCGCTGTTGATGAACTTATTGCAGTGTTTGTATCACTCAGAAATAGTAAGTCTGCTCTTGGTCTGTAATCACACCATTGAAACATGTTAGTTACATAATAGCACCCTATTATACGCACATTTTTAACGCCTGCCTATCGTCCGGTCTGTTCCCGTGTAACATGCTACACGCAAGGGTTACCGCGATCTATAAAAAAGGCAGCCGAGGTGAACCATTAAATTGTCGTCATATTTCTATTTTTCCTGTCATTTCCGAGAGATTCGAAATATTAATCCTACTACGTTTGATGGATTTTTTCTGTCAAACATAAAATCTTAACTCCGGCTCAGTACGGCTCCAAAAAAAATAAATCAGCCGACATAGCGTTGCTTGCTCAAAAGGAGCTGATACTACAGAATTTTGAAAAAAAAAATGTCGTTAGGGATCTTTTTAGATTTCACAAAAGCCTTCGGTATCATCAATCACCGCATCCTGCTTCAGAAGATGGAATCTTACGGTTTTCGCGGCAAATTTCATTATTTAATCTCTTCCTACAGCATCGCACACAATTTGTAGATAAATAAAGACAACGCTCAGCTACTAAATCAGTAGTTTCAGGTGTCCCTTACGGGAGTATATTAGGGACCTTCCAGTTTTAATTTATGTCTATGATAATGTTAATATTGACAAATCTGCTGACTATGTTATATACGCTGACGACACAGGTGTTTTTTTTTCCTGGACGATCGAGCAAACAAGACATTGGAACATATAAATAGTTGGGCAACGGAGAATGATTTGAAGATCAGCGTTGCAAAGACAAAAGCAGTGATCTTTCATCCATCTCAAGAATGCCTTTGTCTTCCACCTCTTGTAATAAACGACACCATAATTGAAGTCGCTCGCCATTTTAAAACACTAGGGGTCATTTTCTCAGAAAATATGTCGTGAGACGACCACATTACCTACCTCTCCGGGAAGCTCTCGCGTATGGCTGGCTCTTTGCGTCCCTACTGTTCATCTTTTCCCAACTCAGTTAAGGCATTATTATACAATTCCCTGTTTTCCTCGATAATGAATTATGGCGTGCTTGACTGGGGAACCGCACCGCTTGAAAATATTATTAAACTGTTGCCTTTACAGAAACGTGTTATCCGCATTATTGCAAAGTTCCTCATTGTTCACACACAGCCGAATTGTTTAAGAAATTTAACATAATTGGTATAGAGTCATTATATTCCTATAGACTAATTAATACAGGTCGGAAACAATTAAACACGACAATTCCTTAGTGGAGCTAGCCGGACTTACTATGAACTATCCTGTGTATTGTACACGAATTCCAGAAAAGTGGAAAGTTGATGTATGCCGCACAAATTACGGGAAACAGATGTTGAAATATCGTCTTCCATCTATCCTGAACGAACTGTCCGGTGAAGATAACAGAGGTGTTTTCAGCAGATCGCTCAGGGATCTACGCAGTATTTTTCTCAAGCCTAAGAAATGTATGTGGCAATATAGTAAGTTTGTTTTGTTTGTCAAGTAAGCGCAGTTAGAGCAATGTGTGTTATTTTGTTGTTGATTTTTTTCTGCACTTCACTTTCTTTCCGTGCATATTTTATTAGCCACTTCTGTACACTGCATTTTCCATGTTCTCAAATATCAAGTTTCTTTGCCTTCTTTTATCTGCATTTTGTTTTGTTTTGTACGTCTTTCTTTCTTGTGGGTCGCTGCGTTTTCTGCTAATTCACTGCTTGTATTTCGAACATTCCGTGCTTTCAACTGTATGCCTTGTAAGGAGCACGTACCTCGTCAAGCCAGCTTTTGCTTTCTGTCCGTACCTTTAAGCATCTCAGGATGTTTGAATAAACTGATTTGATTTGATTTTAAGTTTTTTGGGAAGATGTTTTCAATCTGCATAAGACTCCTACAGCGTAGGCTGTTTACAACAATGATGCTCAATGTGTTTATTTCATGTTAGGCGCTTTTAAAAGTTAACGCCAAGAATCTTTAAAGAATCGACTATTTACTATATATTTTTGCCTACCCGTATATTATGTGGCTCGGAAATCTATTTTTCTCTCGGCAGGTATAACGCAATCTTAGTTTTATTTCAATTTATCCTAAGATAATCTGCTTCAACCCATGTCTGTATGCCGGCCAAAGTTTTATTTGCAAAAAGTTCGATCTCACTTTCGCAACTACCTGTAATGAAAACAGACGCACCGCCCTCATAGGTTATAAAATGTGCTTTGTTTGTGCTGCATATTATGTCGTTTATATAAACTGAAAATAACATCGGCCCTATAATGCCCCCTAGTGGTACCCTGGAGTTAATAGGTAGTGTAGATGATTTCACATTTTTTTGCTTTTGTATACTAAATCTCGTACTGGAAATATAATTTTAGCACAGCTTGCGCATTCCCACGAAAACCGTGTTTGTGAAGCATCGAAAGAAGAATTTTGCAACTGACTGAGTCAAATGCCTTTGAAAAGTCTATGTATATACCTATTACCAACGTGTTCTTGATAAAATATTCGATGATTATTTCTGTCTGTGTCAGAAGAACCGTTTCAATGGACCGATGTCGTTTAAAACCGTGCTGACAGTCATCTAGCAATTTATTTTGGTGTAGGTATTATCTCATCCATGTTTCATTTCATGTCATTTATGTTCTCCTTAAGGGCCCGAGGGCATTACATATTCGTTGTATTTTCAGTGCCTTTCTGAGAATACAGGCCAAATATAAATAAGGCCGTAATTATTAATGTTATTTATTTCGCCCTGTATAAACGTAGGTACAACTCGGGTTCCCTGCATTTTTTAGGAGATGCACCTGTTGAAACTATTAGATTGTACACATGCATTAAGACAGGGCAGACTAAGTCAAGTACATACTTACCAGGGGCTATCTGAATTCCGTTAATCTATCGTTTTGCCGTTTTTAATAACAACAATGGATGAAAATACTTTGTCACAGTCTGTTGGGCAGAGAAAAAATGAGTTCAAACTGGTATATATATATATATATATATATGCCTCAGCATCAGGTGCCTAGGTGCTAGCTGCACTCTTAACTAAAATTAGTCCCGTGGGAGCAATATCAGCCGTTAGTCCACATGAGCAGCTCAAAAGGAGCAACTACGACCGCATGCGTGCCGCGTGCAGGCCTCAAGGACCAAATGCTTTGCACTTCGCCTGAAAAAGACTAACTGAAGGACAAACGACAAATTCTGCTTCCTCTCGTTCGCCGTTACTCTCCAAACATGGTGGCGCCCCTTAAAGTAGGGTCCCTCGCTTCATACTGATTTCGTGTTTTTTACTGCCTTTTAAGTGCATTCAGTGGAGACAAATTGGGCAGAGCTTTTTCGCGTCGTCTCTTTTGGCCTATAACAAAAACCTATAAGGGATAAATTTTCTTCATTTTTCTTTTAGAGCGACGATTATGCCGCTGCTAGGCCAAAGAGGTGCGTCGGTTTGTTGACAGAAATGTTTGCCGTCCTAACAACCAGATGGAGCCAACTAGTCTGCGCTTATCGTTCTTCTCTGTTTGCACACGCTAAAATAAAGGAGGGATTGTGACATATGACGCGAAGTCCCGCAAAATACCTGCGTGTAGCGTATGAAAGCTTGCATACGCAAATGATACGTCGACAGCGTCGCTTTAAACGCTTTTCTAACAATATGTGTGTACGCCAAGAGTGGTGAGGTGATGGCTTGGAAGTGTGAACGAGGCAGCATTTCGCAGGCGGCGGCGGATTTCGCTCGCTTTCGCCGCCGAATGCTCAAGTGTACTGAGCCATAACGCCAGTGACAGCACCGCCGCTGTTCGTGCCGAAGAGGATGGACTGTGTTGCGTGAGAAAAAGGCTGCGTAGAATCAAATAGCAACTGGCAGCTAGGAAAGTGCATAAACAAGAACTACAAGCTTCAATACGTGCCGAATGTGAGTTGAAAGGCTGTGCGTTAAGCGAGCATAAATAGTTTTATTTCGTTTCCGTTTGTTTACGAGCTTATCTGATGCTGCATAAGTATCGGCGACGTTAAGCAAAACGATGAGCGGCAAATATTCTATTCCACAATGGCGCTGCCCGCCAGTAAAAAAACGAAGTGAATGACAGCCTCCTGTATTAGTTTTAGACAGGCTGCAATGTGCAGCTGCAAGTTGCTGCAGATAAGACCACATTATCCGCAAAAAACAACAACGATTCGTGGTTGTCAAGTAACGGCGGGTAGGTATACACGGTGCGACACTTCTTTTTTGGTCAAAAACGCGATTTAATCTACTGTGCGTATAGTTAAAGCCTTACCTTAACTTGTTGCAAAATCATTTCACAGCAAAATCAGCATGCTTTTTCCTGACCAACAATAAGTTTCATTAAACTGCGGGCGTTAAACTAAAAGAATGTGTGTGCTCCGTATATAAAACGTTTACTTTCAGCCCACTCCCCCCGGAACGTCTGCTGCTGTGGCCTGGTGATATCCGTGCTTGGGTCCCGATCCAAAGGTGGTAATTTCGAATCCTGGTATTTTCATGTGTGTTGATTTCTGCTTCCTTTCTTGTTGTAATAAGGGTTAGTGTATGTATTATATATGTAACAAGTGGTTCCGCCCGGACTACATCGCTCTTATTAACACTGGAAATTGCGCTTCGTTTGCATTTTTTCTTGCAGAGGCTGTTCCCAGGGACTAACTGTTGCACCTCTTACCTAGGGGACCACCAGTGGCACCCTTTGCAGTTGGTCCCGAAAAGGACTAATGGTTGTGGCAAACCAGTTGGTCCCCAAAGAGACTAACCTCTTGCGCCCTTTTAGACCTTTTTGGCTAAGAGTTTGGCAGCAAGGTTCTTCAGCTGGCAGCAGGAGTTGCAGGATCCGGACATCGACTAAGCCTACTCCGTTACCGCCTAGATTTGTGGCAGGCACTTATGTGGGGGCCCTTATTGCCCCCGCACTTGGCTCCTGCAGGTTGAGGCGCATTTCCAGCTGTGATGTATCACCAGCCAGGAGACAAAGTTCCTCCACCTCATGTCGTCCTTTCCTCCTGACGTCGCTGAGGACGTAGTGGACGTCATCAGCTCGCCGGACTCGGCGCGACCCTTCGACACGTTGAAGGCGGCTATCATCGACCGCAAACTAGCGTCTGAACGCAGCAAACTCCAGCAGCTCCTCAGCGCTACAGAGCTTGGTGAAAGCCGCCCTTCGCAGCTCCTCCGTCGCATGCGCCATCTTCTGGGAGACTCCGCCACTGGGCACCCATTCCCCATTAATACTGATTACTATATATTATTCATTGAAGTAACTGCAATGTTAAGAAAATACAGACATGTACTACATCATTATGTTCGGCAACGACAGACTCTGCAGATCTGCTTTAGTCTGGAAAAGCTGAACACTCTTCTGCATCATGATGCGCAAAAACTTTCCCGAGTGTTACATAGTACGGAGGCGAATATCTTTCGGGAAGATCATTAGCGTATGCATTGCATAAAAATTTCGTACTGCAGGGTAGTGGAAGGCTAGAGTCAGGTGGCAGCGTTAGATGCGTTATACAGCAGCAACTGATGCTGTCTAACACATCGTTTGAAAGAATAAAATACGCAAGCAAAAATTTGGTGTCTATAGTTTGTTCACGTTTACTGACAACGCACAGTACGTGGACCTCTAGCATTTCGTCATCGAAATGCGACCATTCCGGGCCTTTTCTTAGTGTTATACTTAACTTCCTTTCCATAGCACACTGCGTTCTCCTCAATTTAAGTAGATCACTTTTCGTTAGCCTCCACGTTTGAACCCCATAGTTGAGGACCGGAAAAATACGACTGTTATATACATTCCTCTTATTGGATATTCGTAAACTGCCATTAACAATCTAAAACTGTCAAATGTGCTCCACCCAATTATTATTCTTCTAGTTATTTGGCTCTCGTGATGTGAATCTGCAGTAACTACCTGCTCGTAGTAGACATATTCCCTTACCGCTTCCAACTCCTCGCTACCAGTTGTAAACTGCTTTTCCCTTCCGAGACTGTTGAACATTACCTTGGTTTTCTACATAATTTTTAGACCCACCGGTCTTCTCTGTCTAACACATTAGCCATGATCTGCAATTCATTCCCTAAGTAGCTCTGCAAGACAGTATCATTACCGAATCGCACATTATTAGGGTATCATTCCATAACTCTTATCTCTAACTGTTCGCAATCCATGCTTCTGAATACCGCGTGTAAACAGGTGATGCTCGAGTTATTGAGTTATTGATCACTTCGAGTTATTCAATTCGCTCTCGCCCTCACATCAGCTTGCCGTCCCGGTTAGCTCAGTTGGTAGAGTGTCTGCTCCGGTGAAGTGGTGGTGCAGGATTCGAACCTCGGATTAGGACAATTTTTTTTTAACTACCAAGTTTCTGAGAAAGCTGCATAGCTTCCCTTTTGTAGCCTTATGGCTGCGCTTGGGTGGATGCCAATGAGTACTAACCCTTTATTATAAACAGTTGATGAATAGCATTAAAGAGATCGCGTCTTCCTGCCTGACAGCCTTTCTTCTGGAAGTTTGTTGCTGTGTTTATGGATGACTATAGAGGCTGCGAAGCCGTTATAAGTGTCTTCCAGTACTTTTGCGTAAGGCTCTGCTGCATCCTCACTCCTTAATGCCTCATTCGCTGCCGCTCTTTCGACTGCGTCAAGTTCTTTCTCGTAATCTAGGAACGCTATAAAGGGTTTGTTGGTTATATTCCGCGCACTTCTCTATCACTTGATTCATAAAAGCCCGTCTGGTGAATAGGTTGATTCAACTGTAACGTTGTCCTCGCTATATTAGCAATTACCTTGGTAATTTCCTTGTAGTCAACGCACAGGAAGTTGATCGGTCTGTAATTTTTCATGCCTTCGACGTCTCCTTTCTCACATGTTATCGTTTTACATGTCTCTACCTGCTGCGACGGAACGGCAATGAATTCACTTGAATGTTCGCACACTTTCAATAAGGTTCGTCTACTGTGCTCCCCTTCTTGCACTTCTGCGCAGGTTTCTGTTTAATGCACGCCCTGTCTATGGCAGCTGGAGAGATAAGCCCAGAAAATTTTACCTAGCGCATCGAGTTTGCACGGATGGCACAGCGTTCGCGTACCGCTTTACAATCAAAAGAACCACGCAGATTTTCAATGTTCGGAACATGGCTTTGTGTTTCTGTGCCCATCAAAAATATTTGGTGTGAGCAAATAAAACATTTAATAGGTCAGAGTTTTCAGCGAAGAGGACGAGTCAGCGTTATTAATCACCGTGTTTGCTGAACCTGTCGGGGAAGTCGTTTTCTCAAAATACAAATTTGTTATATTCTCTTTGAGTTGCGTGGTGTTTGCAGTTGGCGACCAGCAGATCACGCTAATTGATGGTGCGAGGAAATACGGCCATGATTGATCAAAGTAGTATAATACACCAGGAACTACTAAAAGGAGACTGAAGCTTGCTAGGAAAATTAGAGGAGGCTGAAAGAAACGGGGGAGGGGAGGAGGCTGCTGTCGATTTGCCCGGCTAGTAATATACCCAGCAAAACTTTTTCTACAAACTGGAGGCAGAGCTACAGAGCCGAAATAAGGACTTTCGTCCCACGCAGAAGGTTATATTCGCCGATTGCAGTTGTACTTTTGTTTCGAAACGCATTGTATTGCTAGTACTGACTACTTAAGGCACAATTCTGCGATAGCTGGATATTTCCAATGTTGTAGGGTGGTCAAAAACTTGTAGCCCTTTTTTATTATCTTTCTTGCACAAAATGCTGCAGCATTTGCAACATCCACGAATATTGGAAAGGACCATCCAAATTTCGACTCTCGTTCACCCGAGAAAATAGAATAAGGTGGATTGGTACGGTTTAGTTATTTCATTAAAGTCGAAAATTGTGATTTTTTGGGGTGGTATAATGTAGGTTACTGAATATTGGTGGCTGCATTGAGGTAGATTAATGCGTGGATTAGTGCGGAAGAATGAGTGGGGTTAGTATAATTCCATAAGATAATCCAAGGAAGATACTCGGACATTTTAGTCCAAATATTTTTAAATTTGGGGGGCTGATGACGTCACGACCCTATCTGCGAAACAGAGAATTTCGTAATGGAAAAACTCTGTGGTAATAATATGGCAAGACGAGGACCGAATTCTGTCACATTAAATATGAATTGGTTGGTTGCAAGTAACTTTTTAGGCAGGTCTGGTTTCGGTAAATTACCGCGGATTGCGCCAACTACATGATCGGCGCCTGCTGCCTCGATGCAACCGTTCATCGAGGCACCCTAAGTCCATGCAGCGACGCATTGCGATTCGGGCGAAGAGCCGTCCGGCCCTCCGGCGACTTCACTATTGACAGAGTGACGTAGTTAAAGATGCACCTCCTCTGTAGCTTTCTCATCACTGCCAAAAAAAATTTCTCGTCGAGTATAGGCCTTTTCAAAAAACCCCCTCTGCGCAGCGCCATGTTACCATTTTGGCGCCGCCTAACGTCAGAAAGAAGAACTAGCGCCATTTTCAGCTATGACAACAAGCTTACTGCTGCTGGCGTGACTTGCTTCGCTTGTGCAACCATAGATCCTGTGACCTCTCAGCATCCCTGATTTTTGCCGTTTTTTGTTTCTGTGTTGCCCACTTCCTTTGACCTGCGCGGGACACAAATCGCAACTAGGTTGTCTCTAATGCGATCGTGACGGGCACCGAGAACGAAGCCCGCGCTGCCTGCGCCTCGTCGACTGCGTCGACTTCGTCGCGGCATGTGGTGATCAGTGGTGAGTGTTTTTACTGCGTACTCATTCCTTTGTGGGCAGCAGTGCTTGTGTGCAGCCACGCTTCGTCATGGTGCGAAGCTGGGCATGTTCCGGAGCAAATTTATCCATTATGCGCATTCAGTAACGTTCGAGGCTATTCCTGAGTCGTCTCCTGCCTGATAGCCCAGGTGCAGGTTCATCATGTATTAATAATGCGCATAACGTCGACACATTGATAGCTATTGTTTAGTGTAGCCACTCTCGGTTTGAGGAAGGTAACGGGCTGGCAGAATAATTCTGCGGGCCCAACTAGCCATGCAATCAGTGAATAGTTGCGTTTTTGGATAATGTGTCGCAAAAGTAACACAGTATTATTCGCCATTTGGGAGACGAAGCGTTTGAGGTGAGGCAGATTTTTTTAAGGGATTTAACGTTCCAATGCGACATCGGCTATGAGGGATGCCATTGTGGAAGGTTGCAGATAATTTCGATCACCTGGGGCTCTTTAACATGCACTGACATTGCGCAGTACACGAGCACCATGCGTTTGGCCCCCATGGAAACGTGGCTGCCGCGTGCTGTATCGAGCCCGCGCCCTCGTGATTAGCAGTCAAGCGTCCTAACCAGTGAGCCCCCGCGAAGGGTAACGCCGATTCAAGACACTGAGAAGAATGGCACCCGCTTTCGCATCACCTGTGAACGCCACGGCAGCAAGAAAGTGCACGCTCTTGCTTGCACTTATTCTTGCTAGTGCTGGAATGCCGAGCGTACTTTAATGGACGCATACTCTTGAGTAAAAAAACGCAATCGCCGCTGTCACACCCGTGCGTTCATGTCAGCGAAATAAGAGCTTCATTACACGTACTCGCGTCTTTTGCGTACCGTACGGCTGGAGAAGCGAAAGTGGGTGCGTGGTGTTATTGCTTCGTGTGACTGAAAAGCATTTCTTGAAAAATGGCTTTGAGTGGAAGTTTCTTCGCCGCGAAGATTGCTGGTAGCTGCTAATGGCTGCAACGAGAATGCTTTTTGTACTGATACATTGCTTCATTTAACTGCATAGTCGGATAAATGGGTAAGATACTGCAATGAGAATTTAACAACTATAAATGTGTAGAAGGCAATCTAATCAGGCTACATCAATTTTTTTTATTCATGATGTGTGTCATAAGGCGTAGTGAGAAATTTGCAGTAGTTATGTAGAAAAGGATGTCTGCCCACAACATGTACATAATTTACAGATGACGGTCTTATCATGTTTGATATAGATTATGATTACAATGCTTTGTTGAAATTGTCTTCATGAGACAGCTGATTGGCATTGCTTAGTAAAAAGCAGTTTTCTGAATTCAACATCAAAATCTATGTTATGAAAGAGTAATGCAACAATAACTATGTGCTCTTTTGATTTGCAGAAACCATGACGTACACCCACCCAGATGACATCAAAGACTGGTCAGAAGACATGCGCGATTGGCCAGAGATAAGAGGGCCGGACATTGTGTTCTACTTAGTGCAGACAAAAGCGTGTGACATTCTTGAAGTAAGAGCATACAGATCATTAGAGTCATATAACTACTTGCAGTCAGGTTGGGTGGGGAAAGTACTTGCACACAGAGTGAGCGATGATATTGTGATGCTAAAATCTGAAGTGACGCCCTCACAGGCTGTAAGTAGCAGGCCACATCAAGTGTGGCTGTCGGCAAAGATCACAAGCCAAGTTCTGCATGCTGATTGCTCCTGCATGGCTGGACAGGCAAGAGAGTGCAGCTATGTGGGAGTGGTACTGTGGAAAGTGGGCTGTTCCACTTCTCTTGGATTCACTGGAAGGGCCAGCACAGAAGCTACCGCAAAGTGAATTAAAGGCACAAAACGCAGCTTTGAGCCCAGCAGACTTAACACATAAACTTGGAGTTGCAGGCAAAGACTGTGTCTGTTAAAGCGCCACTCTCAGAAGAGGAATTCAAGAAAATGCATGAGGAGTCAGGATATGCCGAGTTGTTCAATTGTCCAGGTACCATTTATTTTATTATTGTGCTCAGCTGTTTTCATCTTCTGTCTTTACTTGGCTGCATGCTGAATAAACGGCAGATGCTAAATATTCCCATTCATGGTTTTGAGCAAAGCTAAATGCAAGTTTGGTTCCACATTCCTCCCACGTTTTTTGTAGTGCAATTTTCCCTGTTACTTGAAAATGGTTATAGGTCTTGGCAGGCTGAAAAACCTAACTTGCTATCTCTAGCACGTAGCTTTATTGCATAGTTAGTGCACATAAAAAGTTTAACCTCTTGTTGTTGACTATCTTGATAGAGGTTACAGAGGTAATTTTTGTTTCAATGTGGTGTGCTCTTTCATTTCACTTCCAGGCACACAGCTTTATGCAACGTTTAATGCAGCACCCCGCAGCCCAGCAGACTTCGGCAAGACGCTGCACCACATGGCAGCCATGAAGCTATGAGTAATTTGCCAGCCAGCTCCCTTCGATGCTGTGCCTTTTATAACAAGTTTATAAACTGATCGCCAAAGGCTGCAGCAGCTCTGGAGAAATAAACGAGGAGCCAAAATTCGCCCCTTTTGCTAATGGCATGATGCCTTAGATTGACAGCATCTTGTATAAAAAAGTGCCGAAGAAAAGCAGCACACCAGGCTACAAAGCAGTAAGTGCTATAATCAGTGCCACGTTTTCTAGCAATGCAGCTACGAAATATGGCCATAAGTATAAAACAGTGGCTCGTGCACAATTTAAGAAAAAAAACAGGCATAGTGTGACGCGGTGCGGACAATATTATGTCCAGATATGTACTGGCTCTCTGCGTCTCCCGATGGCCTCCTTGAGACCGCTCCCGTTGTTCTAGAAATAAAGTGCCGCATGTGATGAACTGTCTTCACCTTGTGGGGTCTGGAAGGCACGACGTTATGGAGGTCGATGGAAGGTACATGCTGTCCGAAAATGGGCCGAATGGTTACTATGTCCAAGTTCAGCTGCAGATGCTGTGGAGAGGCTGTGAACTCTGTTATTTTTACATGTGGAGTATCGAAGCTGATATTGTTTTTGAAGTGCCTTTTGCACCTATGTTCGTGAAATTAAACTTGCCACGACTCCAACAGTTTTACTTCCGTGACCTCCTGCCAGAAGTTAAAAGGCGCCATGCGTCTGGACGGCTCATTATCTCCACAGAGTACTCAAGGTTCTGTGAACTCAGAGTTTGAAAAGGGAGTGCTCCTGGAAGAATAAAAATTCTTGGGATGCGTATTATCCAGTACTTCATTTAAAGTGCGAGAAACTGTGTACCTGAATTGTGCTTGCACAATAGACAACCCTGTAATTCATGAATTTATTGCAGGTCCAAGACGGGTATTCAACACGTTGCGGCCTAATTGTTGCCCTGTGTGATTTATAGAGCATCAGATCAGTTCAGTGGAAATAATTGTTATAATCCATACCTCTATGACCAATGCACTGTAACGTGTTATGATGTCTACAGTTTCCATTTGTTTCGTGCGTACATTGCTCAATGGCGATTGTGTTTACCAATTGGGAATTATTTGCAAATAAGTGCATTTTGCATTGCTTGCAGAAATGGCACAATGTTATCACAAATGAAGAAATTGATTTTAATAAGTGAAGCATCATAAGACTGCCTTTTAATTGCAAATGCGTTCATTTAGTTCCACAGTTATTGTGCATTCATAAACTGGAAAACTGTGTGTGAAACACTTCAAGTGCAAATAGCTTGAAGTCCAGTCAGCTGGGAGAAGTGTTGACTTTGACTGCAACCAGTACCAATCTAGAAAATACTGATGCGAAGTAAGGCCACCTGCATGTGTGCAGTGTCCTCACATTTGCTTTGCCAGTTTTTTGCTTCACGTGCACATTGGGGATTAGAACGACCTCTTCTTTAAGGTAGTAAAGATAAATTTTGAGCACGTGTAAGGACCATTTTTTTAAATGCCAGCTACGTCATTGCTTTGAAATGAGGTCCTTTCCAAGTTTCAGCTCAGAAGGCTGCTAGAGCATGGCTCCAGCCATATGGTACGGCTACCTTATTTCGTCCACTTGCCACAGTAGGGAGGCTGACCAAGCGTACTCTTGTACTTGGCACAACTTTACTCAGTTGTGGGCTCTCTCCTGGTAGCAATTGAAGGACCTTTGAGATTACAAAGCCCTGTACAAGCAAGAATCATCTCGGTTATCGCTTTCTTGGACTTCATGGGCAGGGCCTGCTTAAATATTCTGTAGGTTTTAATACTGTTTATGGCGCGCTCCACGTGAATGCGTACGGGAGCTATCCGTCTCGTCCTGGTGTCTTCATCTTCACTGAGTTGAGATTTCATTGGAAAATGATATATCCATGAGGCAATCCAGCCATTCATTATTGCATGTTTAACCCGGTCGCGGCGGTCGAATTTCAATGGAGGCGAAATTCTAGAGGCCCGTGTACTGAGCGACGTCAGTGCACGTTAAAGAGCCCCAGGTGATCGAAATTCCCGGAGCACTTCACTATGGCCTCTCTCATAGTCAGCCGCTTTGGGACGTTAACCCCCATAAACCAAAGCAAACCATTATTGCACGCTTACGCCATACCCTTTATTTTGGGAAGGTAGGCACGTTTAGCTTCACTCCTTGGATTATAATGCTTGTTGTCAAGGTGAAGCATCTCTTAGCCGTGACTTCATCTCTTGGGCCGATATGGTCCTCCAGCTTGCTGTGCTTTGTGATATATTAGTCCGATGCACGTCCTCCATAAGCTGGAGACACATATTTTATGTAGCCATCTGGTTCTATGGCAATAAGAAACTTCACAGTGTTGTGCGCCTTGTGGCTACTATAGGTTTTCTTTTGGCATTAGTTTTTTTGGCTGCGGCAGGTTCATAACGGAGCAGTCGACAATACATCTCGTTGTGTCGTATCCGTTGTCAATGAATGACTTGGGCATACTGTTTCGCATGATTGAGCGTGGTAGCCAAGTTAAGACCTTTTTCATAATGGTGTACAGCACCAACAGGACATGCCTGAAAATGTTGCAGACGCTCCCTACAGATATTTGAAATATTATAGCTAAGTGCCCATAGAGAAGGCTAAGGCGCAGTCGAATGAGAGTGAGCAGCAGCTTACCTTCATAGTGGAGCACCGTGAAGACTTTCCTCGACTGTACTTCCACTGCTGTGACCAAGTTTTGGAAGTCTGTTTGAGCCAGCCCCGTATAAACGACCTATCGTCTTCTCCTAACGTTGCTGCAGATATCTGCTGCTTATTTGCCCATGTGCCAATTCCAGGTTGGCAATAACTATGCTCATTGTTCTGGTCCTCCCACTGAGTTGAAGTAGTTTAAACTTCAGCAGATTGTTTCTGCACAGAAAGAAAGTTGCAAGAGTTACTAGCGCACCAAATAAAAAAAAACAATGCACCAATACAGTGGTTACAGTCTCGTTATTATCCAAAACTACACCTGCACATTTGCCAGAAATAGTCCTGAAATACTTTCCATCTCCATATCACAAGGCCAGCTAGGCATACGTTCAAACACAAAAGTCATCCGCATTCCACCACTGCAGGAACCATTTTACCTCCTTCCTGAACTGGTAATAATAAACCCGTTGGCCATGAACAAATTTATTCTTATAGCAAAGAAAAAGAAGCAGTAAGTTGCCAGGTTTGTACATCGGTGTGGATGGTAAACCTAAGCAGAGCTGCATTCCCTGACTGCAGCTTGTGAGCTGCACGTATTTTGAAGCGTTGGCACAACTGTCAACTTTTGAGTTTTTCTTGAGCCCTAAGTAACACCTTAGAGGCTGAACAATAGGAGTACACATTTTAAATGCAATCCACTAAGAAAATGGCTTCTGTATTTCAAGGAACTAGAGCCTTGAATTCTTCTTCTGTGGTTGTAGGGAAGGATTAAAGTGGGATGACACGGGCTTGTCTACTGGAGGGCTAGCCTCCACGCCCACTCCGGCGTGTCATAGGAGGAGGAGGGGAGGGGGAAAAATTGAAAGAGGAGAGGATAGGCGCGCAGCCGCAGTGATCCTGTCAGATGACATTTGCTGTCCCCTGTGGCCTATAGGCGGCCAGAGAGGCCGGTGGCCTCCAGGAAGGAGAGGAGGTGCCGGAAGGCCTTGACAGGATGATGACCGCCGGGGAAAAGAAGGTAGTCCGCTGAGGTGCAGGGGAGCCCGTCTCCATGATAGTCCTTGCGGACACAAAGGCAAGCAATCACACAGGAGGTGCTGGGTTGTCTCTTCTGGGTAATTGCAGAGGGAGCACCCAGGGGAGTCGGAGAGGACAATGCGGAAGAGGCGGGAGCCGGTGTTGGCGTAGCCTACCCTGAGCCTCAGGAGCAGGCTGCGCTCCTTGCAGTGCAGGCCAAGATTTGGAAAAGCATGTGGGGGATGGCCGTTAGCCACCCTGGGATCAGGGTGATCGAGGAGGAGGAGGCGGTCCACTATGCTCCTTGCAAGGTCCAAGGAGCAGAGTTTCCTGGAGAGCGGAGTTCCTGGGAAGTGTGCCACTTTAGCCAGGGAGTCCGCTTCCTCATTGCCCAGGACAGCGACATGGGCCGGGACCCAGGTCAGCCGGATGCGGGTACCCCTGGTGCATAGTTCGTCGAGCCTCCAAGCCAGCCTGCGGGCGATGGATGGGCCCTTGAAAGGTCTCAGGAGGAGCTGGAGGGCTGCCCTGGAGTCGGTATAGATAGGGTCAACAATATTATTCAGCATTGCCTATGCGTGTGGGCGCCTGCCGCAAGAAGCTAAAGAAGTCGGTTTTGGAAGGATTGCGCTTCTTGATAAACAAAATTTTTACCCTTTCCTTTGTACAATACAACTGCACATGGGCTTGCAAGACATTATTAATATGGTATTAGAGTGTACAAAGACCGGTGGCCACAGAAAAGCATGATTTGCGGGCTGTTGCAATAGCATACCGAAAAAATATGCAGCAGGTTAGTTTCACGTTGCGGGTGCATATAATTCCTTCAATGATTGGAAAACTTTGTCAAAATATGCAGGCGCGGGAACAAAATCGATATGTGGAGCATTATAAATAAGAATAAAAATGGACGCCTTGGTTAAGGCACTTCGATTAATATTTCAAGCAAAAATAAAATTGCGTAAATTCTTCCAAAATCTCATACGCAGTTTTCCTCTTTGTGGGACTTCGAATATCATTCACCAGGCTAGAAAGTCTTCTCTACAGTGAAATTTATAGTTCAGCATGTTCTCTTTCTGTGCCGTTCTAAACCGCGGTCTGCGTGCTGATTTATTCTTTGGTATTATCTTTCGTTCTATCTCTCTTTCTTCCTTTCTTTCTTTCTTTCGTTCTTTCTCTCTTTTTTATGCGTTCCTTTCAGTTACAAAAAGCCGTAACGAAAGCTTAAGGCTACAGTGCCTGACAAAGGCTTTTGCGCCGGATGACGTTGAGCGAGCAGGAAAAAGGGGCATATTAAAGGTGCATTCAATAAAATCAACTAGGTAATTAAATTGTTGGCCACAAATATTTCAACCAGACATGATTACAAAATTATTTACAAGAAAAGAGAGAAAAAAGGGTTGCATGATATTGCTGATTGCTTTGCAATGACAAAACATCCAAATTATATTCAAAGTCAAACATGCTATTAAAGAAGACATTACTATCAAAAATCAGCAAGATTAAAAAACGCACATTTTCAGGCACAACAAAACAAAAGGAAAAAGCACAAAATTATACAAAATCAAGGTCATGCTTGAGCAATATGGTTTTTAGATAATGTTTGGTAATTGGTTGGTTAAAATTTACTAACTCATCAACACGATTCAACAATGAAGGTATCTCTAAGTCGTATGATGCCTGCTATAGTTAGTTCTTTTAATAGGTGTCCTTCTGTGTCCCCTGCGAAGAGAATACTGTATATATGGCTCGGGATTTGCTGTAGTGTAGAGCTTGTTCTTTATGCACTGCAAGAGTTTGAAATAATAGACATGGTTTGTTTTGATTATTAGATGCTTTGAAAAGAGCGGGCGAGGGGAAGAAGCTGAGGCTTGCCATAAATGTTTTCAAATATTCGCAGTTATTTCTTTTGCAATCAAATTATTTTTTATAATTTTGACCTGTTGTCCCCCAGACCAATGCGCATTATGTGAGCCGTGAGTAGAACAGTGCTTAATATAGCACTTTTTTAACCAAAGCGGAACAAGTCTTTTAATATTATACATACAGGCGACTGTTCAGCTTAGTTTCCTTGCTTGATGGCTGACCATGTGTAGTCCAGGATAAGTTACTTCGAAACCATACAGCCAAATAATTTTGTGTCGTTAACTGATCTAATTCATTATCAAAAAAGCATATGGTGATTTTGCAACATAGATGCTTATTAATTGGTGAAAAGATTACATATTTAGTTTTTTAGCATTTAACCGTAACTTATAAGTATCTAGCCAGAGGTAGAATAGGTCGAAGTACTTATTTACTGCATACTGAAGTGGAGTGAGTGATCTGCCAGATAAAAAAATATTAGTATCATCTGCGAACATGATTATTTTTGGAGAACTTGACATACTGCATATGTCATTGATGTACGTATTGAACAATATAGGTCCATATAATTGACCCTTGCGGCACGCCATATAGGCTTTTCGTTACTGAAGAAGATCCATGTTTATAGTAGAGAGCCGCCGCGGTGGCTGAGTGGTTACGGCGCTCGGCTGCCGGCCCGAAAGACGCGGGTTCGATCCCGGCCGCGGCGGTCGAATTTCGATGAAGGCGAAATTCTAGAGGCCCGTGTACTGTGCGATGTCAGTGCACGGTAAAGAACCCCAGGTGGTCGAAATTTTCGGAGCCCTTCACTACGGCGTCTCATAGCCTGAGTCGCTTTGGGACGTTAAACCCCCATAAACCAAACCAAACCATGCTTATAGTAACATATTGGGATCGATTAGTTAAATAACTTCTCATTAGATCTAATGTAATACCTCGTATTCCGCAGTAGTAAAGCTTGGTTAATAATATCTGATAATCCACCGAATCGAATGCCTGTTGAAGATTCAAAAATGCACCAATTGCATACATTTTTTGTTCTGTATTATGTATTATTTCATTTTTGATGTTCAATAATGCCTGTTCAGTTGACTTGTTTTTTGGGATCCATATTGCGCCTCATTGATTATTTCATGCTTGGTTATAAAGCCTTCCAGTCTCAAGTTTGTGACTCCCTCAAATATATTTGAAAATACGGGGAGGACGGATATAGGGCGGAAATTTTTGGCTGAGTGATCACTCCCACCTCTATGATTTGGGCAGACTCTTGCTATTTTGAACTCATCTGGAAATATCCCAATGTGAAACATACTGTTAGTAATATTGGTTAGAACGCCAGAGATGAGATCGAAAATATATTTAATTGAAATTGATTTAATATAATCGAAGCCAGCTGCTGTGAAGCCAGGGTTGTGAATTTGAAACATACCCATACTAGTTAATGTGGTGTCTAGTATTTCATCTTTTATTGCTGTAATATATTCTTGTCACTTGTTCTCTCTATAGGAGGGAACAAAGCCTCGGACATAGGTTCCTGGAGCCAGTTCATTCTGATCGTAGATGAGCAGCAAAAGCAGTGGTTGACTAGTTCCATTAAATGCAAAAAGCTTATGCCAGGGTAAGCTTTCCACGTTGTTATTCGTAACTGGCACACGCCGAGGTATTATTAATAACAGCTAGAACCTTTTTCTGTTGCGACGGATGTGTTTCGACCAGCACCCGGCGTCAATAATGCTATCTTCTGAGACATGAAATTCGAAGCCCTCAGCCTGAACTGCGGTGTAAAACAGGAGTACTTCAGTAGGGAAGCAAATGAACTCTGACTAGAATTTGACTCATCCTGAAAGCCTATGAAAATCCAGCACACTCCTCAATCAACTTACCTCAGCGGCGGCCATCACTTCACCAGTGTGCGACGCAGGAGATTTCAAGCCGGAGTTTTACAGCCGTCGGCGCAGCTGCGGACCACATGCCCGTCAATATATACATAAGCTGATCTCAACACTTCAGACCGCCTGTCTTATCCTCCAGTATGCACTTTGCCGTTGCAGTTTTTTAGCCGCGTTCAACGCAGACTCGGAGTGCTGACCGCGCTCAACTGATAGTATTGTCACCGTGAGAGCAACATGGAATCGGTCAATGCTTTCGTACTACAAGGACGTGAGCACTGTGCCGCTAACAATTTGTATGTCACCATGCAAACATGCAGTAATTATTAGGGAGCTCTGTTTGCATTAGGCATGCATTACAGCGCTTTGAATATATTGGAAAGGTTGAGCTTCTTGACAAACAGGATTTGCGCCATCTCTCTAGTAAAATAAAACAACCAATAACTTTGCAAGGCATTGATAATATGCTGTTAGAGTGTTCCACTAGCGGTGGCAATATAAATTGATAATTTATCGTCTCTTGCAATACCATACCAAAAAAAATAAAACGCAGCCAGCAGTTTAGTTGCACGTGCGGGTGCGTACCATTCCTTCGAAGATTAGACAGTTTTATCGAAATATTCCTGCCCGGGAACAAAATAGATATGCGGGGAATTATAAATAACAAAAACGTACGTTTTGTTTCAGGTGCTTAGAATAATCTTTCAAGCAAACCTTGATTTTCTGGTAATTTCTTAAAAAGTCTCATGCGCTGTTCATACGCTTATGTAGACGCTGTAGCGGCTTGGCGTACGCGTTGGGGAATGGCGTTCAATGCTGAAAAATGCATACAGGTGACGGTCACAGGAAAGAAGACCCCTCAACCTACTGAATGCACGGTGAATAACGTTGTTCTAGATAAAGCGAATAGATTATATATCTGGGGGTATATTTGATGGCAGACCTACGGTGTACCAGGCACATAAGTTACAACGCGAATAAAGCAGCATGTGTTCTCGGCTTTCTAAGATACAATTTCAGACAGCTTTTATGGTACCTAAAATAAGAAGCTGCACTTTACTTATTTACGACCAATGCTTCAATACGCCCGCGATTACTGGCGCCCGTATACAAAGGAACATATCAGTATACTGAAAAAGTTGAAAATAAGGCAGCTTGGTTTGCACTTTGTTATTACGACAGGTACCTAAGTACGACTAATTCTAAACGATCGCTCGGGTGGCCTGATTTAGCGGATCACCGTACACATCTTCGTCTCAATCTTTTTCATGGACTTTTTCATTGTCAAAGTGGCATAGAACGAGAGGAGCAGTTCAAACCGCCTACTTATATATCCAAAAGAAAAGACCATATCTTACATGTCAAAGAGTAATCGTGTAGGGCTGATCCTTGGCGGCATTCATGTTTTGTGCGAACAATTCTCCAGTGATATCAGCTATCGCATGAAATAATTTCACTCTTATCAAATGAAGCACATTAACACGTTGGCCGCCGCAGTGGCGCAGTGGTTATGGTGCTCGGCTGCTGACCCAAAAGCACGAGTTCGATATCGGCCGCGGCGGTCGAATTTCGATTGGGGCAAAATTTTAGAGGCCCGTGTACTGTGCGATGTCAGTGCACGTTAAAGTACCCTGGGTGGTCGAAGTTTCGGGAGACATTCACTACGGCGTCCCTCGCAGCCTGAGTCGCTTTGGGTCGTTCAACCCCTATAAACACAAAACCCATTTTACGAGGTCCAGAGTGCTTGATTTCGCAATAGCTGTAGGTACGTTTTTCGGTGTATCATGTTCATAGTACCTACAAGCGTCTGTATGCATGTCTTTTGGTGTATCATGCTCATTGTACCTGCAAGGGTTTTAGTGTTTACCTTCCTCCGGCTGTAATGTCACGAAGGCGATGCAGGTATTCAGAAAATAAAAAATAAAACAATCTTTATTTCACTTCGATTATCATTCACCAGGCTAGAAATTCCTCTCTACAATGAATATTATGGTTCAGTATCTTCTCTTTCTTTGTTGTTCAGAACTTCCGCTTGCGCGCTGATTTATGCTTTGCATCATGATGTTAATAACTTCCTTGCTATAACTACCCCGCGAACCCGACCGCGGCGGCCCTGTGCTGTGCGATGTCAATGCACGTTAAAGAGCCCCAGGTGGTCGAAATTAGTGCGGAGTGCTCAACCACGGAACCTCTTTCTTCCTTTCTTCTTTCACTCCCTCGTTTATCCCTTCCCTTTACGGTGCGGTTAAGGGGTCCAACGATATATGAGACAGATACTGCGCCATTTCCTTTCCCCCAAAACCAATTTTCAGTTTCAAGTTTCTGATGCCTGAGCAAGCTTTGCACGTTATTATTCATATTATGCCCACGCCGAGGTATTAATGATGAGAGCGAGAACCTTTTTCTGTTCGAGACGCTGGCGACGGGCGTCTTTCTAGCAGCACCCGGCGTGAATAATGCTATCTTCTGAAACATGAAATTCGAAGCCGTCGGCCTAAACTCCAGTGTAGCACAGGGGTACTTTAGCACGGAAGTTAATGGAGTCTGACTTGAGTTTGACACATTCTGAAAATCCATCAAAATCCAGCACAGACCTCACACCAGTTACCTCAGCGGCAGCCACCACTGCGGCCAATGCGCTACGTAGAGCTTCAAAGGTAGAGTCCTGCCTTTGGCGAAGCTGTATACCATATGCCCGTCAATTTATACATATCGTCACAACACTTCAGACAGCCAATCTTATCCTCCGGCATCCACTTTGCCGTCTGTGATAGCAGCTTCTATAGCAGCGTTCAACGCTGACTCGGAGTTTTGACCAGGCTCAGCTGATAGTTTTGTCACCGTCTGAGCACGTTGAAATTTTCAACACTTTCGACATGCAGTACAGTGGCATGGAGTGCAGTGGCGCTTACAATTTGCACGCTGCCATGGGAACAATAACCATTAGGGAGCTGTGTATACATTACGGCATAGATTAGAACGTTTTAAATAGCACTCACTTTTTACGTCTACTTAGAAGCTCGCGGCTATTGGAGTTCGTCATCTATTAATTTTTTATCTACTGTATGCTGTTATCTGCCTCTTCAAGAAGGACGCGGGAAAGAAAACGGTCAGGTTGGTAAAAATTTTCGATGTCTCAATTTGTTTATTTTCTTGCTCCCGGGGTCTTCATATTTCTCGTGGAAAAATTATTCCTTAATATTGCGCAGAAATGTAGGACATTATGTTTTTTAGCGGTCCTCGAAAACAGTTAGCGAATCGCTCTTGTAATGCTCGCCATGCGTAGCTGATTCCACGGATTTCGATGACGGAGCACTGCCATCTTAGCACGACTGCGAAGAGGAGAAACCAGAAGTTTGTGTGTTTAATGCCACAATTCTGTGAGAGAAAAAACAAGGAAGCGAGGTGACTAAGCAGGCATGTCTGGTATTTACGTTCAGGTTACTTTACTCACCACAAATATTTTCTACGATTGCTATCTCTCATCCCATCAGCACTTAGTAAGAAATGGCTGGAGAACGATTCATTTCTCGGTCTCTGAATCCTGGATGTGGAGGAGTCCGTCCTTCATTCAGTCTGTTAGTTTTTATTTGCATTAAAATGACATCTTTCTCCATGTGGTAGAGACTAAAGGCATGGTTGCCTGACGAGGTCTCTGCCCCGTAACAAAAGGAGCAGCCTACAGCAGTACATTAGACAGCTGGTACAGTAAATGACATCAGTAAATATAAGAAGGGAAGCTGCATTACAAATAGTACACGCATATGTTGTGTACAACTTGGCTCTACTTACTCAACCACTATGGACGGTTTTTTTAATCACATTAAAGATTTGCTCAATAAGCAAAGAACGCATAAAAAGATGGCAACATTAGCATAATGAAAAAGAAATTTACATTTATCATTTTTAATTAACAATGTCAACTGAAAACAAACTTGCCCGCAGTTCACGTTTGAACGTTTTTCAGTGTAGGAAGAAATCAGAAATGGAAGCACAGTGATTTAACATGTCTATTACCTGATATTCCAGATCTTGTTTTCCATAATTTGTACTGACTTTTTTATTCCTGCGTTTGGGGTTACGGATATCATATTGCGCCCAGACAGGTGAGTAAATACTGTGGAGCTGCTTTTTATATGTTTTCTGCGATAGTTTCCATAACTAGACTTTATTTGCTGGTAAAACATCGAATCTGATAAAAAGTGGTTGCATTCACAACAATGTAATAGGACCGGTGTGGTTCACAAAAATACGAAGGACACGTTTTTGCAGCCGCTGTAGGCTATCACAGTTCCCTTTTGCTGTTGTTGCCCAGACCAGAATGCCATACAAAAGTTTCGACCTGAACAAGAGGGAGTAATATAGTGATTGCTGTAGCCAGAGAGGTAGAAGGAAGGCTATTTTTCTAATACATCCAACAGACTTCGAGTGTTCGGAGAGCAGGTGATTGACATGAGGCATTAAGGCTCTCGATTTTTTTTTCGTGTAAGGGCAGTAGGTACGAAAAATGTTTTTTTTGTAAGATACGTTTTATGTAGATATGCATGCTGAAGATTTATTTGTGCAGGTACTGGGCATGGTAGAAACGAACTAAACGCTTTTTTACACAGAACAGGGGTTTGAGAATAGGCTGACAAAATGAACTTCTGCACTTTCTCCTTCTTAGTTAACGCCCTGGGGAGGAATTTTTGAACGTGCTACTTGCAATTAGCAACTGTAAAAATTGGAGGAGGACACTTTAGCGCTGCCTTAATGATATGATGCGATAGCATTAATGAATTAATGGCTAAATATGCGGAGTTGGTCATTCTCAACTTTACAGTCATATGTCCCTGGGAGTGCTCATTCCAGTCTTTGCGCAATGGTGCCGCGGTTAAGGGAAGCGCCACGCACCGCGATAGTAGGTGCTGGAAGCAAAAGACTTTGTGCCACTCAAGTAGCACTTTGTGAGGAAACTCTTGCGAATAGTCATTAATTTAACTGCTACCTGCCAGGGTGATTAGTTTTCTGACAATCCGGTGGACAGGTTTTGATTACTCCGCAAGGACACGTCCCCTAGTTAGCCCACATGGTTGCTTCTTGGTGGGATATGTGTCACCCTATATATCGCTCACAACGCCGACGACGACGCCGACGAACCCGGACTTTCTGCACAATGGGAGCTTTTACTATACGGCATTAACAGGCTCAATTTGCTCTTTTAGACCACTTCAACTGATCATAGTATGCGCGTACAGTTTCGGACGCGTGGAAATTAAGTCGTCTGGTTCCAGTCCCTAAACCCGGAAAATCGCCGCTTGACCTCGCATTGTAGCGTCCAATTGCATTGGCTAGTGGAGTGGGCAAACTCATTGAGAGGGTGGTACTTACACAGGTTCAGTGGTATCTGGAGCGCTACCAATTATACCTGGATGTAAAATACGGGTTTCGGCATACACATTCGTCTACTGATGGCGTGATTGACCTGGTGTCAGCTCAACATCATCAAGCATCTAAAGTGCTTGACGGCGGCGTTGTTTCTAGAGGTCAAAAGGGCGTATGAAAACTACTACTTAGAAACAGCGCGATGAAACGCGGACAACACGAGGAAACGACATACACGAGAGCTGATTCACAACTGAATTTTTATTTTGAAGGAAAGGTGCTTAAATAGAAGACATGAAAGGGTGGGTAACAGGACTGCTGCAGCGATAACCCGGCAATCAATGTGGTCGCGCCACAAGATTTCAAAAACAGGAACAAACAAAATAAGCGATAAAAAGAAGGTGTAAATAGAGGCGAAAAGGTGTCATGGGACATTAACAAAAACAAAACCAATAAAAAATTACCCAAAAGGGCCGACAATGCGTTGAAACCATGAGGGACACAGAGGGGAATATACAAGTGAATACATAAAAAAATGAAAGGGAAAGCTTTAAAATGTTCCTAAAAAAAGGGGTGATAAAAAACGTTAAAATCTTGTAAGACGCTTCGGAGGATAAAACAAAATAAACGCACTACAAACAAGGGGTCATTGAATCATTAAGCTGTATGTGGCACAAAAGAAACTTTGGTGTTCATCAAGCCACCCAGAAAATTCAGCGATTTGCCGACAAGGAGAGGGATGGAGTGCTCAGGCATTGTTCACCAGCATAATGAATTTGGAGGGCTGCTGCGATTTCCCTCGTCAACCTCTCTCGCCCTCGGCCGATAGTTGTGCAACGATTAAAGTCAGGGGAGCAGATACCTTCACGGCTGTTTTATGTGATTTTGCACTTTTTACGGTGCTTAGCCAGGTGCCCAGAAATGGCTATATTTTAATATTTTTGAAGTTCTTGGAGATGCATATTGATGCACCTTCCTGTTTGACCTATATACCTCTTCCCGCATGACACTGGGACGGAGTAGGGAGAGAGAAAGACAAACGGAAAGGCAGGAAGGTTAACTAGACAGCGCCCGGTATGCTACCCTACACGTGGGAATGGGAACAGAGGGAGAGGTAGAAAGGGGAGAGAATCAAGGAAGATGATCACTTTTCCACATGTCCGTTGGCCATTACTTGCAATGTACACAGAGCACACACTGATAGTTCACAACCTTACACTCTGTCCTGAGTCCTTCAAGAACATGAAAAGTGCCTTCAAAGCTGTCCTCTGCAATGAAGGCTTACTCCAAGGACCCAGAATCTTGGCTTCAGTAAGGGGTCAAGGATCTAAAAAGCGGAGCGTTGCGGCCAGGAGTGCTCGCTCACGCTGAAACCGAGGGCAGTTACAAAGAAGGCGTTAGGTAGATTAGTCGCACCCACAGATCTCACACGCAGGAGAGTCTGCCATCGCGACTAAGTTGGAGTAGACATTTGTGAACGCCACTCCCAGCCACAGGCGACACAACAGGGTAGCATCCCAGCGGGAGAGGCCGGACGGAGGACTGAGTAGAAGTAAGGGGTCTAGGCGGTGCACACGGCATGTGGAGTTGCCAGGAGAAGACCATGACGCTAGAATCTCTCTTAGGCCAAGTATTCGCAGATGCCTTGCTGCGTCGGCTCTTGTAAACGGTATCTGGGCAGTGCTGGCACTGCCGTGAGCCGCTCGAGCTGCAGCGCACGCTGCGTCGTTTCTGACAATGACAGAGTGTCCCGGTATCCACTGGAAGACGATGTCATGACACTCTTCCAGCGCCTGGTGTTGGAGATGTCTTAATTCAACTACGAGTTGATCGTGATGGCCATGGCGTAAAGCAGAATTAAAACATTGCAGGGCTGCTTTTGAGTCGCAGAACACAGCCCATTTGCGGGGTGTTTGTGCACCGATGTACTGCACAGCCGCTCGAAGAGCGGCCAATTCTGACCCAGTGGATGTGGTCCGATGCGAAGTTTGCTATATAGTTCTGGTCTGTCTCGCAGGAATCACCACGGCGTAGGTTAAACTCGTACCTGAGAACGAACCATCTATATACACGTGAGTGCGGTCATTATATGCGGCGTGGAGTAGGTACAGTGTCAACTGTTTAATGGCTGGTGTCGATAAGTTCGATTTTTTGTTATGCCCGGAATTGTAAGGCGCACGCATGGCTCCCGCAGACACCACCGCGAAGGTGAAGACCGTGCTGCCGGGGTGAACTGTCTGTGAAGGGATGGACGACTGGTGGGCAGCTATAACTTTTAAAAACGCTGCGTGTGGTCTTTAATCCGCCACTGACACAAGGTGGTGCTGGGAAATCCTTGTTAGATGCCGTATGTGTATCAGCATGGTTTCAAGGGTTATATATGTCGAGAGTGGGTAGTCCTGGGCGATTGCAATGGTAGCAAGTGTTGATGCGCTGCGAGGGAGACCCAGGCATGTGCGAAATGCCTGACTTTGTATTGTTTGGAGGGCACGCAAATTCGTCTTGCATGTGCTTGAAAGCACTGGTGCACTATACCGAAAATATCCCAAAAAGGGTGCTCTGTAGAGTCGCAGCATTGATAGAATCGACAAGCCCCATGATTTTCCGCCCAGAAATCTCAACAGGTATGTGAGAGATTAGCTTTTTCTTTACAATGCTGCAATGCGGGCTCCATGATAAATTCTTATCTATAACAATTCCTAAAAAACGACGGGATGCACGATAGACAATGGCATGGCCGTCAATAGTTAGCGGATAACGAGTCATACATTTGCACGTAAATGCCACTATAGCGCACTTCTCTGTTGACACGCTCAGACATTGCTATCGGAGATAGGAGAAAGTTATGGCTGCTGCCCTCTGAAGTCTCGCTCGCAACTGGAGAGGCGTCACAGAGGAGGCCCAGATGCAGATGCCATCGGCATACATAGAGATATGGACGGTATTAGGTAGGCATTCCGGGAGTTTTATAAGTGTAGATTAAACAAAGTAGAACTGAGCACTCCGCCTTGGGCCACGCCCCGGTAGGTGTAATGCACGAGTGTGGAGCCATCTTCGCACATAATAAAAAATGTCCTTTTGGTCAAATAGCTTTGGATCCACCTATACATGCGTCCGCCGATTCCAACAGCCTCTAGCGCATCAACGATGGCATCATGTGTCACGTTATCGTATGCACCTTTGATATCAAGAAAAAGTGCCGCGCACATGCGCTTCTGGCGTTTCTGTTGCTCTACTGTGGAGACAAGATCAATGACGTTGTCTATAGAGGAGCGACCCCGTCAGAAACCCGCCATGGCATTACGATACACGTTATTGTTCTCAAGGTACCACTCAAGACCCGCCAGAAGCATTCTTTCCATGATTTTTCTCACACAACTGGCCCAAGCTATTGGCCTGTATGATGACAGGTCGAGCGGGGATTTCCCTGGTTTTAGTAATGATAGCAAGCGACTGGATTTCAACTGGGAAGGAACAACTCCGTCTTGCCACTAGTGGTTGTAAAGGCTGAGTAGCTCTCTACGCGCGTCGTGGCCGAGGAGGCACAGCGCAGCATATGTAATGCCGTCTGGACCTGGTGGAGACGAACACTTACTTTCTGAAAGGGCACCATCAAGTTCCTCACGAGTAAAGACAACATCCATCGCTGAATCCCGTGATGCAGGGGGAGCACGCTGGGAACCCGAGGTAGTCACTGCACCCGCAATTGTCCTGCAGAAGTCAGTTTCAACTTCAATCTGGTGACGGTTTTGACTTAAAGCCAACACATAGAAAGACTGTCTTTGCTGTGAAAGCGTTCGAAGCCCCCGCACTGTCCGCCAAATAAGAGACATGGACTTTCGAGGATCCAGAGATTGACAGAAGTACTTCCAGCGCTGTTCTGCCAGCGTGTCCATTCGTCGCTTGTTTTTCCTGTGCAAACGACGTGCCTCTCTGAGGTCCCTTACGCATTTAGTCCGCCTGTAACGTCTTTCTGCACGCCGACGAATAGCACGTAGGTGGCCTAATTCGATATCAAATTCGGTGCGCATTCTAGTGGACGTGAGGCAGCCTCTAGCAGCCTTCATTGCTGTAGCTATAATGTCATCCCAACTGGAAGTGAGGGCTTCATTGCACGCCTTTTCCTTTCGAGTTTTAAATGCCGTCCAATCGATGTGCGCGCGTTTTGCTGGGCCGGACGCTCCAAGACCTACAATCTTGAGGTAGATGGGTATGCGGTCACTCCCGTGGGTCTCCAAATCACAAAACCACTCGACACGCCGGCGCAGTGACCGTGAAACTAGTATCAGGTCTAGGCAACTGCTGTATGATCTGCCTCGCAGGCATGTCGGGCTGCCGTCATTCATTACGTAGAGTTCATTTTCTGAATCAAGTAACGCCAGATTCCTCCCTCTGGCGTTGACTACAGGCCTTCCCCACTGTTTGTGGTGGTCGTTGAAATCTCCACTAATAACACAAGGATCCCGGGTTACCTCCATAATTGTCTTCAACCTCTCGCAGTCCAATGGAGAGGAGGGGGAGGCATACGCCGCAATCAGTGTGAACTCTATGGATCCTTTTTTGACTATAAAACACGCGTACTGATTGTTATTTTGGGGTTGAACTGGTCAGCAAACGTACGTTATGTCGGTGCGGATGTAGACCACAACTGCTGCTCTCCCCGCATGTCGGACCGAAGAAGGGCTCGTACCCGGAAAGCCTGATTGCTTGGGATAAGTTAGGTTCACAGATGACTAATATCGGTAAGTGATTGTTGAAAACATATTGCCGAAAACTTGCGATTCGTGACTTTCGGCCTCTTGCGTTCCACTGGAAGACCGCAGCGCCTCTGACTTCCTCACGAAACGTGGGAAGCTTGCCAGCCATTCTGTTTTAAAGATCTTAAAGTGCTGGAACCAGAGAGTCCAGCACTAGTAAGACCCTTTGGGCGGTTGACGATCGCAGGGCCTGTATCAGAGGGCGAATGGCGTTGACCACCGTCCTGGGGATCACGAGGGCTTGGCGATTTTGCTCTGGGAGCCCTTCTCTAACGACAGGAGAGCTCGGCGACGGGAGCTTGCGCTGAGGAGGCTCAGTACGACGTAACGGCAGAAGCGGTGGCAAAGCATCCGCCCATGAAGAGTGTCTGATTATCCTTGGCGATATTTCGCTGACTGGACACACTTAGACGTGGCGGCACGGGAGGATGTTGAGAAGGAGGTGCCGTAGCGCGTCGGTGTGGTGCTTTTTGCTATAGACTCTTGAGTTCTCCTTGCAGCGAGAACGCTTATTACGAGCAGTCGCGGCAGCTTCACGGTGCGGAGAATTGTCCCGAACCATTTGGTTTAGAAAGGCACGCTCGTTGTTTATGCGCGGACAATTCTTGGATGAGGCGTCATGAGACCCGTTGCAGTTGGAACACTGAAGCACTTGTGCATTATAGGACTCAGTGCTGTGAGCTCCGGCACAACGAGAGCACAGTCTCGTGTTGTTGCAGACCGCGCTCACATGACCCAGTTTCAAACATTTGTTGAATTGCAGGGGTTTTGGAATAAATGGCCGCATGGCACGACAGAAATGGCCCACCTTCACATGTGATGGAAGGCTGTCGCCTTGGAACAGAATCTTCACACAACGAAAATTGCCTAGACGTGATACCCCTAAAATTATGGTGCCTTCATTTGCCAGCCTCACGAGTGTGGGCAAATCATCTCGCGTAATAGCCTCGTCGACATCACAGATTGCGCAGGAAGAGGACTCATCCCCGCCGAGCGGAATAACAGTACGTACTGATAAACCACCGAGCTGAGTTATGACCCGGTGTGGTTCCAGCGCAGCCGCATGGTTTGGAACAACGGCTGCAATGCTCTTCCGCGCATTAACTCGAACGTCTTTGATTTCGTTAGGCACGAGGGCCTCAAGTTATACAGAGACGACTTGCTTGTTAAGCCGCCTCATGTTGTCGGTTGGCTGCACAGGAAGGACGAGGATGGTGTGTGCCGGTATGTTGCCAATTGTTTTTACACTGGAGCCACTGGATGACGATCCGGCTCTTAGAAGTCTTCTCATGGTCTTCCAGCTGAGGAAGGTCTAAAATCTGTCCCACTGCTGGCCTCACTGAGGTACTCGATGGTGTCCTCGTTGTCGGGGTCGCTCGGACGGCTGCACCACTTCCTCGACGAGCTCGAGGAGGAGGCCGCCAGGAAATTTGGATGCCCAGGAGGGTTGAGATCCCTTCGCCGTATGATGGGGGATGGCATCCCAGCAGTATGCACACAAAAACACAGAATAAAGCTGGAGGCTGACTGAAAGCGCTCCACAAGGATGCACTTCCTCCTCATCTTCCTGGGACGGAGCAAATTAGTCCTGAATCACAGGGGTCATATTGGTCAGAGTGTGTCACCCTGTACCCTCGGGTTTCCGGTGGGTTATTCAATTTAGAACAGAGGGCGGAAAGCTTGTTAGGTGCCGTGGAGACGACATCCACGCCGGCGCGCTGTGCGACTTTCATTAGACTGTGGCTGATTGTGTGGAGGTAGGGCATTACCACAAAATTTCTGCGGTTATCGTTTGAAGTAGCAGGTCCGACATGCGGCCGGACTTCTTGATCATGGAGCCGGCTACGTATACAAGGAGATGCAAAGGGTAGCCTGCCGTTAAAAGGCGATTGATATTGTTATTGAAGCTGTCCAGGAAGCAATGCTCAGATGATATTTGCAGCGCGTTTTGGAAACCCAGTTTTGCTCTGCCGCGCTTGACAAGTTTTGTGTGGGCTGATGTGAAGGGCAGGAGTGGCTTCTTGCCTCTAGGTCGGTAGGACCACCAGGTGTGGTTATCTAAAAATCTGAGGTTCAGGTCAAGAAATTTGATCTACTGATCGTTGGGTGTTTCATGCGTCAAAGGGAGAGGCAAGCATCGGTCAAATAATGAAAGGGCCTGCGATACCATTGAGGTGAAAGATTCGTGGCTGCAATTTAAAAGGACGAGATAGTCGTCAACGTATGGGAAAATTTTTACCACAGCCGTCTCAGGAATAATGTCATGCAGGTTTCTGTCATGTTGGGCTACAAAAAGTTCACTTAGAATGGGCGCTACACAAGACTCAATACACATACCCTGCTTCTGAATGTAGTTGTGGTCATTCCAAGCAACAAATGTTGATATTAGGTAGAAGTCCAAAAGTCGCAACAAACCACGCACGGAATGACCGACTTCGTTTTGGAAGTTTATGGCTCCGAAAGTATCAGTGGCGACATCAATGCACAGCATTAATTTGTTATGCGGTAAAGTGTTATACAAATCCTTAAAGGGGCTGCGAAACACCGCTTGAACGGATGCTTGTCACACTTCAGATGAATTCTTTGTCACACTGATGTTGACTCAAAAAGAACTACGAGAATAGATGCATAGGAACGTGAGTTATTCAATGAAGAAATTTCAAAATACAAGCAAACAAATCGCCATTTCACTCTTCCAAAGACGACACTTAGTGCGACCAACCAAAACAGACTATCCGGGCACGTGGCAGAAGTTTACACACTATGGTTGCCTGTTCTCTGTAACTCGTTCTTGCCAAGGTTGGCGGCGCCGTTTGCGTGGTTACAACAACCATGTGAACGCCCAGCTGACCCAGCGAAGCTTCATCGTCACGTCGACAGCGCAGAAGGGAACACTGATCAGTGACGTTCCCTTATTTATGAATCCGAACTCGAGCGCGAGATACTGCGACGGTGTGACAGCATGCCCAAGATATCAGGAAAATTTAGCGTAGCGCGTACCGTTACTGCTTACCGCCAACCATCGCCTGTCGCTCCTAGCGCGCTGGTTGATCACGGCGAGCAAGGAGCGTGCGCTGTTGACGGAAACGTGGCGCCATTTGGCGCCACCACCCGGTGATCCTCCACAAGCTCACTATCCGCACTGCCTGCTAAATGTGAAACGAACGCATACTTCCTTCGGACCGAAACGAACGCTTATAGAGTGCAATGGCTCGATCGGATCGATTCCGCAAAGCCGTTCTCAGATACATTGAGAGTAGCCATAAGTGTTTTGTGCTAGCTCGTAGGATGTTTACAGAGAGGCGCAAAGTCCGTCGATAAAACAATTAGCCAGAGCCTCTAGAGGCGTATTTTTGTTTTCCTTGCTTTACAGTGCATTTATCTAGTGCAAATAAGTTGGCTTTGTTGATGTTATATTAAACACAAAAACATGACAACACGTATCTCTAGTTATTAACACAATTTGCAGTATATTTACTCTTTGTCCAATCATCAAGCTCCCAGTAAGTGATGTCATATCCGCTGCTAAAAACCACCACTGTATGGTGGCACCGTCAGCGCCACGAATTTGGTTTTGCGAGCTAATTAAAATATTAAAAACAGCAGTATACGCGGTACGACTGATGCTAATAACATCTTTATAACTCATTCTATGCAACCAATAGGCAAAAGAATGCACTGAAAATGTGTTGCGGGGCCCCACTAATGCCTACGGAAAAAGCTTTTAAGTCACTGACATGGATAGTGTTTAAACATTAGATGATCTTATCTGATCCGTTGACCAGGAAAGGGTCGTCAACGGTTATTAACTTCAGCTTGTCCCTAAGGAAAACTGCGACCGACTTTTGCCAAGATTCATTTTGAGAAACTATAACACAGAACAGGGTCCCAGACTTATTGGTCTTTGCGGAGAAAAACACGTTCCCGCTGAGAGGACTCGCAGACTGAATTCTACTGGTTAGATTGTCCAATTTTGGTGACTTACAAAGGCGCGCAGCTTGCTTTTTCACCTTGAGAAGGTTGACATCGTCGCTTCTATGGAAGACAGTATGTATTGCGCTTGTGGCTTTTGAGTTGAAATCTCTCACCGGGAGCACCGTGAAGCAGCCTTCCTTGTCGGTTTCCACCAGAAGCAGGTCCCTGGCTCGAAGAAAGGTGATGGTTTGTTGCAGCGGGACCTTCTTTGAGGACTTTTGGCGTTTTTGCAGGACGTCGACACCTTCGGAAATACACCTGTCTTTTTCAGAGTCGGCTTCTCATTGCCCTATCTGTCTCACTAGTCCGCGAAGTTCTACCGCGGACTTTTTGAGCTCCACGACAATTTTGGGACCTAGGCTGAGGAGCCACCGCACATTCTCCGGTAGGAAAACATCCCCAACCGTGTGCACAGGATTCGAAGGTCTCGCCGAAACTTTTGGCAGCCACATCCGCAGGATGATGAGGCATCCCTCCCAGAGGAATTCCGCCGTGGTGCTGATGACTCGAATGCACTCTTTCTAAGCATGGTTGCCTGCCGCCGAGCCCAAAAAGTCCGCGGTAGAACTTCTCAGACTGGTGAGACAGATAGGGCAACGAGCAGCCGACTCTGAAAAAGCCAGATATATTTCCGCAGGCGTCGACGTCCGGCAAAGACGCCAAACGTCCTCCAAGAAGTTCCCGCTGCGCAGACCGTCACCTTTCTTTGAGCCAAGGACCTGTTTCTAATTCAATCCGGCAAGGAAGGCGGCTTCACGATGTTCCCGGCGGGAGGCTTCAACTCAAAGGCCGCCAGCGCCCTACAGACTATCTTCCGTAGAAGAGACGATGTCAACCTTCTCAAGGTGAAGAAGCAAGCTGCGCGCTTTGTAAGTCACAAGCATTGAACAATCCAGCCAGTAGAATTCAGTCTGCGAGTCGTCTCAGCGGGAACGTGTTTTTCTCCGCAAAGACCCATAAGTCTGGGACCCCGATTCGCGTTATAGTTTCTGGAAATGAATCTTGGCAAATGTCGGTCGCAGTTTTTCTTAAGAACAATGGCTGAAGTTTATAACCGTTGACAACCCTTTCGTGGTGAGCGGATCAAATAAGATCATCGAGTATTTAAATACTGTCCATGGCAGTAACTATTGGCAAGACTTTTTTGTAGACATTAAGCATTTATATTGCTCGTTACCGCATAACGAATTAATGCTGTGCATTGAAGCCGCTATTGATACTTTAGGAGTCATAAGCTTCTGAAACGAAGTCGGTCTTTCCGTCCGTGATATTTTGAGACTTTTGGACTTCTACCTAAAATCAAAATTTGATGCTTGGAATGACCACAAGTACATTCGAAAGCAGGGTGTGTGTATTGGGTCTTGTGTAGCGCCCATTCTGAGTGAACGTTTTTAAGCCCAACATGACAGAATCCTGCATGACATGAATCCTGAGACTGTAGTGGTAAAATTTTTACGGTACGTTGACGACTATCTCGTCCTTTTAAATTGCAGCCACGAATCTTTCACCTCAATGGTATCGCAGGCCCTTTCATTATTTGACCGATGCTTGCCTCTCCCTTTGACGCAAGAAACACCCAACGATCAGTAGATCAAATTTCTTGACCTGATCCTCAGATTTTTCGATAACCACACCTGGTGGTCCTACCGACCTAGAGGCAAGAAGCCACTCCTGCCCTTCGCATCAGCCCACACAACACTTGTCAAGCGCGGCATAGCAAAACTGGGTTTCCAAAACGCGCTGCAAAAATCATCTGAGCATTGCTTCCTGGGCAGCTTGAATAACCAGACCAATCGCCTTTTAACGGCAGGCTACCCTTTGCATGTCCTTGTATACGTAGCCGGCTCCATGATCAAGAAGTCAGGTCTCACGTCGGACCTGCTACTTCAAACGATAACCGCAGAAATTTTGTGGTAATGCCCTACCTCCACACAATTAGCCACCGTCTAATGAAAGTCGCACAGCGCGCCGGCGTGGATGTCGTCTTCACGGCTCCCAACAAGCTTTCCGCCCTCTGTTCCAAAGTGAATAACCCGCCGGAAACCCGATGGCGTAGGATAACACACTCTGACCAATATGACCCCTGTGATTCAGGAATAATTTACTCCGTCCCAGTGTCATGCGGTAAGAGGTATATCGGCCAAACGGGAAGGTGCATCAATATCTTTCTCCAAAAGCATCAAAACAACTTTAAAAGTATAGCCATTTCTGGGCACCTGGCTAAGCACTGTAAGAAGTGCAAAATCACAGAAAACAGCCCTTAAAGTATCTGCACCCCTTACTTTAATCGTTGCACCTCTATCGGCCGTGGACAAGATAGGTTGACGAGGGAAACTATCGAAGCCCTCCCAATTCATTATGCTGGTTAAAAATGCGTGAGCACTCCATCCCTCTGCTTGTCGGGAAAAATAGCTCAATTTTTTGGGTGGCTTGATGAACATCTAAGTTTTTTTTGTGCCACATACAGCTGAATGATTCAATGATTCCTTGTTTGTAGTGCCTTTATTTTCTTTTATCCCCCGCAGCGTCTCAAAAGATTTTAACACTTTTAATCCCCCCTTTTTGGGCATGTTTTTAAAGCTTTTACCTTCTTCATATTTTATGTATTCATTTGTAGGTTCCCCTCGGTGTCCTTCATGGTTTTAAGGCATTATCCGCCCTTTTGGGTAATTATTAATTGGTTTTGTTTTCGTTATTGTCACCCGACCACCTTTTCGCGGCTCTTTACACCGTCTTTTTATCGCTTACTTCGTTTGTTGCTGTTCTTGAAATATTGTGACGCGACCACTCTGATTGCTGGTTATTGCTGCAGCAGCCCGGCTGCCAACCTTTTCTTGTCTTCTATTTAAGCACCTTTCCTTCAAAATAAAAATTAAGTTGTGAGTCAGCGCTCGTGTGGGTCGTTTCCTCGTGTTGTCCGCGTTTCATCGCGCTGTTTCTAAGTACAATGCATTACCAACTATACCGGAAGCCTGCTCTTCTGAACCGTATGATAACGTCACTCATCAAGTTATTTAGACTTTCTGAAATCTGCAGAACTTGGTGGTGGCATGTTCTGCTCGATACGCAGTTATTTATCCAAGAGATCACTATATATGCAGACTGAGTTCGGACCAACATCTTCACATTTCACTTCCCGTGGGGTACCACAGGGTGGAATACTTAGCCCAACGCTTTTCAATATCGACATACTTGTCGACATACTACCACAGTCGGCGCAACTCTCAGCCTATAATAATGATATTTCTTTCTTTGCATTAGGAGCTACATGAAAACAAGTTCGTGCAAGGCTCCAAAAGGTATCAAGCACTCTTACGGCCTACGTCCGCCTGTAAGGCCTGGAGATTTCTACTGAAAAATGTTCCCTTGTGGCATTTACATGCAAGAGTATGTCCCATTGCCCCGTATGTGTAAATGGCTCAACAATACTCTACGAAAGAAGCCTTCTCTTTCTTGTAGTAATCATCGATCGTAATCTAACATAGAGCCCACATGTCCGGTACATGAAAAGGCGACTGACGTCGATCGTTGACGTTCTATCCTTTCTCGGAGGGAAGTCGTTGGGAGCATCAGTGCAGTCGATGCTCCAGCTGTGCACCGCGTTATTCATAGGATTCCTTCAGTACAGTATCCCTGCACTAGGAAACTTGAGGAAAACGAACATACGGTGTCTGCAAAGTGTTCAGGCTCAAGCTCTGCAGACGTGCCTAGGATTGCCAAAATGCGCGTCTACAGCCGCAACAGTACTCATCGCCCAGGAGAATCCAGTGACTACCTATGTTACAATCGAAGCCTTAAGAGCGCGTGTTCGTCACCTCTCTCGGATTCCCGCACACCATCTTGCCAGTCTTCCTGCTAACCGGCCGCGTACATCGTTTGGGAAAATTATTGACGCCCGTCGCGACTTTCCACCATCCAAATTTACACCATGCTCTAGACCGTCCTCTCTATTATGGAGCCTGCACCAACCTCGTGTGCTTCTTTTTATACCGGAAATCACAAAGAAGGCTCATTTATCGCCGAAAGCATTAAAACAGACCACTCTATTATATTTCCATTAAAAGCACGGACACCAACTTCACGTATACACCGATGCCTCAGTGACCCCTTCCAGTTTCTTAAGCTCCGTAGTCATCACCGTAAGGACCATAATTAATAAAATAAAACATCACACCGCAGAACTTACTGCTATTAGTGTCGCCATTGAGCATATCAGTGAAGATATGCTCAATGGTGCGGACGAGGCAGCGCGAACTGCTCACCACGAGGGCGATTTTGTGTCCAGTCCCATTTCGAGAGCCTACGTAGCGGGTAGGCTTCGACCACTGGCGCGAGACATCACGCTTGCCGCGTGGAATTGAGGCCAATTTTCTAATTGGCGTTTAAAATCTTCGGACCCAGATCTGAAGCTCCGGCTTTCATCCGGCCTACCACGATGTGAAGCAACTTTGCTGGGTGGCCTGTCGCTTTGTGTAGCTTTCACCAAGCATTACTCTTAATCGGTATGGCTGATCGCCCTGCATGTGCCGCCTGCGGATGTGATGGGTCTATAGCCCACATTCTATGGTAATGTCTTGCCTACAGCGCCGAAAGGCAGTATCACTGCCGTGCGCTGGAGCGTCTAGATCTACGCCCACTGACGGAAATGAAGGTTATAGGCCACTGGCCACGGAGATCGTCGGCGGTGAAGGCCTCTAAGGCACTACTCCACTTCTTGAGAAGTTCTGGCCTGCGCGATAGCCTGTGGCTTTACCGAGCGCTTGCTGTCTTCGCAGAGCGGCTTCAAGTTGCTGCTACTCTCTTTTCACCTTCATCTTTTTATCCCCTCACCCCTTTCCCTCCGTGAAGGGTAGTAAACCGGTTATCCTTCCGGTTAACCTCCCCGCCTTTCCTCTTCTTCCTCCCTATCCTCGTCGACAAATCATTACGCTGGGTGGATACATCAATGTCAACCGTGCGAGTAGAGAACGAGCAACATAGGATGCGTCTGCGGTCTCTCTTTACCAGTTTTGACGTGGTAAAGGTGACACGAAGTACTTGTGTCGAGGACTGGGACAAAAAATCAGTGGTGCAAATGTATACTGCCGGTGCATAATCAAACACTTGGAGTAAAACCACGCATGCGCTGCAACTTCAAGCCTCTCCGGAAAACATTGTAAAATCAGCAGCGGAGGCCTGCAATCAAAGCCGCCTGGATCATCAAGTCCTGGCCAGCGAGGGACAAGCAACCCTTGAAAGACAAAGAACTCAATTCTGCAACTTAGGCAAAACTCTAAATTGAAAAATCTTCAATCTCAAAGGCACAGGGTGAAATCATCTAACCTTAATCATTCACATTATCACGATATTTTAATCACATTACACTGTTTTATTTCTGAATTGAAAGGTACCGAAAAGCAGGAAAAATCATACTGCAAGGCTAAAACCCCCCATTACAAATCTTCATACCGGCATCCGTTTGTGTAAAAGATGAAAACAAACCCCAAGAAATTGTGACTAAATCCCAGAAGACAGTTGCTTTTGAAGAATTACAGGCCGCTATACATAGTCACCAGTCTGGCACACACATAGCGATGAAAATAATATTTCTGCTCTATCGCAGTTTTCATAGAATCAGAGATGGATGGATGGAAAAACTTTATTTTCGTCAGAGAGCATGTGTGGACGATTCCGTGTCAGATGGCTATCAACCCATGGCTGACGGCGACCTGGGTGGCCCACTCCACGGCCCTGGTCTGAAGATCCTGAGACATGACATTCGCCTCCTCCCGAATGTCTTTCCACAGATCAATGAAAGAGGCTTTGTTCCCTTCCTCCTGTATTTTCTTCTCTAAGCAAGCTAGCTGTTCTGGAGTGAAATGTTCTTTCCAGCCCCCTATCTTAGCGGTTCTTACCATCGGGAACTTGTTCTTATCGCCTTCGTGTCCTCGTTTGCAAGAAAGTTTGTTGCGGTGAAAGATATTTTTCCGGGCTGGATTTTTGTTTTCTGCGAAGTCTATAATTAAAATATCTCGGGTGTACTCCGGAGATGACCACTCGATGATATTTTGCAGAAGGGTTTCGTTTGCCTCCAGGGCACTGCTGTAGCACTCGCCCAAGAAGCGGGCCAGGCGCAGAATTGTTCCCCTGGTGTTCCGCTTCATTTCTTCATACGTGACGAAGAACACATTGGGTTCGTCTTTCAAAGCGTAGCCGGAGGCTACGTGGTCGAAGTAGCTTCCGTAACCAAGGTCTGTCTCTAGGAAAGCGTCTAAGAACTCGCCGAAAGTGGCGTCTTGAAAATTCCAGATGCTCACATCGGTCATCATGTGGTAGAATGAGACACACACATCCCACGGGTTACGAGCAGCGTAGATGTTTTTATCGTGGGCCCTCATAGTCTCCAGGTGTAGCGGTAAATGCGTGAAGAACATCCTCATGGGTAGCTTAGGCTTCCAACCATCATGCTTCATGTATTCCAAGGCATGAGTGTTGCTTGTGAACTCGTCGTATGTTCTTACTGGCTCGAATCCCTTGAGGATCAGTTGCGTAATGTACTGCATCCAGTAGGTTCCGCTTTTCGGATACGTGCTCTGTATCAAATCACCTTTTTCTGCCTGGAACTTCTGGCTTTCCCGGTAGGTGTCTGGGTCTATCCAGGCGCATCGCGGCACGCCATCGACAACTCGACGAAAAGGCCTCCGAGGTGCCATGGCTAGGGGCTTCCGGATGACCTTTTGTTCTGGAAGTGAAAAACCGACTGATATATTTCATACGTTGGCCAGAAAATCATGCCCCCTGATTAGAAGTCAAGGCGGCAGGTAAAGAAAATAACCCAATTATCATAGGCAGAAGTACTTGCTGTTGGGCTAGTTGGTTCATCATAAAGTTGAATGGCGCAAGGGAACGAACACAGGAAGACACAAAGACAGAAAGAGCACCTGCTACCAACTGACTTTATTGCGGAAAACAACACCTTTATACGCCAGTCTACTATCAACACCAGTGCGTTATGTTAGCCAGGACAAGCTAACAAGAAAAAGTATATGTAAAGAAAAAGATTCCGTTTAAGCATAAAAGCCAGAGAATTGCTACTCACAGAACAAGACATGAAAAATTTACGAACATGATAAGATTAAATGACAGGATATACACATGACCATCTGACATGACAGTTCCCGGCCGGTGAGTTTGACCGACGAAGTGCTTATGCACGTGTGCCCACTTTTCTGTATGTGAAATGCTTCGATAACTTCCCTTTCAACTCGCTCTCTACCTCTGCCAATAAACTTTGCCTCGAAGCAGAATTGACATCTGAGCTAGTTGGTTGTTCATTTTCAAAAATTATATAAAGCGCACTTAGGACAACAGACAAGGGAGACCAAACAACACAAGCGCTTGTGTTGTTTGGTCTCCCTTGTCTGTTGTCCTAAGTGCGCTTTATATAATTTTTGAAAACTTTGCCTCTTCCAGCACTGGTCCGCAATCTTGAAAATCTCTGCAGTGATCAGGGAGGTTCCCCCTTTCATTGTTTTTTATTGTCCGTTTGTGTTCAATCGCTCTCTCATCGAAACAACGGCTGGACTGCCCGATGTAGACACGGCCAAACTTGAGCGTTATCTTATAGATGACTTTAGACCTGCATTCCGTATAACGCTGCCTATGCTTAATAGCGCACATCGGGGGTCGTTTGTCCATCATGGAGCATATCTTACATGGTGCTGAAAACACCACATTGACACCATAATGACCCCCTATCTCCTTGATGTAGTGTGGTATCTTGTGCAAATACGAAATCACCGCCAGAGGCCTCATATCTCGCAGCTTGCTTGCTACAGCACTGCTCGAAGAGAATTTAATCTTCTGCAGCAAGGCTTCACAAACAGCGGTTATGACAAGGCAGGGATAACCAGCGTTGTTTAATCTCTGAAGTTGCTTTTCAAAGCCAGCCTGCACACAGTTATAACATGATCATAGGAATTGAACTGCGAAAAAACTAAAAAACAAACATGGAGAGCCCAAAGTGCGACACTGATATCATCTACTGCAACACACTCTAGTTCGTTTCATCCAAGTCAAGCGCCGACCCCTACGCCATTCTTAGAAAACATATGTCCGTCATGCTGAACATGACGTACATCTGTCTAGGGGCACAAAAGAGACTTATCGGAAAACGGGGTTGCAGCCCAGTCGGCAGACAGCCGTTTCAAGTGTTATTTGCTTGACTGCATGCCAAGAATACACATGAAGCTAATAAACAATTGGACCCGCGGTTCTGCAAAAACACCTATCATGAAGGCCCTGTACTTGCTTGTCCGGGGATATCGTCGAGTAATTAATAGCTGTACACATGAAAGCGCAATGAAAGCAGTGCACATTTTAAGGAATTATTAAGCAAGGTCGCCTATTTTAGAATGCATCTCTCGAATTCTGCAGCTTCATAATTTGAGATTGTAATATGTATGCCGGTACCAGTAATAGTTTTTTCACGGTCGTACCGATGGCAATCGACGTGAGTTGCGGCTCCCAGACTAGAGATGCGGTCGCCAACAAGCTCCGTTAACCTGGTGTCACGCCTCTCATTAATCTTTCTTTCCAGGTTTTTATCTATTCATTGAACATTCCATTGCGTTGAACAGCAGCTAAATTCGACCTAAGTGCAAAAGACGCACTGAGACGTGCCAGAAGAAACTAGACGCTACACTTAGGCTGCATCTTAAGGGTACGACGCGATACCGTTAATGGGTTAATGCCCATTATATGCAGAATTAATAACTCTCTACTGTACACTCATAGATCGGCGTGGGTCTTCGTGCCCCTCTTGGCTCACTGGTTGGGTGGTTAAGGCATTGACCATTGCCCCAGCAGGTGGCTGTTTATAACACAGCCACGGTAAGGACTTGTGAGAGCAAGGTTCCTCTTGCGGAAAAACCTCCCTTCACCAATAATTAATTGAACTGCCATCTGCCAAGGTGGGCAGTTTGCTCACAACACGATCAGCAGGTTGTCATGACGTCACAACGTCAGGACACTAAGGTAGCCCACCTGCCACCTAGGTTGCTTCTGTGGAGATTTTTCGCTCACGACGCCGGGTTTTCCGCTGAACGAGGACATTGATGCTGTCGCGTTAATTAAAAATTGTGGTCATCAGTTAACAACTCGAGAAATCGGTTGCAAAAGCATTGTTTCCTTCTCTTCTCCCTCTCTGCAGTAGTCTATACTGCAAAGTAGTCATCAGTACAGTACAGTAGACTTCGTGGCTTGAATTGTGCCTGTGCTTCCTTTTGATGTGCCAATCTTTACTTCTACTCTGGCGCGAACTATTACGCAGAAAGGGACGCATCCCTGACCTATTCATTGCAGCCTAAAAAAACAGAAGATTTGAGACCAGTTAGTACTCACTGTTTCTGTGTCCGTGGGCGAAAGAATAAGGCGCTCTACTTCACACTGGATTGTGGCATCCGCATCAAATGCGCTTCACATGAAATTGGGAAAAATTCTGCGAGGTGCGGAGTACCCGAAGCGCCGTCCTTACTCAAAGGAGCTGGCCTTGGTTCGCCTGATATAGCCTTCGTTATCGGTCTTCAACGACGCGCTTCGAGGTTCTTCCAGGTCTCTTCGTCGCGGCAGAGCGAATACGTTCGCGTATGGAGGTTTGAACAAGCACACTGGTGGCCTATTCAGCATTTGTACGCATTTGTACGTGTGAGTCTTCGTTGCGCTGAATATCACGCTAATGTGCCTGAAAACCAAATAGCTCCTCAGCTATCTCCCTTAATGTACGTATTAGGGATTGTAAATTTGGCCTCTTTCATTTCGTTCGAAATAATGAGGTCAATTTTTAAAAGAGATTGAAATATTGATACAGGTTATGACCTACATGTGCAGAAGTCAATGAATATATTGTCTACGGAAGCATAGAGATAGATAATTTTATGACTGACTACTTTTTTCCTAGCGTGTAATGTGCTGGGCCAATGATATTTAGGGACGACAGAATCACTATTTTATTCCAGAACTCTTGAGCGCGGATGGCAAATTAAACTTTACTTGACCATGTATCTATAGGCATTTACACGTGTAGCAACTTATGTGCACCCGCAATAAAAGATTGTTAGCATGGCCGTAAACATTGGCGGCTGCCAGCGTCGGCTCTAATGCAATGCCCTATAGTTAGCGCTAACCGTCGTTTGTTAGAACGGAAGGCTGCTGCAGCAGTGTTTTGCAATACGGCAATGCGTTGCATGAGCTGTGGCGATTCCACCACTTTTGTCGTCATCGAGATGGCGACGGTAACATTTATCGAGCCTGCTTTAGAAAAAGCTTAAATTCATCTTCTTCTACGCAGGAGAATTAGAATCGATATATTCCGCCCAATCGAAACACACTGTGTCGTAAATCTGATAGGAACCTCTTTGCCAGCAAGAAAAAGCCCATGTTATTGCCAAACTCGTGCCATAAAAATTGTCCTGCCATATGCGACGGCTTGCCAAAGCTTTCTATCAGTTTTTACTATCCTTTTTTTTTGCTTCCTACGGAACCATCTTTTTCAGCTGCGACAGTTTCCTGCGGCGAAATTCACGTCGACACGATACCCTAAAATGCGCAACTAAGAAACATATGCAAAATTTTATATCTACTGATTATGGAACGACCGGTGTATTTATGTACGCATGCATGCATGTTTTGCTCATTTTATGGTTTTTGTTATCTCATCGATTACGCAGCAAGCTAATATTTCGCTTAAGCTACTGGTTGTCATTTGTCGAGATACTTATTCTTTCCTCCACTAGATATGTAAGCGGAGTGGTTCAAACAAAATCGCCAGTTAATTAAAACTTTTGTTAGAAATATATTTTTGTCATAATCATCTGGCCTATGCCGGCCTCGTGGCGCAAAAGTATAACGTAAAGTGCAGCCAAAATATAGAAAATTATGTTTTTTTCATGTGTACTCGTCAAAATTTCTACGCGAATCGTGCTTCTCACGGTCCCGGCGCATCGCGGATTCAGAAGCTTTCCGACGGCGGCCGCAGCACCATCTTGCTTGTGATGGTTGCAGTGGTGAATTTCCCTGCGAGAAAGCAATGGCACAAGGAGCAACAAATTAACAAGACAGAGGCATTAGGAACAATAGGATTGCTCTTCACAGCTTTCACATTTCCTGCGATAGCACAATTCCTGCGGTACTTAGAAGAGAGCCCCTGAGTTTTTAAATATTCCCTAGAGTAAAAGCTGACGCCACCGACTACGCGAGTTTCTTAAAGAGCACTTAGTCCATCCTGAGGACAGGCCGGACAGGCCGCCATTAGAATCTGAACCTGGCAATGTTTAACACTAGAACTTTAGCTAGTGAGGCTAGCCTAGCAGTGCTGTTTGAGGAACTAGCGGGAATTAAATGGGATGTGACAGGGCTTAGCGAAGTTAGGAGGACAGGTGAGGCGTATACAGTACTAAAGGATGGACACATACTGTGCTATCGCGGGTTAGAGGATAGACGAGAACTAGGTGTGGGATTCCTCCTTAATAAGGATATAGCTGGCAACGTAGAGGAGTTCTACAGTATTAACGAGAGGGTAGCAGCTATAGTAATTAGGCTGAATAGGAGGTACAAGCTGAAAGTGGTGCAGGCCTACGCACCCACATCCAGCCATGATGACCAGACCGTTGAAAGTTTCTATGAGGATGTAGAATCGGCAATGAATAAAGTAAAATCGCAGTACACTGTACTGATGGGCGACTTCAATACGAAGCTGGGCAAGAAGCATGCTGACGACCACGCGGTAGGTGACTATGGGATAGGCTCTAGAAATAGCAGGGGAGAGTTATTAGTCGAATTCGCGGATAGCAATCATTTACGGATCATGAATACCTTCTTCCGCAAACGAGAAAACAGGAAATGGTCCTGGAAGAGCCCCAATGGTGAGATTAAAAATGAAATCGACTTCATAGTATGCGCTAAACCTGGCATCATTCAGGATGTGGCCATCCTCGGAAAGGTGCGTTGTAGCGACCACAGAATGGTAAGGTCTAGAATTAGCTTAGACTTGAAGAGGGAACGGAAGAAGCTAGTGAAGAGGAAGACCATTAACGAGTTAGCCGCAAGAGGGAAAGCACAGGAGTTTAGGATAGCGCTGCAAAACCGATATTCGGCTTTAACTGAGGAAGATGATCTTGATGTTCCTTCAATGCACGACAATCCGACATCAATAATTACGGAATGCGCAGTAGAAGTAGGCGGTAGGACCGTTCGAAAGGATACCGGGAAGCTATCTTAGGTGACTAAAGATCTGATTAAGAAGCGCCAAAACATGAGGGCATCTAACCCTACCGATAGAATAGAACTAACGGAGATATCAAAGTTAATAAATAAGCGCAAGGTAGCCGACATAAGGAAGTTTAATATGGAGAGAATCGAGCATGCTATAAAAAACGGAGGTAGCCTAAAAACAGTGAAGAGGAAACTAGGCATAGGTAAAAACCAGATGTATACATTAAGAGACAAGCAGGGCAATGTCATTAACAATATGGATAAGATAGTTAACGTAGCCGAAGAGTTCTACACAGACCTGTACAGTGGTCAATGTAATCAGAGCGCTAATGAGAAAGACAGCAGTGCACAGCAATGCCTCATCCCGCCAGTAACGAAAGATGAAGTAAAGAAAGCCTTAGAAGCAATGAAAAGGGGAAAAGCAGCTGGGGAAGATCAGGTAACAGCAGATCTGTTGAAGGATGGAGGGGACATCGTGCTTGAAAAACTAGCCACCCTGTATACGCAATGCCTTGTGACCTCGACTGTACCAGAAGCTTGGAAGAATGCAAACATTATCTTAATTCATAAGAAGGGAGACGCCAAGGACTTGAAAAATTACAGGCCGATCAGCTTACTATCCGTTGCCTACAAAGTATTTACTAAGGTAATCGCTAATAGAGCCAGGGCAACGTTAGACTTTAATCAACCAAATGATCAGGCAGGCTTTCGTAAAGGATATTCCACAATAGATCATATTCACACTATCAATCAGGTGATAGAGAAATGCGCAGAATATAACCAACCTCTATATATAGCTTTCATTGATTACGAGAAAGCATTCGACTCAGTGGAAACCTCAGCAGTCATACAGGCATTGCGTAATCAGGGGGTGGAAGAGCCTTATGTCCAAATACTGGAAGATATATATAGCAACTGCACAGCTACTATAGTCCTCCATAAAGTCAGCAATAAACTTCCAATAAGGAAGGGCGTCAGGCAAGGAGACACGATCTCGCCAATGCTGTTCACCGCATGTTTACAGGAGGTATTTCGAGGCCTGAATTGGGAACAGTTGGGAATAAGAATAAATGGAGAATACCTAAATAATCTGCGATTTGCTGATGACATTGCCTTGCTGAGTCACTCAGGAGGTGAACTGCAAATTATGATCAATGAGATAGACAGGCAGAGCAGATCGATGGGTCTAAAAATTAACATGCAGAAAACCAAGGTAATGTTCAACAGCCTAGCAAGGGAACAACAGTTTACAATTGGCAGCGAGAGCCTAGAAATAGTGACGGAATACGTCTACTTAGGGCAGGTAGTGACAGCTGATCCGGATCATGAGAGGGAGGTAACTAGAAGGATAAGAATCGGGTGGAGCGCATATGGCAAATTCTCGCAGATCATGAGTGGCAGTTTACCAATTTCCCTCAAGAGGAAAGTGCAAAACAGCATAATCTTACCGGCACTCACCTACGGGGCAGAAACGTGGAGGCTAACGAAAAGAGTTCAGCTTAAGTTAAGGACAACGCAGCGAGCCATGGAAAGAAAAATGATAGGTGTAACGTTAAGAGATCGGAAGTGGGCAGAGTGGGTGAGGGAACAAACACTGGTTAATGACATCCTAATCGAAATCAAGAGAAAGAAATGGGCTTGGGCAGGGCATGTAATGCGAAAGCAAGATAACCGCTGGTCCTTAGGTAACGGAGTGAATTTCAAGAGAAAGTAAGCGTAGCAGGGGGCGGCAGAAAGTTTGCTGGGCGGATGAGATTAAGAAGTTTGCAGGCAAAGGGTGGATGCAGCTGGCAAAGGATAGGGTTAATTGGAGAGACATGGGAGAGGCCTTTGCCCTGCAGTGGGTGTAGTAAGGCTGATGATGATGATGATGATGATGATGATGATGATGGTGATGATGAGAACGCCATGAAGACACGAGTATCTTACTTGACTTGGCTAGTGTTAGCCTTAAAACATACACGATAACATAAATAAAAATTTTCGCAGAAATAATTTTGCAAGAAATCATTTCCTTCGCAATAAACAATTCCCACAATAAAATCTGCTTACTTTCCTGCATATTTGTTTTAAACGTTGCCGGTGCATTTTCTTCCCTTCATATCACCGTGTGTTGTGGCACCAAAATGCACAGCAGGTGCAAACTGCTGGAGGCCATGAGGTTCGCTGACCGATATTTGCGGCGCTACCGTGCCTTCTCGCATCTATAGTGTGCCTACGTAGATGGTCCTTCGGAAAGTCAAAGAGTGATACACATAAACAACGGAGAGTGCAGACCGCCACTAGTAGCGCGAACTGTTTTGTTTTCTGACATCGTGACCTCCATACTTTTGAACCCGGGATAGCTCAGTGGTCCAAGCACTAACTAGCCTGCTGTGCCACAGTACACGGGTTCAATCCCGGCTGAGGCGTCGGAGTCGAAACGCAAAAGGCACCTATGTGCATTCCGATGTCAGCGTACAATAAAGAATCCCCGGTGGTCTGAATTAAACCGGCGCCCTAAGCACGGCTTCCCTCATGTAGCTTCGTGAAAGCAAACAGCACAGTTCCCATTTAGGAATCCACTGCGGCCTGAAGAGCGGTTCTATGCAGCAAACAAAGTCAGTACAAGAAACAGCCTTGCTGGTAGACGTGATTTCGTGAATTTACAAAATTGGGCATAAAACGCATTTAGACTCAGCTTGATGGGCATTTTTCAGGCAGTCAGGAGACAAGACGGGGGCAGCAGTTCTGAAAATGAATTTGTCTCCTTGCACGATGAAAAAATGGACTTCTTAGAAACATATATACACTCAGTGCCGAACTGATGACTGCATCACAGGCATGGTCTCTCGGTTGCAATACCCTGTCTGCTCTGAGGATCACCCTGCGCCACAGGTACAGGACTTTAAAGACGCCGCGGTGGTTCAGTGGTTATGGCGCTCGGCTGCTGACCCGAAAGACGCGGGTTCGATCCCGGCCGCGGCGGTAGCATTTCGATGGAGGCGAATGGCCAGAGACCCGTGCGCCGTGCGATATCAGTGCACTTTAAAAAAATCCCATGTGGTCGAACTTATCCGCCGCCCTCCCTTACGGTGGAAGTTCGCTAACAACACAAGTATCATTTCAATTGTGTGGTCGCTATAGATGTCGCTCGTTAGCCAGCCTGTTTCGCTTAGACGTAAATGCCTGGACAAAAACTGCGTTTCCTAAGACGCCATTACAATCAAGTACCGTTGACAGAGGAAGTTAGGCTGCCACTGAGGGAGTGCCAGTTAGGTTGGCACTCATTCTGAACGTCACTTTGGCCTGTGAGCAAGCGACGTTGAACAGGCAACGAAAGTCGACGGCGTAGGTACCGGCAAGGTCATAGGACGCCATCGGGATAAGTAACTGTCTATCTCGACCAACCACTGCAGCAATGACTAGGTACTTGATACATATCGTATTAACGCCGGCGAGATCAGTCCTGGACAGAGTAAAACCGGCTGTGGGTGATAATAATCCCATCATCGAGATTTAACTCTTGGAAGGTAGAGGACCGCAATGTTGTAGAGAGTAGATACTAGGCTTCCCTCTCTTACCATCCAGCTCAAGAATCAGCGAACCTGTGGAAAAACCTAATGAGGCAAGGCCTAATCAATGTAGTCAATACAAAAATAGACAGACTAACAAAATGTTTAATAGCGTGCAAAACAAGTGTTTATCTCCTACATGCAAATCTTAGACCGTCCGCGGGCTGTCCGACGCCGTCTCTTTGTTGCGAAGTTCTTTGAAGGCTTTGTTTTGCGGCATCTGGAAGCCGAGCGCCACGTTCACTGTTTAGTGTATACGTTTCCTTGATGTTATAAGTTAAAATAAACAGTTTCTCAACACACGCCACACTGCACTTTTCACCTACGTGCGCAAACCGCAATTACAGGTGCAGTCTTCAACTTAACCAGCATTAAGCGTGCATTCCTAAAGATTCAGACATTTCCTTCTGAGTTTGCAGTGTTAATGACGTGCTACAACAGTATTATACGTTGTTCCTGGTTTGCTGCGGTCTTAGTGATGCTTGTAACCACGAAACTCAACCGCTTGATAGGTGAGCCTTCCCTTTCCTCCCTTTTCTGGCTGCAAGGCCACTCCAGAATACTTTATTGCTCCGAGTACTCTCCATAAGTCCCTAGGTAAACTAAAAAATCCAGCCGCTTGAAGCCTTCTGGCCACAGCGTTTATGATACACTGAAACCTTCCGTGAGCGGAGCGAAGTCTAGATTGTATCGAGGGAAGATATAGAAGCTGTCAGGCATGATGGAAGCAGACTTCCCTCGACACCTTTTGTTCACTCCAATCTATCAATGTACAGGTGTTCCAGTTTTAAAGGCTACGCATTATGCGACGTCTCCTAATAATTGCTCGTTAGGTACGAGCAAAAAGTGCGCTTTATTCATTGTTCAAGACAATTTTCCTCACGACAGGTGATATCCCTGTTCAGCTTTTTATATGCTTCGCGTCCTAGCATTAAAACATGGTAGCGGCTTTGCAAATGAACTTAAGCAACATCACAATTCGTTCCTGTGTCCAAACTGACACGCCAATTTCATCTTAGATTTCATCTCCGAAAGGTGTCAAAATTTAACATGGTCTACTCATATTGACTACATAATTAATAACGCTAACCGCATGCTAGGATACTTACGTCGCAATTTCTCTGCCGCTCCCTCATACCTTATGCGTTTACTCTATAAAACACTGACACGTCCTAAACTATAATACGCAGCATCAACAAGGGACTCTATGCATGAAAACCTCGTATATTCATTCGAACTTATTCAACATAATTCCGTTCGCTTCATTCTTTCAAATTACGACCCTACGGCAAGAATCACAGCCATGAAATCTAACGTCTCACTCCCACCATTACAATCTCGCTGCGAAATTGGTCGCCTAGCACTATTTCACAATCTATATCTCACGTTGCGCTTCACGACTATTTCATGTCACCCCCTGAATACACTTCACGTCGCATCGATCACTGCCACAAGTTTGGCAGTTTTGGAAACAGTTAGCAAGGGAATCTGCCTGTAGCTGTTATATTATTGTGGAGGTATTCGCAAACTTGATGCAATGCAAAACCGCTGACGCTTGCGCCGAAAGAGAGGAGAAGGACCGACAAAGTGAGACCCAACTTTGTAATGGGAACTAGTAGATGTGCTCTCCTCTCATGTGCAAACCTCCGGCAAGAGAGTAGGAAATGCTCCAATGTCTCAACTTCACAACAAGCCACACAAAGGTTTGTGGGACTGAACACGCATCTACATAAGATTTCAACGGGGAATCCTGCACCACATGAGTGTCATCGCTACCTCACACTGCCGGGTTTTACAGGCACGAGCCTTCCATGGGTACATGAGATGTTGTTAGTCCACAGTAGAAAGTAAAGGATCGTTGCACGTGGCGGTTATGAACTGAGAACGCTGAAATCGAGTCACACCGAAAATAACAAGATCAGGGACGCTAAAGGCGACAGGTGCATATAGAGCTGATTTTTTAAAACGTCGGCTGCTATACTTTGTAAAATACCGCAGTGGCCTGGTATCCAAATGAAGCGCACCTCTTTCACCCATCCAGGAATAAGAAAAAAAACTTTACTGAGCGTATCAAAAACGAGTTCCGCGTGGGCTCCAGCGCCAACAAAAGAGAGACAATCTGAGAGGAATATCACCTGAGAAACAGTTGTTGGAATTTTATAAGCGGCCAGCTCAAGAGCCATAAACTCTGCTAGAAATATGGTTGTGCAATCCGGGACTCTAAGCGAAAAGCTTCACGAGAACGGCACTGCAAAAACACCAACTGCTTCTTTCCGGACAGCCCCAGACGCATCAGTAGTAATCAGAGTATGTTGCGGGAAATGGGCAAGGTGATCAAAGAGGCGACCAGTTTGTGCTGCAGGCAGGTGGTTCGTATTAGGTGAGAAAATATAATCAAAATCAATATCCACAGGGGACGCTGCCCAACCAACTCTGCATACAAAATCGAGATCCACACCAATGTTGGATAAAAGGTTCTGAGTAAAAACAACTTGAGGGCGGTGGAGCCTTGGCCAGTGACGAGTGAGAAAGAGGGCAGGGTGCGAGACGAAAATAGGTGTAGCTACTCCAGGAGCCGAGTCAAATGCCCGCAAAAAAGTCCTGACACTTAAAAGGTGAAAACGGGAGTTAAAGTCGGCAATACGAGTCTCCAGGTACAGAACTGTGGTGGAAACTGATTGAGGGAGGCCTAGGCAGATGCGCAATGCGCGACTTTCTAACAGCAGCAACGGATGAAGCTGATATTTAGGGGAGCCAGAAATAGTATGCAGCCAAATTCCAAAATAGGTCTGACATAGGCTTTGTAGAGAAGTACAAGCGTGTCCCGGCGCATGCCAAATTTCCTATTACTTGTTCGTAGTAGCCTACCTAGGGCACGCTCGCCTTTCTCAACATTAGTCTTGATGTGGGGTGGCCAATACATACTGGCACCAATCTCTTTCCCAGCACACCAATCCTTTTGTTCGGAGATTTCAACTTTTCAGCAATAACGTGGTCGGACATAGCTTTAACAATGTCGAAAAAAAACACCGAAAGTGAATTTCTTAATACGTGCCTTACGTTTGGCTTGTCACAGCTTATCTCCATCCCAACAAGGCATAATAATCAGTCTTCCAGTCTGCTTGATCTTTTGTTCACCACACATCCTGATAACCTTTCTGAGCTAACTTTTTCGCCCGAACTCAGCGATAATGCCGTAATTCACGCTACTTATCAATCTCGTATAGCGTACAAGAAAAAAGTAAAGAACACAATAACCCTCTACGACAGAGGTGATTACATCGCTTTCAATGAAAAGTTAACTCAGTTTAGTTTCTCTTTTCTTGATACGTTCTCGTGTCGTTCAGTTGAAGATAACTGGCTAATATTTAAATAGAAAATGAAGGAATTAATCAAAGCCCATATTCCCAAAATTACCGTAACCGAACGACCGTCTTCCCCCTGGTTCAATAACACGTTAAAGGGCCTTAACAACAAAATGAAACGACTCTATCGCATCGCCAAAGAAAGTAACACTTCACACGCATGGGAAAAGTGCCGCAGCGTTGATAAAATGTTCCAGTCTCTAGCTGGAAAAACTAAGCGATCTTTCTTTTCTACCTCGCTTCCTGATAAGCTGCGTACTAACTCCCGTCAATTTTGGAATGTTATAAAACCAAGCCCGAAGAAAGCCATAAGATTACTTGACTAAAACGACCTTCCCATTCCTGATACCGAAGTTGCAACCACTCTTAACTCCGCGTTTCGTTCAGTTTTCACCAAAGAACCCGAAAGCAATCTCTCTTGTTTTCTTAACCTTCAACATCCTTGCATGCCAGACATCACTTTTGAACATCACGGCATTTACAAATTAATCGAATCACTGAAGCTCATCTGCTGGAGTTGACGACATCAACGCCAAAGTACTCAAAAATACCAAATTAATTACCAGTGTCATCCTGTCGTACATTTTTCAACAGTCTCTTTCGCCTGTAGTGGTGCCGCTGGATTGGAACACAGGTAAGGTCATTCCAGTTCCTAAAAAGAATCATCACCATCATGTCTTGACTACCGGCCAATTTCCATTACTAGCGTTTGTTCTATGTTGATAGAGCATATCATTTTTAGCAAAATCGTGAATTTTCTTATTTGTAACAACTTTTTTCATTCCAGTCATCATGGCTTCCTTAAGAATTTATCCTGCGATACAAAACTTGCATTATTCATCAATGACATCAGCTCCCACCTAGACTTCAACATACCTGTAGATTCACTGTTTCTAGTTTCGAAAAAGCATTTGACAAGGTTCCTCATAATCGACTTTTCTTGAAACTTTCACGCCTAAATCTTCATCCCTAGTCTATAACTGGTTAAGTAGTTTTTTTAATCCGGCCGTCATCAGTTCGTTTTCTCAAATAATGATTCCTCTTCGCTGCCTCCTGTGATTTCTGGTGTGCCTCAGGGTTCCGTTCTCGGCCCACTGCTCTTCTTAATCTACATGAGTGACCTCCCAAACGATATATCTTCTAACATCCGTCTGTTTGCTGATGATTGTGTTATATACCGATCGATTTACGATTGTTCAAATGCCCTCATTCTTCAACGCGACTTACAAACAGTAGAAAAATGGTGTAAAACTTGGTTAATGTATTTAAATGTCGGCAAAACATCATTAATTACTTTTAACCGCCGCCGCTCTCACGTAGTGCCCACGTATTTTTTGGTAGCACAGCAATATTCTCTGTGACATCTTATAAATATCCAGGTCTTATTTTAACACAGAATCTTTCATGGTCCTCTCACATAGCGAAAATATCTATTGAGGCTAACTGCACTTTTGGCTTTCCAAGGCATAATCTTAAATTCTGCTCCCCTTCTCTAAAAACCTTTGCTTGCAAAACTCTTATAAGGCCCAAGCTAGAATATGCATTCTCAGTTTGGGACCCTCATCAGACTAATCTTTCTAACTCCATTGAATCTATCCAAAACAGGGCAGCTTGGTTTATTTTTAATGACTATTCTTCATATACTAGTGTCACAGCTCTAAAATCTAATGCAAATTTTCGCAATCTAGAAACTCGACGTAAAATAGCCAGGCTCGTTCTCTACTATAAGTTCTATCATTTTCCAATTGATAACAGCGTAATATCTCCTGCTCACCGCCATTCATCCCGGACCAGTCATTCCAAGTCTGTATACCCGCCGCACGCGTACACGTCATCGCACCTTCACTCGTTTTTTCCACAAACAGCGAAAGACTGGAATGATCTGCCTGAAGAAGCGGTTCACCGCTCCAGGTCGACAAATTTCAGGACAGCCATTGCAAATTTTCTTTTGTGATGCCACCCACGCTCTAAATCGTCTGTGAAGCCGCCCACCCCTCATGTAAAACCCCTTTCCAAGGGGCATTTGAGGACTAAATAAATAAATAAATAAATGACGCCTAGATACCTAAACGATTTCACCTGAGCTATGCTGTGCGAGCGATAGCGTAGCATTATATATAAACGCATGTTGGTTTTAAAATATAGCACGCTGCTTTTGTGCACATTTTATACCAAATTTAATGTATCCCGGGAAACCTCGGGCGCATTGAGGTAATCCTGGAGAGAACGATATAGGGCATGAATGTGCGCTGCAGAAGCAAAGAAGGCTATGTCATCTGCATAAACATATACTGTAACATCAGGGTGCACTGGAATGTGGCGCATCACCAGATTGAATAGAAGTGGCGAAAGTACAGAACCTTGTGGCACGCCTCTGGTCTGGGCATAGGTGTCTGAGGTGAAGGAACCGTCAGAGCAAAAGAACAGCAGTGCTGTTAAAAATTCGCGGATCCTTGCATGAATGTAGTACGGCAGGTGTAATAATGCCAATTTAGAGAGAAGGATTGAATATTCAACAATGTCTTACGCTTTAGCAATGTCAAGTGCCACTAATGCTGATACTTCATTCTTGCGCATAGCAAGGCGGACTTTTCTCTCTAAATCGACATGGGCAGACCAAATTGAGCGTCCGTGGCGAAAGCCAACCTCGGCAGAGCTCAATGCGTTGACTTCTGAAACATGCGCTGATAGGGGCAGTGCCCAGTTCTTTCTATGAGCCTTACCAAATTGGATGTTACAGCTATCGGCCGAATGTTATCAATAGGGAAGCATTTCTTTGTATATTTTAGAGCAATGCTATTTCCCCCCCTTTACAGAAATGCGGCAACCATGCAGTTTCTAATGCTGCATTGACTAGATCGAGGAGGCCCTGAGTGAAGTCTTGCGCTAAGATTTTCAACATACCAACCGTAACACCATCCCAACCCGGATTGCATTAAAGAAACTGCAGTTGTTAACTCTGATTTGTCAACCACAATATAGTCTGATCAGGGGTACAAGCCAAACACAGGGACTATACGCTGCTCCTGAAAACGTTAAGCAAGCCCTTGAGCAATACGCTCTAACTCATCTTTCATCTCATGTGGAGAGAGCGCCACCGAGCTGGTTAGCTGCATGGCTGAGGAGTTCATATTCCGTTCCATAAAACGATACAAAGCCTTCCTATTTTTGGGGTTTGAAAAATGTGTTCAAATTTTGATTGTAGTCATCCTTTGCCTTTACAATGGTTCATTTAAACGAGGCCCAGAAAAATTTGTAGTTGATCGAATTTGCCGGGCTCTGATTATGCGAAAGGGTTCTTCACGCAGCTTTCCTACGAAGGAAAGCTGTCTCACACACTTTATTCGACCATGGGGATGGTGATTTATTGCAAATAGCAGAACGCACAGTGAACTGGGAGCTCTCCGTAGCCTTCAAAACTAAAGAAAACACTCGCTGAGCCCTGTCGGTCATACGTGAACAAGGATCAGATGTAAGGGAGGCGCGCAAAGATGATTTATAGGCTTCAAAATTAACTAAATTACGGGCAGAACCATGACCTCGGAGGGGCTCACCAATATGATGAAAGTAATCGGCAGGCGGTAACTAGATGTGCCACAGTCAATTGTGGACCATGCCCCTATACCTACTTCTCTTGCTGCCAAGGAAAAATCGAGAACTGAGCGCGAGTGTCTGCGAAAGATGGTTATGGCTCGAGAATTGCAGCACCGCACATCATTTTCTGACATCCATGCCCTTAACATATGTCCATGTGAATCAGTATAGGAATTCAGAGGACGTGATGCGAGTTATGATTAGCCTCCTAGAGTTCGCAAGTAAGGTGGCTTGGTAGTCCGTTCTGCATACTCCGTTTGGAAAATAGACGTTTGCGACTGCGACAGCAGTGCAGTGCGGCAAAGTGATATCTATAGGTAGAAGCTCGCAATCAGAATTCATTGATTTTTTAGTTAGCAATGCCCGCTGACACAATTTTGACGAAATTAGGGTCACCTACCCGCCGCCCCTACCATTTGTGCGAAAAACACAAAACCTGTTTAAAGAAAATAACATAACAGCGGAGAGCCAAATTTCTTTCAAGAGCACACTATCTGGGTTATGAGAAGATAGAATTTTTAAATCAGGAAGAGAAGATGCAATAGAGCGGCAATTATATTGAAGAACCTTTACAACCGCCATGATGCCTATTCTAAAATAGAGGCTGAAACAGCCTCTTGTAGAATATCTGATTTGGGAGACACTCTAGAAGGCCCTTTTTTGGTATTGAGCTGGGGAACAAAAGACTTAGAAGGGGAGGTTGAAGCACGGCGCTTCTGCGTAGCACAAGCCATTTCTACATCATTAGTGCAAACAGTGTTGCGAGAAAGACTTACAGGGACGCTGTCGAGAGGCGGTACGTGAGACGGCACCTTGGGTGATGACGTGGGAAAGAAACTTTGAGCACACGCTTGCTGAAATGTTGCTGCGGGTGGAACTGCAAGCTACGGTTGAGAAATTGCCTGATTTGCAATAATATAAGACAACGCCTGTGTGAAGCTGCTGAGCATGCGCTCGAGCAAAACTGAGAGTGCTTTTTCGACATTTGACACTATTGAGGCAGACAAAGTGGCCTCGAGGTCAGGAGTAGAGGAACGCACAAGGATGGCAAATGAATGTTTTTTGCGGTTAAGGAGTGCACAAGCGTCTTCCCGTGACAAGCGACTCTGCTCAATTAATTTCAATAGACTTTGCTCCTGTGGCGGACTTTCACATGTGGCATCATCGCCGCTGTGACTGTTACGGCACCGACCAGAGCTTGGCTGTTCAGCGGTGCAGGTGTCGGAAGAGTGACCTTCACCACACACCCGGCATCTGGTCGCCGACTTACAGGCTTTACCACTATGTCCACCAGTTGGTACATTGCAGGGGTCGAGGATGCAGCGGGTGCACGCGGTAGACAACTGGCCAAATTTTTCACTCCTAGGGGCATGCTTCACCAGAAAAAGGTGTTATGACTGACTCTGTTGCAACACGTACTCCAGCCATCTCGCGAGAGCAGCGGTATACAGAAATAATTCCCGCCGCGGCTTCTTGCAACTCGTCCAAAATTTCTTGAAGATGACGGGTCCACTCCAAGTACAATGCCCTTAGTGCACGCAAGCTGCTCAGGAACGATGGTTTTAACCGGCAGAGAAGCGAAGGTATTACACCGGAGCAGATCCGACACGCACTCAATGTTTGCCGACTTACAAACAATGCCACGCCTTCCAAAAGGTCGCACTTCAGAGAGGTCGAGATAGTGACTGGTTAGATTTATCAGTTGTTCCTGTATTGTTTTAGGATTCATCACTTTGAGAATTCCATCTCCAATCGGTACAAGTGCCTCGGGAATTGAATCGACACCATTTTTTAGAAAAGAATTCAACAGCAAGCTTTCGGTCGGCAGGCTGGCGAACCAGCTGCCGAGCCTCCTCCTGGGGAGGTGAAAGACATGCCTACACACAGGGCGCCGGCAACCTTGCATAACCCTAGTCAGCAGTGCTACACTGAACCCTGGCAAAAACCCCACGAACGTGGAACGGCCTCCCCAAAGGAAACGCCCGGCACCACCAGGAAACGAAGCAGGACGAAGCAGCAGTGGCAGCGAGGTTGGTATTGAACGTCTTCCTCTTTTTCTTCCCACTAACACCACATTATAACTATACACCACGTTGAATTTACACTTCTCCTCTTCTTCGAATGCGACCCCGTGCGTCTTCTCCAGCCGCAGTGAGGCGCTGGCTCCGTACAAAGATAGGAGTAGGGGGTAACACACACTATGTACAAATATAGGATAGGAAAAAAATGTGGGGGGCTGCGCCGCGTATGATAGGAGTACAGGTTTCTATGGCAGATGCCGCGGCTAGCAACATCTTTTCCATCCATTGTTATTTTAATAATCAATAGCCACTAACTAACTAAATAACTGACTAACTAAAAACAAAACAAAGGTGTCTAAACCACCCGAGGCTCGCAGCGACTAAAATGCCCAACAATTCCTATGTTTCGAGACTTTCTTCGACTATAAGTCTTCGTGTATTTCAAGAAGGAGATTTCCGACTGCCATTTTATCGCTTCAAAGCAAGCACCTCCTGTGTCTATAAAGCATTGATGTACTGCAAATAAGCTTATGGGTTTATGAGGGTTTAACATCTAAGAGCGACTCAGGCCATGAGGGACGCCCTAGTGGAAGGCTCCGGAAATTTCGACCACTTAAGATTCCTTATTTTGCACTGACATCGCTCAGTACACCGGCCATTATAATTTCGCCTCCATCGAAATTCGATCGCCGCGGTTGGGATCGAACCCGAGTTTTTGGAGTTAGCAACCGAGCTCGATAACCACTCAGCCACCGACGGACGGGTAAATGATGCTCGGCATATTCTATAACAATCTTGTAATCGAACTCAAATTCACTAAAAAATATTTGATTTTGATCAGTGAAATCTCCTAGAAGATTTATAGGGTTTTTTATTGAAACAATAAACCATAATGCTCCATCGGTGTACACATTTTTACGAACGTGATCAGGTATATTAAAAGCAGGGGAGGCAGTCAATAATGTTACCAGTTGTTTTGGCGATAGCACACGCCACCCGCCACGCATCGCAACGGCGAGATTTGAAACGAACATGAAAATAAGTCCTAGCCACTCCACTTGTACGATCGCTTAACATACATAAAGCGAACAAGTATTGTTTAAGAAAAAAGAACATGAGCGCGTCAACGTGTAAAAAGAGAAAAAAGAAAAAAAATTAAAGGGACACATAAGCTCCACCTTAAGGATGTGACGAGCGGGTTAATTCCTATATATATCGAAGGTCATTCTCTTCTTTACAATAATAGAACCCTAGGAGTCAATAATAGATCGCTGGGATTCCTGGGGGCCTCTTACCCATCCTGGTGCAGTGTGGTGCTGCGGTTAAGCGATGGGCGACGGTCCTGCGATGGGAGGTGCTCCCAGCGGTAGGCCTTGTGCGACCCAATGCTCTTCCCGAGTGACCAATTGTTAATTTAACTGCCACCTGCCATGAAAAGCAGTTTGCTCACTATCCGGAGGACAGAGGTTGTGATGAAGATGTAAGGTCATGTGCCCTAGGTACCCCACCTGTCTCATAGGTTGATCTCTGCGGACCACTTCCCAAAACCATGCAAACCAGCAGAAACAAATAAAAACAAGAAATCAAGACAGGAAAATAAAATAAAAAAGCACTTAAAACTAAACAGTAGCGGAAAGAAATGCGTAAATAGTTGCAGAAATAATTGCAGAATGAATTACAGAAATCAGTGTGCAAAAAATGCAGAAAGGAATGTCTAAAGAACTGCAGAAAGCATTGCAAAAAGGCTTGCAGAAAAGCAGCTTTCGCTCTGCGTTAAGGTTCTGCAGAATTGTGATGACCCTACGTCAATTTTTTATATTGGTGTGTGTGGACAGCATGAGCATAAAGAGCAGTATTGTATGTTTATTGTTGATACATTCTGGAGCATGCTTGAATTCCTGAGGAGAGAGAAATTTTAAAATGCAGACGAAAAATGCGAATGCAAAGCTCGCACCAAATACTGCACATTTCATACATTGTTTTATTTTGCTTCCACAAACAAGGCAATTAACACAATAGCTGCAAGAAAAAATGGAGATGAAAGTCGCCTCAAAAGCTACCATTAGTCTGATCAGCAATTTTGTCTCAAAGGCTGCAGCAGCGTGGAGAAATGCTTTGCAGTAATACGTAACCAAACAAATGCCCCGAAAGCACTCTAGAAATATATAACAGATTAGAAGAACAGAAGCTATAAAATGCAAAGAAAATCCTTTGTCAGCTTGTCGCGGGGCCAAATAGAACTGAGCATTGTCGTGAGTCCGAGAAGCATAAATATTTTTGCCGAAGAATGAGAACATCAATATTTCACGTGGTTATATGGATAGAAAAATGATGTCAGTAACGTTAAGCGACCGGAAGCGGGCAGAGTGGGTAAGGTACAAACGCGACTTAATGGCATCCTAGTCGATATCAAGAGGAAGAAACCGGCTTCGACAGGGCATGTACTATGAAGGCACGATAACCGCAGGCAATTAAGGGTGTCGGAGTGAATTCCAAGAGAAGTCAAGCGTAGCAGGGGCGGAAGAAAGTTAGGTGGATGGATAAGATTAAGAAATTTGCGGCGATACGGTAGTCGCACCTGGCAAATGACAGGGTTAATTGCAGAGACTTGGGAGAGGCTTTTCTTCTGCAGTGGACGTAGTCAGGCTGATGATGATGGTGGTGATTAATTCGGCGTGGCAACTGGTCGCACTAGATTTCCTGGTCATTGCTAGTACTCAGATGAGGCACGCATATAGGCAGCCATGCGTACGGTAAGTGAGCTAAAATGAGAGACATTATCTTTTTGTCTTTCTTGAACATTTAAACCAAATCGCAGTTTAATATAGCACGCACTTTTAGCGATTCCGAAGCTCACAGAAGAGGGGAGCAAACGAATCATCTTAATGCTTATTAGATATGACAAGATTATGTTTCTGAAAACAAGTCTTTTTAAATATTTTTATTTGGTTCCGTCCTCCATGTAAGCGAGCAGTAATTTGGATGTCCGAGAAAAGTGAAATATATATTAGTAGTTTAACAGAACTGCGCCATACCATGATTCATGTTCATGCCCAAACGTTTCAATGTTCGTACGACTTAAGTTTTAGAGGCATTAAGTAATGCGGAAGGGATGGCTAGTTGGTTGGATGATATAATATATCGTATTTATTCGTGTAGTGAGCACGCTTCAAAATGCACGGACCCACTGCTTCGGCTGCTAGAAAGTATAAATTCTGCTCCCCTGCTTATGAACAAACCACTTTCTTTCAGTTTCTAGTTAGCTGATGGTGACGATGAATTATGGCAGGCGTCCAATTTTTGAACACCGAAACAACTGCGTAATACTAGAAAGCGCTATTTGTCGAATGTCAAGCCTGCGATTCCTTGCACTACGAGACAAAGAGGCAATACGAATGTTCCTGGAGGAAGCCAGAAGCCAATATAAACCAAGTCTAGTTGCAGCTTCTCTCACTGAAATGAATAAAAATTGATTCTCTGGCTTTTTCTGACCATGCTGGATTTTGACTGCCAGCAAAAGCCGCATTTATTGGTGAGAAGATCAGATTTGAAAATCTTTCCGCGGATTCAAACTTGTTACATCACTACAGGGAAGGACGGGTTGCCAATACTTTGAAGTGAATCACAGTGTGGCTTAAACTCTGGAATCCGCTGTCAAATATCGGCGCCGACGCACATATTTTGATGCGAAATCGGCTGGTGGCGGCGCCTCCTGTCTTTAGTCTTGTTCTCTGTTTTAGCTTATAAATGCTCCCTTTTAGTGAGCATGGTCACTTTGTGAATAGGACGCGGTGTCTTACTGGCACAGGCCAGATTTAAGTTATCTATATTGTCCCTTTGAAGGATGAAGCAGCTTGTTGCAGTAGGGCTCTGAATTGACCGCTGGGAGTTACGCTAGACTAATCTCTAAGTTATGCTTTCTTTCGGCAGCATTATGGATCGCTACGCGTGTTTTATGTACGCCTTCAAGACAATTTTTTTTCGCGAGTGCGCAAACCGGGTTTAAGAACGCATTTTGTTTTATTCAGAATGAGCAGTTTTATTCAGATCGGATGCAATATTTATTTTATAAGCCTTGTTTCAATCTCGATTTTAGAGTTTAAAGTTTCTCAGAATATTATAACTCGCGTAATAAGAAGGCACAAAAATTTTGAAATAATATCTTTGTGTAATGTGGGTTAATTATCAAAGTAAGTCCGGAAATGGTCCCCAGAATTACCATAAAATTCAATTTTTCTCAATATGCAGTGATTTGCCAAGCGTACGCGTTTGCAAAGTGTACGAACACACCAGTTACGATTGCACCATTTGCAATATGCTGTACCATACCCAACAACTCAGGACAAAAGCATTTTTGAGCGGAAAACATTTTAGGAACACGACTTTTTAATATAATATAAGATTTCACTATAACAATCAAAATATCTGCAGATCACCTGACTTACTTTTTTTCCTGTTAACGTTTTCGCTATCGTAAGAAAACATTCCCCACTGGTTTTCTAAGGCACTTTTAACTGTTGAATGCGACCGATGGAAACGCTTTAAAACAAAACTTTTGCTAGCTATCAGAAGAATGGACAAATATTTCCATAACAGTATCTTCTAATTTTCAAACGTTCAAAATTTTTGCTCCAGAATGCGGGACAGAGGCATTTCTTTAATGAAATAAACCTAACTTTTCAGGGAGATTTCTCGTACATATAAAGAGATTTTCTAGTATTAAATTCTGCTTATTGAATACTTGTACATTCCGGACTGGCGAACTTCTTCGAAAAAGTTCACAGACGTATTCCCCGCGTGTTTGCAGTAGTTACTCACAGAACTCAATTAGGAACAGTTGGAGATAAACGCTAAAGAAGAATACCCCAGGAACCTCGGATTTGCTAACTACATTGCCTTCCTAAGTAACTGCGGGGCCGAATTGGAAAGCATGATCCAGGGATTAGAAATACAAAGCAGATAGGCACAGCTACGAATAAATACGAAAAATGTAAAATAATAACGAACAGTCTGGGATGGATACAGCAGTAAGGATTATAGGTTTTATGGGAGTGTATCCACTCAGGGCACGGAGTCACCACACATCCGGACCACAAGAGTGAAGTAAATTGGAAAATAAGAATGAGGTTGTGTACATTTGGCCGGCACTTAAGTGCGATGAGCAGTAGCTACACTTTATTCCTCAAAAGGAAAGTATACGACGGATGTATCTTGCCGGTACGAACCTATGGCGCTAACAGGAAAAGAGGAGCACACGCCAAAAAAGAAAAAAGGGAAAAACAAAGATGTTTCGGGACCCGTAAGGGTCCCTTGTTCACAATGGCAGTGCATGGGCGAAGGTGGTGACTTATGTACGGTGCAGGTGGCGTATTGAGCATGCGTAAATCTCAGGAAGATTACCTGTGGTGTCGTGTGGATGTGAAGCGATTCTAGAAGTAAGACGGACGATAAATACTTCTCAGTCGCATTGACTGAGGCGTTGTTCTAATCGATGGCATGTGATGCAGGTTGATAGTGTTCAGCGAAGGCATTTTCTTTCGTGCGGCCTTTGGCGACGTCATTTTGATGTTGTTTTAAGCACCTAATAAAATTGCCCGATTCGCCGATGTATGCAGCTTTGCAGTCTTTGCAGGGAATCTTGTGCACCACTCCGGGGAATCGGTTTCTTTCAAGCCGGTCTTCAACTCTGACTAGCTTTTGCTGCAGCTTACTTGGTGGCACGTGGGCGATATGGACATTATAGTCCTTGAAGCCCCTGGCTAAGGCCTCGCTCACTCCTAGAGCGTAAGGAATTCTTGCTAGCTTGCTTCTTTCTTCGGTGGCCGTTGTTTCCTCGTTTCGACGTGAACAGCAGCGTTCTGCAGTCATTATCATATTTTTCTGTTATTATGTTCCCTCCTCGCCAGACGGGATTCCGTCAAACACTGGACTACGAACCTATGGTGCAGAAACGTGCAGGCTGAAAAAAAGGTGGTGCCTAAACTGAGAAATGGGCAGCCGGCTAGGAAACAGAAAAAAATTGCAGTTACTTTAATAGAAGACAGAAACAGAACAGAATGGGTCAGGGCACGAACGCGGGTACCCTAGTCGAAATTAAAAAGGAAAAATGATTTCGTTTATGGGCTTCAACGCCACAAAGCCATTCAAGTTATGAGGGACGCCTTCTGGAGGCTCCAGAAAGTTTCGACCACCTGGCTTTCTTTGGTTTAGTTTATGGGGGTTTAACGTCCGAAAGCGATTAAGGTTATGAGATACGCCGTAGTGAAGGGCTCCGGAAATTTCCACCACCTGGAATCGTTTAACGTGCACTGACATCGCACAGCACATGGTACTGTAGAAATTCGCCTCCATTGAAATTCGACCGCACCGGCCGGGATCGAACCCACGTCTTTCGGGCCAGCAGCTGAGCGCCATAACCACTCAGCCACCGCGGCGGCTGGCTTTCTTTAATGTACACAGTACACAGGCCTCTAACATTTCTCTCCCATCAAAATGCCTCCGCTGTGACCTGGATCGAACCTGCGTCTTTCATGTAAGTAGCCGAACACCATAAGCACTGAGCCACCGCGGCAGCAAGAAAAAGAAACGCGTTTCGGCACAGCATATTATACAAAGGCAATACAACCAATGATCCCCCAAAGGTAGCGGAGTGAAATCCACAGGAAGAGCAAGCGTAGCAGGGGTTGCCAGAAGGGCGTTACGCGGATGATGTTAGGAAGAGTGCAGGAATGAGGTGGCTGCATCTGGCACAGGACGTTGCAAATTGCGGGTGACATTGTTAAGTGCGGCTATGTGAGAGACGCATTCTCTTAAATGAACGTAATTAGCAGGATGATGATGATTTTGACCATGTGCATGCCAGGCACCAGTCTTAGTTCTTGAGTACCATGGTTGTATCCCAATCGTTCAAACATTGGTACACATAAGTTGCATATTTTAATCATCAGAAAAATATAAAAACAACTCCGAAAAAAAGAAAAACAAATAAAAGATGTTCTTTTTGCCAATATTCCCCAGTTTTTACATGGTGTCTGCTAAGCTTCTACATTACATAATGTAAAATTCGCGAGGGTACTCATCCGCACATCTTAAGCTTCACCTTATGTGTTTGAGCTAGTTTTCAGCTCATTGCTAATATCAAGGTTTCAATTGAACGGACGGAATGCATTTGCAAACAAAATCTTTTCAAGTTTTTGAAATTATTTCGTGACACTAGTACTAGAACACGCATCTACTTTCGACGTCCTCTCGAATCGCTGCGCTGGTGGCTCCAGGGAAGTCCTTCCACAAGATCATGACGTCGGAGCAAGTCGTTTTCACCAAGATCTCAGCTTGCATCTTGCTTAACTGGCGTCGTGTGAACTGATCCTTCCAGTCGCCTATCTCACCCTTTCTCACGACGGAGTATTTATCTTCATTACCCTGATATCCGTCTTTGGCATAAATCGTTCGGCTGTCGAGGAGTCCTTGCATTCCAGGGTTGTCACTTCCCGCGAAGTCTAACACGAGCACCTTCCTCATGTGTTCCGGCGCCGACCATTCTAGCAATTTTTTAAGCAACTCTTCGTCCTTTTCAAGGTTTCTACCATGCTGCTCATCAAGAAAGTAGGCTAGTCGCAGCAAAGTTCCGCGAGTGTCGCGCTTCACCTGTGCGTAAGTGATGAAAAACACATTAGGCTCATCTTTCAAGGCGTACCCGGCCAAGAGGTGGTCGAATTAATCACCGTAACCGAAGTCGCCGCTGACGAAGGCGTCAACAAACTCCTCGAAAGTGCCATCCTTGAACTCGAATGGGCTGAGGTTGGACACATGGCGATAGAAGGACACGCGTTCTCGTTGAGGAGCACTTTGGGCGGCGGATCCAGGTGCGTCATCAGCGATCTGTACTGTGGCTGCTGTTTGGAGGTATCTGGATGCACGTCCTTGACTTGTGTGTATTGGAGGGAGCGGCTCCTGGTCGCGAATTCTTGATAGCTTTCGATTGGCCGCCCTTCGTTCAGCACAAGAAGCATAAGGTACTGCATCGAGTGCGTCCCGCATTTAGGATAAGACATTTGCAAAATGTCACCCACTCTCGGTGCGAACTCCAGCGCTTTCCGAAAGATATCAGGCTGCACGGAGGCAGAGCGCCGCACGCCGTCGATGACCTGGTAAGAGGGGAATTTCGCTGGCATCCTTCCAGTCATTTTAGCTTTTGCAACAGCAGCGAAGCATCTTTGAAGATGCAGCCTGTTCTTATACTGCCAGCGTGTCGTAATTAGCGACTCAGCAGAGCACTTATCGCATGGTAATATGCAAGCTTTGCACTGGAAGGGCACGTTAATTAAAGGCTTGACGTTGGAGATGCCGACAAGCAACTGCAATGGCCTGTGCAAGGAATTACGACAGGGAAGCATCGTAAAAAGTTACAATAAAGTAAAACGCCTCTGCACGTGTCGAGGACCTCTTTGCTTTTTCGAGCAACGGTCACCCTATCTAGGTTTCTTATCAGCATTTTCACGTTCCTACTGCCGGCGCAGTTTTGCAAATACCACTGAAAGCCAGGTGATGGGGATCAATTCTTCTCCCTGTTTTGTTCTCTGAAAGTTATCAAAAATAACTACGATATGCAAGGTGAGTGCCTTCAACATGGCGTGCTCAGAGACCGGACTGCTAGGATGTACGCTTAAAAAAGCTTACAATTTGCAATACATTTTGACGGATATCCGCCGCGTGCAGCAAGGCGGAAAGTTGCCATTTTTGATGGGAACGGACGAAAAATACAGAGATGAGAAGAAAATCAACTGAACCTCCACAGTATTCAATATTTCTTATGTTCTGCCATTGTGGGCGATTCCATTATTTACCTGGTTCTAACGCGTCCCAAAATGTAACAGACAGCCGATTTTTTTTTGTTGCGCAAATCGAAAAAGCACGAATTCTGATTTAAGGTTACTCCTGGTTGCCGTCCTCGCGATTTTTCTTTGCTGCCATCGTGAGAGATCATCTCAAACGAAGAGACGCGTGACAGGGCAGTAGCAAGGCAAGGAAATGGAAACAATTTGATCTCAACGGCGGCAGCACAGCGCATCTTCCACTCTTCTACAATGGCCTGTCCGTGCTGATCAGCCTGGCAAAGGGCAAACCCAACTGCAAGACTCTTGATGCTTCGGATTTTGGCACGATGTGCTTTTCGGTGGTTACCAGAAGGCATGGAGTTATTATACAGACTCTAGAGAGAAAGCTACTCATTCACCCAATGTATCAACTTTACAACTCAAGGGCACAGACATGACCGAAATGTTCGGGGTTGCCTCTGCTAAAGCTCTTGCCAAAACAAGTCTTAAAACGCGGTTTGAACCTGGCAACATAGCGAGTTTGAAGGCGTTAGAGCAGTGTACGGGCTCGGAGCAGCCCGAAAGCCGGGGCATGGCGTGACTTCACCCTATAATCATTATTGCAGGGTGAAGTACTCTAATGGTGTTCTAGTAGCAACACGCATGAAGAAGAGCGGTGACTCAGAAAAAAAACCACTAAACGCTTATTTACTTATTTCTGGTGTCAGCGCTAGCTGTGGTTTTGTTCACGCGAGAAAAAAAGAAAAGAACGCAGTTGCCCGGAGCGTCTCGGAAAGCAAGAGAGGTTAGAAAAAGGTGCTAAATCGCGTAGCGGTTTGGGAAAAAGCGGCGTTCTTAGTAGACCGTTGCAACGCCTTACACGCGACTTACTTGTACGAGTCGATTCGCGTAATAAAATGCAGAGCAAGGCTGGCTTGTCTTGTTCCAGCTATCGGCGAGCACACACCGTTGAATCACCTAGAAGGCGCTCCGCATCGGCTCGGTTTTGGGTTACAGCTTTTCACCAGGGATTTGAATATTCCTGAGCGCTGTTTAAGAAGGATCGTTATTCCCTTGCTTGACGGGTATTATTTGATTGTCGGTGTTTGTCGCCAAGAGACAGTTCTCCGCGCTGCGAGGAACACCACTGGAGAGGACTATATTGGTTTAGGACACTCCGGATCTTCAAACACTTCTACGCAATAAACAGGTCGGTTCGGCTTTCATCTCATAGCTATCCTTTCCTTCCAATGAAGGTTTTATTCATTTCATTCCATAGAAATGCTGCCTCAGTGGCTGCAAATGAAAGCTACGAAGTCGTACTCATTAAAAACATAAGAAATTTCTTTGATATGGCTTCGAGGACGAATTTGTATTTATACATCGCCGACCATAAAATTTACTGATTAAAAATCTTACGATAATGCATATATTTTATTCCGTTTGCATCAACCCCTTTCATTTGTCCCTAGGAAGTTCGGGACTATTCAGAGGCAAGATCAAATCCAATTTTTTAACATCCTAATGCGATATAAGCGCCTTAATTTTTTATTGCCACTTATTGTGTAACAGGAGGCTGGTTGCACAGCAATTTACTTCTTGATCTCTTTCGGGAGCGAGCCCAGGCCTAGGCCGGGTGAAACTTTCGGGCCGTTCCCGTGCTTCGTAGAGTGAATATGCGGCGGGCCTGGTTCGGGTCCCGGCTCGGGCTTCGATTCTCAGGCCTAGGGAGGGCGGGGGGTGCAGAATGCGATCCGTGCATCGCTTCAGAAGGCACCGCGTAGTGCTGCTGTAAACAACATCTTAACAACTGAAGCATCATGTCCAGTACATTTAAAACAGTGTTTAGTGGTTTAGGGCGGCTTAACGTCCTAAAGCGACTAAGCCATGAGGAGACTCCGGAAATTTCGACCACCTGGAGTTCTTTAACGTGCACTGACATCACACAGTACACGGGCCTCTAGAATTTCGCCTCCATCGAAATTCAACCGCAGCGACGGGGATCGAACCCGCGTCTTTCCGGTCAGTACCGAGCACGATAGCCACTGAGCCACCGCGGCGGCATTTCAGACGCTGTGCAGCTCCAACTGTAAACAATGTATGCCTACACTCTTAATCTTGTATCCTTTATTAATGGCGAAAATTTGCAAAATTTGTATGCTTCTAATTAACACGTTATGCATAACCTTTAGATGTGGTAACCTCTAAAGTATAGGTCACCACGGCACTTTCATAGGTCACACGGCAACATTTAGCACGCAGGTTAGCCTGCAACCTGCAACAGTGTAATCTTTACTGAAGGCATATATTTGAAAATTTTTTATACGTCATCTTAAAAGGAATCTGGAAACCTTCTGAATTACAAGCTTACGCATTGATCATGGTATAAGCCTTTTAACTTAAACTTTAAGGCAAATACTGAACATCACAGCTGCATGGGATTCAAACCCGCAACCTCCGCATGTCTGGTGCAATGATCTCTCATTCAACTAACAACACCACATAGGACATCCAGAGGTTGCGGGCTCGGATTCCGTCTGCAGCGAACTGTATTTTAATTTCACTGCGTACTATAAATATGAATAGTGTCCTTAAATAAAAAAAAAAGACTAGCCCTACTTTTTTGACCTAGTGGTCTGTCACCTTCCTGATCTATAAATATAGAGTCCGCGCGTATACGGTAGCCAATGGTCTGCAGATGGAATGACGGACTTATTCAGCAGACGCAGAAGCATGGCACATGCAAGTGCATAGGCTCTCAAACCTTCGCCCAGATGCACAAAAAATTATTGCAGAAGAATAATTAAGAAGCATTTTATTGAAAATCCAAAATAAACATTTGTTATGTGAACTCCTGGGTAACGTAGAAGTTTAATGATTCTGAAAGAAAATTTACATGGACACTTCTATATCTCATCTGCCGAAACGATCTTAGGTGATCGTACTGATCAGAGGAATTTTTAAAGTGCCAAGAATCACTTCAGTTGGTTTGAAATCAAAACACGTGCAATTGGTTCTTGAGGTCTCAGAAGTTTCTGAACTAGAATAAATGTTTGCGAAAATGCAGAGGGGTGAATGAGGTCTTTCAAGTAGCAGATCACCATGCATATGAAGACGTCATGCTCAATGCTTCTCTTGTTCAATTGGATGACTTCTGCTTGAGTGCCTCCACATATGCAATATTGCTATTTGCAAGCGAATACAAGAGGTGCTGTAACTTGGATTACTGTCTGTAGCAGAGACTGTAACTTTAATTACCAAATGCCCAAGAGAATCAGATCGGTAGAGTCATTGAATGTAGTACTCAGCTGTATGTTTTCCTGGCACTATGCTAATGCTCTCCTTAATCCTTAATGACAGACGGTCATCTTTTCTAGACTGTGAGAAAAATAAGTCCTTTGCTTGTTTTCCTTTCCTCGCATAAGACGTTCTTCATGATTTATCACTTTTGCCAGCGTGTGCAGGGTTCATACCGGTCTTCAACGGAAACAGTGAAGGATTTTCAAGGACTTTCAAGGCTTTATCAAAATTTTTTCAAGGAATATTGAGCCGGGCAGCTTATAAAGGAGCATTTTCCATACAGCGCAAAAGTACCCTTCAGCGTACAAGAAATTTCAGAAAATGCTAGACAAATTTGTTTGTTAGTCTATGCTTTCACAAAGTTGCGCTTCTTTACTTTCGAACTCAACAGATCCTATCTGGGCCTCTCTTCTTTTTCATAACTGTGTCGTACTCGATCGTGTAGATTATTCTTCTTCGACGCTGTATATCACAGTTCAGTTTGCAAGCCGCAGGCATCTGCTTTTCGCGCCACTAAAAAACATGAGTCAGCAGAACAATAAAGGCTCAGTACAGGGTCAGTCACACATTGCGGGAGCACGGCTTCGCGTGGCTGCCCGCATGCGGAGCACCATTGTGACCAAGCCGATACAAAACTCGTGCAAAGGGGCACATGACACGAAGCACCACGCCGAGGCCTCTCTTCGCGTGCGCCACTCTGCAGTGATTCTTGGAAGTGTTAGATGCAATGGCACTCCACACATGAGCTGGAGTACCGCTAAGTGTTATTGACGCTCTGCATGAGCAGAAAACACAAACAGCAGATAATGGACACTGTCTTTAAGACAAGCAGCACCGCAAAATACCGAATCACTCAAAACACTTTACGTGAAACGTACCTAAAAGCGTTCAATGTTTATCGATAGATGCTATATACGCGCGCACGGGAAAGCAAAACACGTAATACTTGGGCAAGGAATAAGTTCGTCTAGTGCAGGCGAAAACAAAACGCAAAACACAAAACAACTACAAAATTTGGCATGTGTTGCATCTAGGAGACAATTTTTGTATACAAAAGGTAACATAGCTTCGCAGGGAACATAATTTGGAATACAACTGCTGCATAACAAAACACTTACTGAGATTGACGATTCTTCTCCAGTTGCTGGGGATAGGATCAAAATAGTCGCATTGATTGCACTCCTCGACATGTCGAGGAGACATATCCCCATGTATACTCCTTGCACAAGTATTGCTGCTCATGGCAGCGGCCAAGTAAAGCACCGCAAATGTCTCTGTGCCTGACGGGCATCGCGAACGCACAACGTCCAGCATGAACAACACGTGCTTAACGCTTAGTGGGGTGCTATTTGAAACGAGCCAACAGGGAACTGAGGCTCAAGTTTTCTCCGCGAAGCTAGCGCCAGGTTTCTCATCTTCCGGTGAACCGCAGACCCGCACATCCGCCGGCGGAACCGGCCCTGCGCGTGCTCCTCGCCGAATTAAGCAACCCTCGCCCCCCCCCATTTTTTTTAGTTTAAACGTATACGGCGTACACTCGGTCATGTATAGAGGTCATCGCTAAAGGTAAAGAGGAGCCATATACCTTTAAATATTAGCTGTGACCTTTGTGGACAAGCATGTAACCTTTAAAGCTTGCAAAGAATGAAAACACAAAAACGTACAGGCGTGTGTACCTCGAAGAAAAAGGTTAAAGACTGATAAAAGGTATGCATAGAAGTTACGACGTTAAGAGTGTAGCTTTGGAGCTTCCCTTTGGAAGCGTGATTATCAGACCAAGCTGCAGAGTACGACCTAGGACAAACGTTTCCAGGCCCTGTGAAGTAGAATTCAACCAGATATCTCTGTTATTTGCCAGTTACTTCAGACGACACATGGGGAGATCAAAGTTGGACTCACGTGCCAAAAGGGCGGCTGTGAGATGTATTGAGCATTACAAGCCAAGTGACCTACGTCCCTAGATCCCTTTTCGTGCGGCTAGGACAATTCTGTCTCTAATAAAGGAAGCCAGCAGCAAAAAATTAAAGAAGTCAACGGTCACCGCAACCACTGAACGCATATGGGAATGTTTCATTTGACTTTTAATTTGTGGCATTAATAATTGGGAAAGCAACAGCTTATTTATTTCCGTATTGAACTATCATATTGTCACGTTAGCGTCAAGCGACCGAGATGTCAAGCGGCCGGGAGTCAGCAGTGGCAGAGCCCTGGACGAGCGCTTCTTCTTCTTCTTCATGATAGGCGCGTTCGTCTGCACTAGCGCTAGCGTCATTAGCCTCCTCCTCCGAAAGCATCGACCTGATGCTGAAAAGAAAGCAGGGGGTCCCGAGAAGAGTTAGGATGTCCTTGTGTAGTAGGGCTTCAGGCGAACCTCTTGGTTCACCTCGGGCCGGTGGTGGCGTCGAGATTGTTCAGTCTCATCTGAGACGACTTCATAATTCAGGGCACCAAGGCGTCTCACAATTCGGTAAGGACCGTAGTAGCGGCGTAAGAGCTTTTCACTCAGTCCGCGTCGTCGGATAGGAGACCAAACCCACACAAGGTCACCTGGGTGGAATTCCACACCCCACAGGAGGAGGGCGCTAATGATGCATTAAAGATGTACCCAGCAGCTCCACCAGATATCACGTTGGCGTTAAGCGGCCGAGATGTCACGTTGGAGTTAAGCGGCCGGGAGTCAGCAGTGGCATAGCCCTGAACGAGCGCTTCTTCTTCTTCATGATAGGCGCGTTCGTCTGCACGAGCGCTGGCGTCATTAGCGTCCTCCTCCGAACGCATCGACCCGATGCTGAAAAGAAAGCAGGGGGTCCCGAGAAGAGTTAGGGTGTCCTTGTGTAGTAGGGCTTCAGGCGAACCTCTTGGTTCACCTCGGGCCGGTGGTGGCGTCGAGATTGTTAAGTCTCATCAGAGACGACTTCATAATTAAGGGCACCAAGGCGTGGCACAATTCGGTAAGGACCGTAGTAGCGGCGCAAGAGCTTTTCACTCAGTCCGCGTCATCGGGTAGGAGACCAAACCCAGACAAGGTCACCTTAGTGGTATTCCACATCCCCCAGGAGGAGGGGGCTAATGACGCATTAATGACGTACTCAGAAGCTCCACCAGATGTCACATTGGCGTTAAGCGGCTGAGATGTTACGTTGGAGTTAAGCGGCCAAGAGTCAGCGGCGGCATAGTCCTGGACGAGCGCTTCTTCTTCTTCTTGATAGGCGCGCTGTCTGCACGAGCGCCGGCATCAATATTGAGGAAATTGAAGAAGACTCAGGCATATGGCGCCGCTCGAACCTTTCCTCACGACCTTCCAAATTCATGTAAGGTACTATCGCACAGCTCACACCCTCGCCGTTTGATCACTTCGTACGTGACACTCGTGGTAATACTGGACATAGTACGTCCGCTAATATTTACAAGTGCGGCGCTGGTGAACACATCGTACGCGGAATTCGGTGGCCATTGGTTCAGAAACCGGCGTCATGTGTTTGTTTAGGATAGGATAGGATAGGAAAACTTTTATTGAATCATAAGTATTTAGGCGATCAGAAGTCTTCTTGCTTGCTTCGCGTGTCTCTGTCTTCACGCTGCGCTGCAGGGAAGGCTTCTTCAGCAAAGGGTGGTCCCTCAGTCCAAGGCTCCACTGAGTTTGGCTGCATCCCTTGCGTGCTCTACCATCCTCTTTTGGACGGCGAGCTCGCAGCTGACGAGCCGGCTCTCCCAGTGCTCCGCACTCGGGGTTTTGTGTTCTCGGAATGCGTTTTTCGTGCGCATTCCCATGTTATGTGAAATAGTGTGGGTGTGGCCCCGCACCACGGGCATGCGCCCCTATATTGCGTTGGGAACATCTTGTTGTATATAAAGAGGTTGGGGAAGGAACCTGTTTGTAATCTACGCCAATCTGTTGCCTCCTCCTTTGTTAGTGCTTTATGCGGGGGCGGATATTTATATCTCACCCCTCTGTGATGTTGGAGTAGTTCTGAATAGCTGTCCCCGAGGATCATGGCGCTCAGACCACGGCTCTCCTGCTGCTGTCCGACTCGGAAACAAAAAGCTCGAGCTAGACCATCCGCCGCCTCATTGCCCCTTATGCCCTCGTGCGCAGGTATCCAGATTAAATTATGTTGGACTGTTATGCTCTCTGAGAGGTTGCACTCTCTGAGCACCTTAAGAGCAGCTTTGCTAATTCTGCCCTTCGTATAATTTCGACAGGTCTCTTTTGAGTCCGTGAGAATATTCAATGATTTGTTCTCCCTATATCCTTTTGCAGCCGCCAGCGCTACGGCTAACTCCTCGGCGTCCGTTATACTCCAGATTTCCGTGGATGCCCCGGAGGTTAGTTCCCCATCTTTGTTTACTACGACTGCCGTACCTATGTATTTGCTTCTGCCGCTCGCTACTCCCATAGCGCTTGCGTCCGTGTAGAAGGTGTTATCCTTCCCCGCTAGTGTTCTTTCAATGTGTTCTGCCCTGGCCTTCCTTCTGCCTTCGTGGAGCCTGGGGTCCATGTTCTTTGGAATGGGTCTGACATAAAATGTTTTCTTTATTTCGGTAGGCATGTCTTCGTACCGCTTTTTGTCGATGTATTCGCAGCCTATTCTGTCGAGCAGTGCTCTTCCAGTGTAGGTCCCTCCTAGTCTTTTAAGTTGCGATTTTCGTTGCGCTTCCACCATTTCTAGGAAGGTGTTGTTGACGCCAAGCTGCATAAGCTTTTCGTTGGGTGTGTTTATTGACAGGTGTGATGCTGTCTTGTATGCTTTCCTTAGAATGGTTTCGATTTCTTCATTAGACGTTTTGGTCCTTACGTGGAAGGGAAGCGAGTACGTAACTCTGCTTACTATGAGGCTGTTGACCAATCTTAGGGTGTCTTCTTCTTTCATCCCATGTCTTCTTTGAGAGACTCTGCTTATCATTCTGCTGACACTTTCTGTTGATTTCTTGAGTAGGGAAATCGTGTGGTCGCATTTCCTACTACCCTGCAGCCACATGCCGAGGATGCGGATCATTTTGCATTCCGGTATGAGTTGTCCTTCGAGAGTGACTTCCAGTTTCGCCTTAGTCTGGTGTCGGCCCACTCTCAGGAGTTCAGACTTCTCGGTAGAACAGTTGAGGCCTCTAGCTGTCACGTAGTCTTCTACGCATCTCGCCGCTTCTTGCAGTGCGGCTTGCTTTTCTTCTAAGGTCCCTCCGGTAGCCCAGACCGTGATGTCGTCCGCGTACATCGTGTGTCGAACTCCCTGGATTTGCTCGAGTTATCTTGCTAGGCCAATCATCACCACGTTGAATAATACGGGCGAGATTACGAAGCCTTGGGGCGTACCTCTGCTAGGCGTTGCAAAGATATCGCTCCTTAGTTCTCCTAGGCCTACTGTTGCCGTTCTGTTTGAAAGGAAGTCCTTCACGTAATCGTGTGTTCTCTTCCCGCAGTTCGCGTTGATGAGGCCTTCCATGATGGCCTCGTGGCTTACGTTGTCGAAGGCTCCTTTGACATCGAGCGCCATGACCACGTTTTCGCCCTTTCTTGGCATAGTTTCTAAGACCTCCTTCTCGAGCTGTAGCAGGACATCTTGCGTCGAGATGTTGGCTCTGAACCCGAACATTGAATTTGGGTAGTACTTTTTGCTCTCCAGGTGTTATTGGATGCGTTTGGTGACTATCTTCTCGTAGAGTTTGCCCAGGCACGATGTGAGAGAGATCGGCCTCAGATTATGGATTTGGATTTTCTTGCCGTGTTTGGGGATCATCACTACGACGGCGTGTTTCCATGCCGCCGGGACTCTCCCTACTTGCCGTAATTTGTTTAAGTAGCGGACTAGCTGGTCTATCGCTTCGTCGCTGAGGTTTCTAATGAGGGAGTTCCGTACTCGATCTGCTCCCGCTACTGTGTTCTTGGTGGCTGATCTAATTGCCTCAATGACCTCTTCCCTAGAGATGGGTCGATCCATGTTCGGGTTTTCTTCGCCTCGGTATTCACCGTGGTATCCCTCCGGTTCTCCCGTTCCGTAGCATTTCTTGCGAACCTCTTCGAGCATCTGCTCGTCCGTTCCTTGATACTGGTGTATTAATCTTTGGATAGAATTGCTGCTTTCCCGTTTGCTCTTGCTGGGATCCATCAGGCTTCTGAGTATTTGCCACGTTCTGGCTGTACTGAGGGTGCCCTTCAGCGAGTCTGTGAATTGTTGCCACCCTTGTCTAGCCAGCTGCGTAGCGTACTCTTCCGCCTTCTTACTGATCTCCGCAATCTTCCTCTTGAGTTTCTTATTTATTTTCTGTTTTTCCCATCGTTTGGTGAGACCGCGCTTTGCTTCCCATAGCCTAAGCAGCCGCCTATCTACCTCCGGTGCTTCCTCGGTCCTGTCCACTTCTCGGGTGTACATCTCTTGGATCTGTTTTAGCTGGTGGCTCCATTCCTCCGGGGAAGTTATGTCGCCGCTTATCCCTCTGCAGTGTTCTCGAAAAGCGTCCCAGTCCGTTAGCTTGGCTGTGCCGATCTTCCTTTTCGTATGTTCTGCCTCCAGTTGCAGGCGTAGAATGTAGTGATCGCTCCCAAGATTCTCGAGCGTATTTTCCCATTCCACGTTTCTGGCATTCTTTACGAAGGTTAGGTCAGGGCAGGTGTCTACACTGACGCTGTTTCCTATTCTGGTTGGTTCGGCTTCATCGGTTAGGAGCTCGCATCCTACGTTTTCTGCCGCAGTGCTAATCTCTCTACCCTTTTTGTCGTCTTTCGCGTAACCCCACTGTGGACTCTTGGCATTGAAGTCTCCTGCTACGACTAGCGTGTTTTGTCCCGCTAGTTTTTTAGCTTCGGCGAAGAGCTTTATAAACTCTCCGTTCCTCTGTTTTGGTGAACTATATACGTTAATTACGAAAGTACTTTTCGCTTTCCTCTTCTTCTTCGGAATGATCTTCGTTATTGTGTGTTCGATGTTTGTGTCCTTAATCTCGTCGTGTGCTATGGTGACTATCTTGTTGCTTATGAGGGTTGCGACCTTGCCTCTCTCCAAACACGTGTAGCCCCTAAGTGTCGGAGTGGTGAAGGTTTCTTGTAATAGTATTAGGTCTGGCATCGTACCTTTGTGATTGATGAATTGTTGCAGGAGCCCCTGTTTATGCCTGTAGCCCCTGCAGTTCCATTGCCAAATTTCTAATTTGTTGCCTCCGGCCATATTGGGCGTTGGTATTATTGTGAATATTAGCGTTAGCTATTCCTGAGGTTTCTGCGTTCCCGCCGAAGCGGCGCTCGTTGTATAGTCTATCTCTAGAGTCATGGATCTTTTGCACGTTCTGGTTCTTTATGTAAATGCGGAATCCCTGTTCTTGTAGGGCTACTTTTTGTTGTGTGGTTTGCATTTCCTTCTGTATGTTCTGAAATTGTGACTGCAGATTTAGCAGCATGTTCTTGATTTCGCTAATCCCTTCCGCTGCCTGTGGCTCGGGGCTAGGGGACTTAGGCGGCGGAGTGGCCACCCTTATGGGTGCTGAGTATGGTGTTGCCGGTGTTAGACCCTGTCACCTGATCTTTTGTAGTTCCTTGATTATGTCATTTAGCTGTTTCCTCAGCTGTTGATTTTCCTTTCTTAACTCGTTTATAATTTGTTTATCATTGTTTGTGTGGTCATTTGGGTTTGAGTGTGGAGTATATGGGTGAATTGTAATGGGAGGGCCGGCTCCCCAGCTCACCTTCGTGCCGCCACTTTTCTTGTGTTGCTGTTTCTCTGCCTGCTGCTGCTGCCCCTTGGGTGGCGGTGTCCATGATCCGTCCCGGGCTCGGCTGCGGCTGCGGCTACGGCTGCTGCTCCACCCGCTCTGGTCCGCTTCTTCCCTCGAGAACCACCTCTGGCGTCTGGCTCCGCCGCCTCGGCTTTTGCTCCGGCTGCGACTTTGCCTCTGCTGCTGCTGTTGGGGTCTCCCCCATCTTAGCTCGCTCGCTGTCTTCAGTCTTTGCTTACAGTCCCTGGTTCCTGCCACGTGGCCACCGCCGCACAGCAGACATTTGGGTATGCACTCGTGCTCCTCGATTAGATTCCGTCCTCCGCATTGTCGGCAGGTTCTGGAATCTGGACTTGGGCAGACGTCCGTTCGATGTCCTTGCTGTCCGCAGGTGTAGCAGACTTGCCTCGTGGGTCGGTATGGGTAGCACCAAATCTCCCCGCCGTAATAGATGACTTGCTTGGGGAGACGCGGGCCGTCAAAAGTTATGACTGCGGTACTCGAACGCCCGAGCATTCTCGCCGCCAGGATTTTGACTCCCTGGGTGCGTACTCGCAGGTGTGCCTTTAGTTCTTCGGCTGGGGTTCCCGGGCCTACGCCGTGGATGACCCCGCGCAGCGTTCCCTCCAATGCCGCCATATGGCAGTTGACTGCGAAGGCTTTCCCGCCAAAATTCAGCTCGGTGATCCGTCTGATATTTCGGGCAACCTCTTCGTTGTTAGTGCTGATAATTATGATGCTCGATCCGTTTCGTAGCCGTACTATAAAGTCTTCGGTCTTGCAAGTCTGGCCGGTGGCAGTGATTACCGCTCGCGCCACTTGGTGCGTGTGCAATTCCTTGGCTGGCAGTCCCCTCGGTCTCAGGACGACCTTTAAGTCTTCGCGTGGAAGCGGCGGCAGTCTTCGCCTTGGCGGCGTCTGCAGCTGCGGTCCTTCTTTTCCTCCTTCCCCGGGTGCGGGTGGCGTGTTGCCTGACGCCACGCTCGAGCTCTGTGGTTGGCTGTTGCCATGCGCCGGTCCCGCCGAGGCCGGCCCGCCGCGCTGCCGTCTCTTTTGTCTCTTCGACATCGCGATTTCCCTGTCTGCGTCCGTGTCTTTGTCCGTGTGTTTGTTTTTTTCTTTTCCTGTTTAATGAATTAAAGTAAAAGATAACAGAAGCAGGACAAGCTTATACTTCGATCAATTAAATGATGAGGGAGGCAACAATACAAAAACAATACTCAACAATAGACCATATTCTCAGGATAAGTCAGAAGATAGAGTAATGCGCAGAATATAGCCGACACCTAAATATAACCTTCATAGATTACATGAAAAAATTTGACCAAGTCGAAACCTGAGCAGTTATGCAGGCATTACGGAATCAGGCTTTAGACGAGTCATATGTAAAAATACTACAAAATATTAACGACGGCTGCACAGCCAGCATAGGGGACTGCAATTCGCCAATGCTACTCACGCATGTTAACAGGAAGTTAACAGGTATGCTCTAGAATTGGGGGCGCGTTAAAATATGGTAGTAAGGGTACCGACCCAAATTCGAAAATATGAGAATACATGAAGAGCAGGGAGCAGTCTATAGATTTTTTTATTAATTTATTTTTCACATTTTCAAGCGTCAAATACCACATATCCCAGCCATACAGTACCACTCCGCTAATCTACAGAAACTGTTGCGGGATTGTAGGCTTACATAAAGCCAGTATCTTCCCAGTCGTGTATGCGAGCATGACACTGATGAAGCTTCTCCTTGGGAGGCTGGAGAGGCTTTCATGCCAGTTGCCTTGCTTTCGGCGGTATTTGCAAAACAGCGTCAGCAGCAGGGAAATGGCAAAGCTCGAAAGAGCTGTTAATATAGAGCCTGATGCACTAAGGAAGCAAAGTCGTACTCGACACGTGTCGAGACATTTTACTTTCTTGTTTTTTTTTACGATGTTTTCTCTCTTCCCGCCAGAGGCCCATCTATTTGGCACGTCGGTATCTCAAGCGACTTCCCTTCCATCAACGCCTCTCTCACCAGTCTTAAGCAAACAAGTGATTGTGCTATAATTGCGCCGCTGAGACGCTAATTACGACACGCTGGCAGTATAAGAACAGGCTGATTCTTCAAAGATGGCGTCACTGCAGGTGCCAAAGCTCACATGACTGGAAGGATGCCAGCGAAATTCCCCTCTTACCAGGTCATTGACGGTGTCCGGCGCTCTGCCGTAGTGCAGCCAGATATCTTTCAGAAAGCGCTGGAGTTCGCACCGAGAGTGGGTGACATTTTGCAAATGTCTTATCCTAAATGCGGGACGCACTGGATGCAGTACCTTACGCTTCTTGTGCTGAACGAAGGGCAGCCAATCGAAAGCTATCAAGAATTCGCGACCAGGAGCCGCTCCCTCGAATACACCGGAGTCAAGGACGTGCATACAGATACCTCCAAACAGCAGCTACAGTACAGAGCGCTGATGACGCACCTGGATCCACCGCCCAAAGATCTCCTCAACGAGAACGTCAAGTATGTTTACGTGGCGCGAAACCCTTGGGACTGCTGCGTGTCCTTCTATCACCACGTGTCCAACCTCAGCCCGTTCCATTTCCAGGATGGCACTTTCGAGGAGTTTGTTGACGCTTTCCTCAGCGGCGACTTTGGTTACGGTGACTACTTCGACCACCTCTTGGCCGGGTACGCCTTGAAAGATGAGCCTAATGTGTTTTTCATCACTTACGAACAGGTGAAGCGGGACACTCGCGGAACTTTGCTGCGACTAGCCTACTTTCTTGATGAGAAGCATGGTAGAAACCTTGAAAAGGACAAAGAGTTGCTTAAGAAATTGCTAGAATGGTCGACGCCGGAACACATGAGGAAGGTGCTCGTGTTAGACTTCGCGGGAAGTGAAAACCCTGCAATGCAAGGACTCCTCGACAGCCGAACGATTTATGCCAAAGATGGATATCTGGGTGATGCAACCAAATACTCCTTCGTGAGAAAGGGTGAGATAGGCGACTGGAAGGATCATTTCACGCGACGCCAGTTAAGCAAGATGCAAGCTAAGATCTTTGAGAAAACGAGTGGCTCCGACGTCATGATCTTGTGGAAGGACGTAACTGAAGCCACCAGCGCAGCCATTCGAGGGAACTAGGAATGCAAATATTTGATATAGTGTGACGTAGTAACGTCGAAATTAGGCAAGGTGTTGTTTACGAATGTGCGAAGGCAGTAACGTTGAGCCCTGGCCTTTGAGTGCACAGAGTTTCAATATGATTTTTATTTCCATGCCAGAACTCGGACTTAATGTGAAATATCTGATCATGATGGTAAAACAGCGCGATAAAAAGGGTCTCAAGACATGTATAAACACAGACAATAACGCAGAGTTATAACACGCAGCTTTCATGGAATCAAATCAGTTTTGAAGTCTGCTATATTGCCTGTCTTGAAATGTGCTTTCCTACAGCTTTTACGACGCTTCTTTACCCTCATCATCAATTAAGCGGCTAGCCCATCAGTATGTCCTACTTCAGCAATTACGTTGTGTTCATGACTGGATATCAGATTTTTGCATATTATAACTTAGGGAGCTTCAACAACAAGAACCACAATTTCTGCGATAGGGACAACCGCAAGCATTTTTCAAGGCTCCTTCTTTTCCTACCTGTTGAAAAAAATGTGCTGATTATTACAATGTGGTCTTTGTGGTTGCTTAATTACTGTTCCTATGCAGCCATGTTGTTTCTTGCTTTTCTTGAGAAAAGAAATATGCGCTGGCGCCTATCGTGCTCATCATCATGATAGAGGAGCTCAAATATTTGCCAGCTTAAGTTAGAGTGATGTCAAAATAGCAATGTATTAACATAGTCTCAGTGGATCGTAAACCTTATCATCAGCCTGACTACGCCCACTGCAGGATAAAGGCCTCTCCCATTTAACCCTCTCCTGTGCCATCTCCGGCCACCTCATCCCGGTAGTATTCTTTATCTCATCCGCCCACCTAAGTTTTGCTGCCTCTGCTACGCTTCCCTTCCTTTATAATCCAGTCTGTTACACTTAAGTACCATTGGTTATCTTTCCTATGCATTAAATGCCCTGCCGAAGTAAATTTATTCCTTTTAATTTGTACTAGGTTGCCCTTAACCCGTGTTTGATCCCTGACCCACTGTGTCCTCAGTGGAGAATAGAATTCAAATAAAAACCGCTTGCATGGCTGTATTATGCTTTCTAGCTAAAAAACTGGGACGGGAAGTGATAACTCTGCAGTTACTATTTTCCGGACGCTTCAGCCCTTTAATCAGTAGCTGTTTGCGATTGTATGCATTATGCTTCCCACTGACAGGAATAACCTCTTTTTCACGCCTCAAATATGTCTTCGGAAGATAAGAGACCCATCTAAGTAATGACATATTGCCCTCAATAGATCTTTTTCGAAACATAGAAACAGGAATTGAAAGAGCGCCTTGTATTCCTCTAGCAAAGATGTTTCATAACATCTTGCCTTTAACATGTAGCACTCATAATGCCCCATAGATTTTGGGATGTAAGATGTTAATCAAGACTTCGAGAAGCGGTCTTTATAACGTGTACAATTCTCCTCTAAACTAGGGATAAATTTGATGTTGTAAAGTCGTCTCAAGACTTCGCACAGGTGTTCAATTCGAGTTTAAACGTATCTCAGAAAGATATGCGATCGCTCTATTAACCATTCCTTGCTCTCCCCTTGCACGTAGAGCTTGAATATCATATTGCTCTATCATTTCAATATTACATACTGCCCGTATATTCGTATGCAAGAACCAAACAAACCGTGCAACTCTCTCACTCTGAGAGAAGGAAGGGAAGTGTCAGAATCAATAGCCACCCATTCCATGTCTTTCTATTTTACAGTTCGAATCGCACAAGAAGAACAGTGACTCTAGAAAACTTCAATTCACCACCAAATGATAGCGTCTTTGGGCAACGATTACTATAAGTGGACTGTACAATGGTTTGGAATGCGTTGCCGCTTTTAATAAAACACATCAAATCATTTCTGTAAATAGCGCAAAGAATGCTAATGCTACTCAAGACTGAACTCCTCAGCTATTTTTGCAGAAGTGGCTCGTGTACATGCATTCATTACCGAAGTTGTATTTTAGCGGTGTTATATTAATTAGCAGTGTAGTAAGAGTTTGTGGTTTTGCAAGCATACATATGTTTTTTTATGGTTATAGCGCACGTTCGTGACAAGTGCTGATTGTTTTTTTTTGTAATGTTTAACTCATTCGTGAATTTTTATTTTCTGATGTGCCTCCACGGACCTGTTTGATCTGTTGGACCAAAGCTAGACTGTACTGATTGGTCTGAAATGTGCTTGTACTTTCTGTAAAAAAACAATAAAAGTTCATCAGTACAGGCGCTATTTTCCAAATATGTATTTACATGAGATAGACAAAATACTATGCTATTCGCCTGAGCAGACGGCTCTGCGGGCAATATTTACAGGTACTTTCAGCAGGTGCTTCTGCATATAATTAGTTGCAAGTGGGTTAGTTGTGCCTCGGCTATCATCATAGTTATATGAGCAATTCCGGAGGCATGATTGAGATGTGCTCTTAGTTTTAGGCGGTGACTACCTACTTCTTTAGTGGCGGAAATTATGAAAGCTGCCTTTCGTTGTTCCCTTGTCTCGTGCAGTTGCAAGTTTCAAAATGTGCCCCTCGAAGAGGTCTCCCCGTAAACATCCTCGAGTAGGCAAAGAAATCAACATATATCGATGAATGTTTGGTAAAGGGGCATGGATTACGATAACAGCGGATTCGCAAAATTCTAGAGCAAGGGGTGTTCGTGTTGACATGAAAAGAATGACAACCTTGTATTAAACTCTGTGTGAATGCACTTCTCTCCGGCTCCAGGTTGCCCCTAGTGACGTCTTTCCTCATTCCTCGCGTTACTTAACTACGTGATGCTTTAATGTTGTGGGAAGGGAGGGGGGCACTTGCACAGGAGAAGGGGGAACAACATTTATTGAGAGCTTAAAACACGATTGTTCTCATTCCGTGAGCCCAATGGCCTCAAGCGCTCTAGCACTCCACCTTTCCTTTCCGCGAGGTTCTTCTGGAGAGCGTAGTCCTCGCTGCAAAGGGTGGCCTCCCAACGCTCATAGGTTGTGTTGAATGTTTTTCTTCTGAGTTGGTTTCTTTCGCAAAACAATGTCAAGTGATAATCTGTGCACGGCTCCCCGTATAAGCGGCAGGCGGGACCATGTTAGTCGGGGCACCATTTCTTGAGAGTGACAGGAACTTCTCCGCTCTGTTTCAGCCATACGCGCGTCCACATCAAGAGGGTGGTCAGGCAAAAATAGGCGAACGTATTGGGAAGCCAAAGAAACTGTAGACGACGCATGAATATTCGCAGACGTCTAATAATTGACGCCCTGAAATCGTGAATAAAAGTCTTGAGGAATTATCCCCTCTACGTGTTCATCTGAACATATGTCCGACGTCGCGGCAACTAACCTAGCAGAAATCTCGAAAACCTCTACATGAACTGGTTTTTTGCTAGATGTTCGAAGATGTCCACAGAATGCTCCGTGCTCAGTGGCCATACGTGTCTGTGAAGCCCTGTGTCATGGTCGAAATGACAAAGCAGCACTGGTACCGTTGCACCCCATTTAGAATAAGTAGATAAATTGGAATAAATGTGCATAATTGGGAAGTGAAAGTCATTGCTTATCCCGATCGCAGCCCGTTGAGCGAGCTCGTACTTACACCGTCAACTTTTAATCTGCTAGCATTAGTGTGCACATGCCGCAAAAATGTCGCCGTGCTTCACGAAATTCGCTGATTGCTTTAGAAAGGTCGCGAGACCTTGTGATGTCAACCCAACCTACCCACCGTGGTAGGTGGCAACCAGCCCATCGGATTGTGAGCAACCTGCCCACCGTGCCAGGTAGGAATTAGGTTGCTGATTGGTCAGGAGAGGTCCCGTGACCTTGTAATGTCAGCCCAACCAACCCACCGTGGTATGTGGCAACCAGCCGATCGACTTGTTAGCAACCTGCCCACTGTGCCAGGTAGGAATTAGGTTGTTGATTGGTGAGGAGATGTTCCGTGACCTTGAGATGTCAGCCCAACCTACCCACCGTGGTAGGTGGCAACCAGCCGATCGACTTGTTAGCAACCTGCCCACTGTGCCAGGTAGGAATTAGGTTGCTGATTGGTGAGGAGATGTTCCGTGACCTTGAGATGTCAGCCCAACCTACCCACCGTGGTAGGTGGCAACCAGCCGATCGGATTGTTAGCAACCTGCCCACTGTGCCAGGTAGGAATTAGGTTGCTGATTGGTCAGGAGAGGTCCGGTGACCTTGTAATGTCAGCCCAACCTACCCACCGTGGTATGTGGCAACCAGCCGATCGAATTGTTAGCAACCTGCCCACTGTGCCAGGTAGGAATTAGGTTGCTGATTGGTGAGATGTCCCGTGACCTTGAGATGCCATCAGAACCTGCCCGCCGTGGTATGTGGCAACCGGCCCACCGGAATGTGAAGACCGGCACGTGAAGAACCTTTCCACCAACCTTTCATCCTTTTCATAGGAGGGAAATAAAATTAAGTTTGGTCGACAAAGTTCAATTCACCTTTTGACATCTTTGCAATCAGCCCACCAAAGCAAGTGGAAATCGGCCCGAGGTATTCAGAGCAATATGTCCACCGCGACTGAAGAGAACATAATTATGGTAGAGAGTGGTCGCGCGACGTGGCGACGTGATCACAGCCTGCAAAAAAGCAGGAAAATCCGGTTCGAACAATTTTTTTCCTATGGATAGCGGAGAATCTCCTCCTTTGCCACAAAAAATATCGAAATAGAAACAATGAGGTTCTATACTGTCATCGCTATCCACTCTTCAGGTGCGATATGTGTAGCCCAAGTTTTGCGTTGCCTTTTCTACTGGCACATACTCGCCCACTAAAGCGCCTTTAGGAGTGAGCCCCAGCCTATCTGGCTGTCATTCTGTGGCAGCTTCATTCCCTTTTTCGATGCATTTGATAACACTGCAGTTTTTTGAAATACAAACATTATACGCTTGTGCATCCAGACATAACAGGTTGGCCGAGGTGCGAACTACGCATCGGCTGCTCTATGAAAATGGTGCTTCTTGTGATATTACAGGATTTTGAAGTTTTTCGCGAGGAAATAAAGTATCGCATAGTCAGCCTTACCTTTTTTGTTGATGGTACATTCAGTATGGTACACGATTACGCCGGGTTCTCCTAAATTGTGTAACTCTTATTCCGCCCGATTCGCTGTTCCTAACCGTAAGCGTAGAATCGGCGTCAGGTCAAAGAAAAAAGTTATGGCATGTGTTTAACTGCGAAGTAAAATATTTAGTCTTTTCCTCCCTATGCGCAAGTAATTTTAATACTTTGTGCTGTTCGCTACTTTAGCTGTATTAGAGACATCAATCAGCATGACTATGTGCACAGAGCAGCTTGAAATAGAAATCGTTCAACTGCTGCGCTTAATCGCGTATAGCTCGGCCTGTTTTTGTTCAAATCAAGCAATTTCGATGGTCTGTCATCGGCGAATGACAGCTGGGCTAAGGTGTAAACCCGGCGACAAAAAAACGGCTTTATTGACGCCGAGCATGTATCTTTTGACGAACTAGTAGAAGAACATGTATAGGCAGGAAGATGAGTACATAACGTTAGGAAAGGGAAGTTTAACATATTTACGGAACATATACGCTTCCCTCGTAAATATAATTTGACAACATCGTTCCGCCAAACACATTGCTCACTCACACGCTCGGAAAAGCAGTGCTTCTTGCCCGGTTCATGCTCCTGATATGGGCCACACAGAATCCTTTTCAGCCTCAAAGTTGACGCTCACGAGCAGGCGCGCATGCGCACGCACGCACGGGCACCCTCTTTCGTGGCCTAGTTCGCACGACGCAATATCTCGCCTCCCAACACTAGAAGAAAAAGTAAGCGCCCCCCCCCCCCCCCCCACTCTTGGTCATAAAAATAGAGATAGTCCTCACGAAGACATAGAGAAAATGAAAATGGGATACGCTAGCGCATGCTTCTGCGAAAACCATTCCCTTAATGTGCCTTGGGGAGCCGCCGTGGTGGCTGAGTGGTTATGGCGCTCAGCTGCTGGCCCGCAAGACGCGGGTTCGAACCCGGCCGTGGCGGTCGAATTTCGATGGAGGCGAAATTCTAGAGGCCCGTGTGCTGTGCGTTGTCAGTGCACGTTAAAGAACTCCAGGTGGTCGAAATTTCCGGAGCCCTTCACTACGGCGTCTCATAACCTGAGTCGCTTTGGGACGTTAAACCCCCCCAAATTAACGTGGCTTGGAATGGTCGAGGGAGAGGTGCTATCAAACCCTTCCCTTCCGGCCACATCGGGCCGTTCACGAATTGCGACGATTGCTACGACCATTACGGCTCAGAGGTTTTGCGCGCCCCTTGTTTTTCAAGATAGCAGCAGTAAAACATTGATAAGGCGGGTACGGTGATAAGCCCGTAGTTCCGGCAGGTGGTCACCGCACAGACCCGGGCCGCGTCGCAAAAACAAAACGTGCTTCAAGTCACTCAACCGCAGCGCGTGCCAAACTTCCCGAATATGGGTAACCGTTCTTGGCAAAATTTCAATGAGCTGTCGTCTGGCACAAAGGCGTCCGAAATGCGCACTGGAACATGAGAGTTCCATGCTACCGAAAAGAGCGATAGAGGCTGTGGAATACAGCGAGAGTGCTTTTTAGTGCTAAAGCACTAGGTCATGGGGTCAAACCGGCTTACCGGTTTGTGTGAAACTTGGCCCTGAGGATGAGCATAAATCAAGAATTCTGCGAATGGGATTGAAACCTACGGCGGCGCGAAACGATCAGCTTTGCTGCCCACTGCAACACAGTCTCGCGCTGCGCATTGCACATCGTCTTCTTCATCAACGAATAGTACTGCCTAACTAATATTTCGCAATTCCGTTTTGTTTACTTCTTCCTTCCTCAGCATTCATTTTTTTTTGTCCACGAAATACGTATCTGAACAACTCTCTGTGCCCACCAATTCTTGGCCAATCCCGCTATGTGGGCATGTGCCATGGTATGAGAACAACAACAACAACAACAACAACAACAACAACAACAACAACAACAACAACAACAACAACAACAACAACAACAACAACAACAACAACAACAACAACAACAACAACAACAACAACAACAACAACAACAACAACAACAACAACAACAACAACAACAACAACAACAACAACAACAACAACAACAACAACAACAACAACTAATATTCGCGCTTTTAGCTATGTGGCGGTAGTGATAAAACATGGGCGCTGCATGCATTGGCGTTGAAAACGCCGTGGCAGAAACATGACGCTGGAGCATATGCCGTCGGCGTATATTGGGTGAACTCAAATTGCCGACGAAAAAGTTTAAGACGCGCATAACTCGCTTCCTGGGTCAGTCGACGCATCACTCTTTCAGGTGCGTGGCGATGGTGTTCGCCTGCAAAAAACTGTGCTTTCGCATAATATTTCGGGCATATCAATGCAAAAGAGGCCGCCAATTTTTTTGCATATGGTTGCAGGTGAACCCGTGAATGATTATCTTTATTACAGTACAGTACCTGTGGTGCTGCAGAGGTTTACTGCGCTTCCTCAACTTTACAAAACAAAATGAAGGCGGCTACATCTCGCACGCTCTTTCGTACGTACCTCGCGGTGAAGACCCGTATTTCTCATCACGCATATCATACAATTTTAATGGCGTAAGGGCATCTATGGCCAAAGAGTGCCATGACACAAGGAGTTTTCGACTGCTCAAGATGGGGTCAATGACACGAAGTGTGCCGTGTCCGGGGAAGAGTTTCTAATGCCGCCGCTGGACCTCCGATAGGTGGTGCTCTATTGGCGTTGCCGGAGCAGCGGCGCTTCGAAGAAAGAATTTGTGTTTGAAGACCAGCGCTTTTTCAGGGGACTGTCGCGTGAGAGCATAGAAAAGTGGTGTGGGGTATAGCCATGAGAACTGACGGAGGAGACTGTAGTCTGCAACTAACCATAACGTATCTCCACTAGACAAGAGCTCCGGATATGCCCGAGCAGTACTTCGTACAAAGCACCAGTAATGTAGCACCATAACCACGAAATAAAATGATAGCTAGAGAGATATACTAAAAAACTTATACCAACGTGGTCTTCAAGCGAGACTTCGGCAGAATATAGGAAACCAATATTTGACAACACCATGCAATCCGGCAAATTACGGCCTTCTAGGTGTTCATTGCGAAGCTAGGGTATTACGACGCTCCCGATTGGGATGTTAAGGGGTCACACCTAACATGCTGAATAATGTCGTAGCTTAGTCGTGTTGCTACGACTTGACTTAAAATTGCAGCGCAGTGTAAGTCAAGGAATACTGACCGAGACAGCAGAGACAGGCCTAATGGCGCTGGATAATATGAAATGACATGGAACCACAACAGACTGGGCGGCAACTTTTCATGCCGAGTTTCCTGTCATGGCACTTAAATCAAATAAAAATGCCCACATTTCTTCTGTGAGAGTAATGAACTGTAATAGTGCCGCAACCAGCGCTCTTTTCATTTAGTGTTCGTCCATTTTCAGTCCCATCGACAGGTGACTACCAGTGGACAATCCTCCGATATTCCACAATATCCCTCTTACCGATGTAACATTTTCATTAGTAAGGTGATAAGCGCGGATATTTCAAGTCCCGATATAGCGCAGCTGCGCCAGAAAGCAGAGGAAGACCGTTATAGGTATGCCGCTGTTAGAAAAAAAAAATTAAAACTTCTGTTAGAGGACCACATCGCTCCAAAGAGATGCGACAAAAGTAAATGGACACTGAGTAAAACTGTATAGCTACCTTTTATCGACAGACTAAGGTGCTGCAGCCAATATGAGACCACTCCCACCGAAAACGAATCTTCTATAGGCCATAAAAATCATCAGAGCGAGATACAGGTGACCTCCTATTCAACTGATTCGCAAGTGAAATGCTCGCGTTGACTCTAGTCTCAGAAGCTGCTAACACTTGCAGTCACTTAAAAACAGCGGCAACCAGTGCTTCTCGGTGTATGCATGACAGAGAGCTTGAATTGAGTGGCGGGAATATTTTTAATTCAATTCTATCACCCATACACGCACTTTTGCTGCTCAACAATTTGTGTCATTCTCAGTGAAAGCGAGAACGCCATTTTTACTTAGAACAATATTGCGACGGAGTGGTTCTCAGGGTCCTTTTAAGGCGCTATTAAAGAAATTTGAAGCTGCTGGTGAGCATACGCTTAACGTACGAACAATGTCTTGAAACCTAGAAAGCCTAGAAATTCGGAAAAGTTGTTTACGTGGTTTCAAAAGCTGTTTGCTAGCAAACTCATTCTTCAGCTCTTGTCTGAAAAAGCAGCAATTGACACCGTTTTGGTGCTCTCTAGAGGCATGGCATATTTTGCCATGAATGCATATGACCGGATTCGAGAAATGTTTTGAAGCTCTCGGCGTTTTGGAGTAGCGCCCATGCCGTTACGTACTAACATTTTTTTTCTTCCTGCCAGCTAGTACGAAAAGGTATCCACGGCTGAAGCCTCTTTCTGCTTTTCATGTTCTGAGTGATCAGGGCTGTGCAATCGTCAATACTGAAGCTTGGCAGGACCGGAGAACCCATTTCTCCCGTCCTCTGCTATGATTTTATCCTTTGAGTTCGAACACGATGCAACTGATTTTTTCGAGCAAGCTTTCTCTTCTAAGTCTACAACTACAGCATTTGTTTAATTAATTCTTCAGACTTCTCAATGTCCGATTGTTTAAATCATTTATTTCGTAAAATACAAAGACAGAGTACATCAAAGAAAATGGCACGCTTTCACGGATTGTGCATTTTGCTCCATAAACTTAATAATGAATAAAATCAGCAATGATGCGAATTTTTAACGCATGTGCTTACCCACAAATGTGGCTAAAAGTTTCTGTAAGTCTCGTTTGCTTCTCCATTGCTAAATAAAGACATTTCTCGCGTAGACGCACACGTTTTTAAAGAAAAACAGGTGCGGAACACCGCACATGTGCGCGGTTCTTTGGAAAATTAAGAACACAGCGCGACTTATTCTGATGCACGGAGCTAGACTGACGTTTTAAGCGCCTTATCACAGACTGTGCGCCTTTTTATGTTCACATGCGCGGGCCTTTCATTATAAACTGAACATGTAATTCTCTTCGAATTCACTTCGCTGGGCATAGTACGACGACCTGGCCAGACAATTTGATGATGTAGAGTCCATGTAAAATGTTCATAAGAATGAAGTTCTGAAGGCATTTAAGGAACAAATACGGAGGGTGCATAAAACTACATACATGCTCTGAACTGGAAAACATCACAATTTAAATAGGTATTTTTTCTTCCTTTCTGATGACACCTACTGATTATCATGCAGTCATGAAGCAACCTCTTCATCTTTGCATTATTGAACAGCACACATTGGTTGATTTATCGGAGTAACATGTATACGTAAGTCGTTTCTTTCTGTGTCCTTGTCCAGTGTGCGCTGTTCAATCCTGCCATGCACCAACTAGCTCACCTCTTCGTGCTATTACTCTTCACCTTTACTCTCCCAACTAGCAGAAAGTTTCTCTGGCCTATAGGATGCGTGCGTGCCTCGCAATCTGAAGGTTTTTGGTTCGATTCTCCACACCTTACATGAAATGTTTTTCTTTTCTGATGACGTCATTGGGTGTCTTGTGGCGCGCTTATCCTGGACACAGACAACGACGCCAGACTTCATTGCTAATAGGCTATATAAGGCGTTTGTCTTTAAAATATTTAAAGCAGAAAGGGACATACAATAATTTCTGTAGGCCACTAATAAAATAAACCTAACCGAAGCGGGCGTATGTGCTAAAAAATTGTTGTATGTTAAAAAGTGCTTGTACTGTATCTCTTAGAAATTGTTATTACTAAACCACAGGGAGAAGTTCCAAAATGAGCACGGTATCGGGACCTCTTGCATACATGCAAACAGAACTGATCAAAGGCAGACAGGTATGTACAGACACACTCAAATCAAGCTTTTCCACAAGGAATTTGAGTTTTGTCTTTAATTGAGGTCTTCAACGTACCGAAGCCATATTTCGCACAACACAAAACGCCACCATTAACAAATTTTGCAAGCAGAATACAAGCCCAGAATAAGCCACCGCCGCGCTCGTTCAGTCGTCCATGTACGAACGCCTGCTACCAAAACACTCGGAGGGGACAGGAAGCGCATTGTTGAGGATTCGTAACGAATGAGCGATAACATAAGCCAACGCTAGTTCCCCTGGATAGAGATGGAGCTTGTAGTGGTCTGTGAAGAGCACTTTGAGAGGCAGCGACACTCCAGTGTGAAGTCAAGAGCCCGATTCTTTCCCCAACGCACGCTGCGGTAGTGAGTGCTGAGGAGGTTGAAATCCTCCTTTTTTTTCAGGTGTACTGATTATGCAAGAGATAAGTCCGCTTTCTCCTTAACCGTGTGTGATAGAGTGTAAGCTGCAGACAGGCATTGAAAAGAAGAGTTCGCGCGCTATATTCAAGCCTCGGCGTGGAATGAATTGAAAAAAACAAGAAGAATAAGGAAGTGAGAGTAGAAAAAACTCTAATTTTACAAATGGCTCCTCGCATTGTTAAGTGCTCACCATTTAATATGTCTGGGGAGTCTCAACGCATATCTTGCAGTAAGTCTTCATGCAAGTAGTATACTGAGCAACTCAATGTTGAAAGCGCAGCGAAAACAAAATATAAATTCGAGACGTGATATGATGCTAAAGGCGCTGGTATAAAAATGCGTCTCAAGCCTGTCAGCCACTGCAAATCACCCTTGCGATCTGCGCGGTCTTAACAAAGTATCTCAGAAATGAGGCATAAATACTACTTCTTGTGGTATGAGCCTAAAGAATTTGAAAGATGCATTATGAAGCAGAATGCCTAGCTTAAAACTTCTTTAAGATGTGCACAACTTTCATCGCCACACCAATATTCTCTCGCAGCTTATTTGCATTGCGATGATCCCTAGAAAAAGCAGAACTCGCAGCAGAGGAAGCAGTTAAACAAAATTTTTGGCTCTGCTGTGTAACCTAAAGTTGGCATTGAGAATTTATTGAGCGAATCTAAACAGTACACGAATAAAAAACACGCAGCATTCGATTTCAACATAAAAGCAGCCATTTCATGTAATTGAAGCTAGTCAGTAAAGGTTTCTTCAACGGGCCATTCGGCAACTGAATTGTAAACATTTTCTATACATAGCTGTATAGACTCCTACGCAGCACGGGTAACGTTCTGTTTGTTCTACGTCTGACCTCCGCAACATGTTCCCAAAGCGTACTAGGAAAACGTTCGGAATGAAAATTGAAAGTTCGTCGTTTTCGAACTTAGCGCCCAGTGCTTGTTTATAGTGCGCCAATTCACAAGAATATGAAGGAGGTGCATTTAAAGGGCAATAATTCTAATTTGACTGATATTTTCGTCTTCAGCAGAAAAATTGTTTTCATTTGATTGGAATTTCAAAATGCCCGCACAACTGCCATTGGTGCAATATGCTTCATTCCTATTAGTTATATCATTTACGCACTTAACTATACACTCAAATTATTTAGCCGGCCTCATTCACTACAGCTTCGCACCCAGGTACTGTAAACGGCTGGAATGAGAAACTTACTGAGAAAAAAAACATTGAACTCACCCTGGAGAGAGTCTTCGTAGAGAAGCATAAAATAAACTACCCCTCAGAAACATATGCTCTAACATTATAAAACATAATATGGGAGTAATTACTCATTGGAATCCACCCAAGCGCAGCCTTGTGGCTACAAAGGAAAGCGGTGCACCTTTCTCAGAAACTTCCAAGTTAAACAAAAATTCTCCCTGGTGCGCGATTTGAATCCTGGACTATCGCTTCACCGGAGCAGTCGCTCTAACGACTGAGCTAACCGGGACGGCAAGCTCATGGTAGGGCGAGACTGAATTTATCAATAACTCGAAGTGGAAACAGTGTTGATCAAATGTTTAGGGGAATCCCTCAAGATGGAGTAGATTTGTAATTACTTACTTATTACAAACTTACTCCACCTTGAGGGATTTCCCTCAACATTTGACCGACAATAATAGAACATGGTATGTCAACAAGTCATGAGGCGGCAAGTTTGACCTCTAGGCTAGATACAGGTTTGCGATTTTAACTATAATTTAAAGTTCTGCGGCGCAAAAGGGCTCTGTACCATCGGTTGCGGCTGGTGTTGCTTTCGGTAAACGCTGCCTTCACAAGATGGGAGTTGAAGCTAGCCCTAACTGCTCGCACAGCAACATTCTGGAGACAATTCGTCACAGTATTTGCGAATGCATCTATATACACTGATGCGAGGAGAGCACTGGAAACTGCGGTTCGACCATTGGACTCTCGGTCTCTCTATAGGCAACCCTCTTAGGCGCCAGGGCGAAATTGACTGATGGCTGGTGCAGGGCGAAGGCCGCTCTTAAGTTTCTTTGGAAGACTAATCTGGATGTGCATGACTACATGATTCGCACTGCGGACAACGCCGAGACGTATGTGTGCGTGCACCTGCCACCCGTCTTTACAGCACTACACTGATTGTACCATTAACATTGCACAAGCTGTTTTTCCTAACGGGAGTTTGCTCAACTATGTGCCAATGCAAGGCCATCTCTGCAAGATGTGTAAGTGACGCATGCTTCTGTGTGTGCAACACATTGCACTCGACTTTTTATTTCTTTTATTTCCTTTTTTCCCCTTTCTCGTGTTTGGGGTAGCAGCTTCCGTTGGCGAGCTCTCCACCTTTACTGTAATTAAACTTTACTTTCTCCCTCTCTCTGAAAGACCAACCTAATATTTTCTTTGGCACGTGCAAAGAAATGAAGCCGGCCACCGGGCGAACAGTTCTTCGCTTAGCACGTTTCGGGTGAAGCGCTATAGGAATGTCCTACAGGAAAATAAGGTTTTTCCGCGAAAGGTCTGGTAATGGCCAACGTCTAACCTTTGTCCCGCCCATTCACTAACCCGCACCAAAAAGCTGCAAGACTTCTCATGTTGCCACATGAGGCAGGTGGGAAAGGTCAGATGACTCTTTGACTTAGGAGCCCCCCTGAAGGCTCTTATCTTTGCTATTAAAGAAAGTTTATTTTCTGTCTTTTGTCATTACAAGAGTACATGCGAAAGATTTTAGTTACATACTTCGAAGAAAAAGGATGTTTTACTGCAAGAACTTCATTGCAAATAAAGATATTTAGACGATAAGAAAAATTGCCCTGTGGTAAGAACTGTTAATTTCAATGTGGAGCAGCGCGCTCGCTTAGAAAAGAAAATAAAGGAGGAAGGAAGCAAGGCTTCTTTCATTGAGCTGTGGAAAGACATTCGGGAAGAGGCCACCGCCTTTCCGAAGAGTCGTCTGTGATTCTTTGAGATTTTTAAGCTAACAGAGGCTGTGTCGAATTGTGTATGCCGAAATAGAAACGATGAGTTGTAAAATGAAATTCTAAGGAGGGAAATGTCTTTGTTCTAAGTCGTATTCTGATGAGGCGTTTTTCATGAGGCTTTCTCCGCAACGAAATTCTCTGAATGGCCAATTAGGGTCACGTGACTCTGATGACGTCATCAGTCATGTGGCCCCAAAGAAGCTGATCTGAGAGTACAGCCAAGTTTCCAATTCGGAATAATCGCTTGAGAGAGCCCATGGGACCGTGAGGCGTCGTCACAACCTGGTCACCGTAACACATGGCAACCTGTCCACCGGGTTGTGAGCTACCGGCCACCTGTGACAAGTGACATTGAAATTAATTCAAATTAATTCAATTAAATTTCCACCCTCCCACCATGACACTCCGCATGATCTTTACGGCAGTTCGGCAAGAGCAGCATTTGTCTCAAAGCCCCAGTAACGCCTATGTTCAAAACAACCACCTGCTGTAGCAGTGGCGCAGTTCTTAACTGTTGCACCGCTGCGCGCAAAGGGGTGTGAGCATTTTCATTGATGTACGAACACGTTTTACAGCGCCGTGACGGCATCAACACCACGTGGCCACTAGTGAACGATTCAAAGGGCCCCGCCAGGTTTGAAAATCTGACGACACAAAATTTGAGTGCAGGCCCCCCAAAATACAAAGAATTTAGGTGGTTTGGTGGGGATTAGTTGGTGGATTAAGGTCAATTATTGGGTCGGACAAGTATAATTCTGCACGATAATCAAACGGAAGGCACTAAATGAGTTTAATATGTGATGACTCATGAATTCCATATGAAGGCAATGGAAACGGTTCCACCCGTTGTTTTGGGGAGAAAATGTCAATCAGTACATGGAGGAAAAACGCTAAGGCGCCTGTGTGCTGTGCGATGTCAGTGCACGTTAAAGATCCCCAGGTGGTCGAAATTATTCCAGAGCCCTCCACTACGGCACCACTTCTTCCTTTCTTTCAGTCCCTCCTTTATCCCTTTCCTTACGGCGCGGTTCAGGTGTCCAACGATATATGAGACAGATACTGCGCCATTTCATTTCCCCAAAAACCAATTATTATTATTCAATCAGTACATCATACACTCATTATAAACACCATGACAATAAACCTACGCTGCGGCATTTTCATTAAATGTATAGAAGGCACCCATGTTCCTGCCTTTTTGACCCATGGATGCTATTATAAACATTTGGAGTTCCTGGCTTTTGTGATGTGTTCTGTATTTTTGTTTATTTTAATGCGCTGTCCAACAGGTTGTGGGTAAGTTGCCAAGGTAGATATATATACAGCAAATGGATATGCGACGCTCGTTATCGCATTCATATGAGAGAAGCCAACAATCAGGGAAACTTAAGACCATAAGGGAATGCTTCTGTGGCTCGACACCGCGTCAGCCATGCACAACTTACCGGTCCTGATTGTGCAGGGTGCTTTCATCTGTGGCGTCGCTTGCTGGCCGGCCATCTACCGCGAGGCTGGTCTTAGAGCATCGCTGCCGCCCGTTCTTGGTTCACTGCCGCCTTCGCTGTTTTTGGATGCCACCGACACTTTCATCTGGCAACATCCATCGTCGACAACGGACTACGTCACAGCCAGCCCGGTATATAACGGCGACAGAGCTGCGCGCGGAATTGGGCTCGACACCGCGTCAGCCATGCACAACTTACCGGTCCTGATTGTGCAGGGTGCTTTCATCTGTGGCGTCGCTTGCTGGCCGGCCATCTACCGCGAGGCTGGTCTTAGAGCATCGCTGCCGCCCGTTCTTGGTTCACTGCCGCCTTCGCTGTTTTTGGATGCCACCGACACTTTCATCTGGCAACATCCATCGTCGACAATGGACCACGTCACAGCCAGCCCGGTATATAACGGCGACAGAGCTGCGCGCGGAATTGGGCTCGACACCGCGTCAGCCATGCACAACTTACCGGTCCTGATTGTGCAGGGTGCTTTCATCTGTGGCGTCGCTTGCTGGCCGGCCATCTACCGCGAGGCTGGTCTTAGAGCATCGCTGCCGCCCGTTCTTGGTTCACTGCCGCCTTCGCTGTTTTTGGATGTCACCGACACTTTCATCTGGCAACATCCATCGTCGACAACGGACCACGTCACAGCCAGCCCGGTATATAACGGCGACAGAGCTGCGCGCGGAATTGGGCTCGACACCGCGTCAGCCATGCACAACTTACCGGTCCTGATTGTGCAGGTTAGTTACCTCAACGGTGCTACTTGTGCCAAGAGTGATGATTACTGTCTGCTAGCGGTGTCGTGCCCAACAGAGTTCCGCGCCAAAGTGAAGCGTTTTCTACTGCCAGTGTCGCGATGTTGGTCATTTGCCCTGTCCTTGTTGATCTTACTTGCCGGTGACGTTGAATCAAACCCAGGTCCTTCTCCTGAGGACCTGCTTTCCTCGATTTTGGAAACTATGCAGAGGCTCGAGTCTGGTCAAACGGAAATATTGAACGAGCTTAAGGGTGTTAAAGAAAAACAGGATGCTACAGATGTGATGATTAAACAGCTTTCTGACAGAGTTACAGCACTGGAGGCCAATGCTGTACCACTTAGCCAACCTGACGCCAGCACTCTCGATCCCGGTCTGCATAACATTAGTGAAAAACTGGCCCAAGTTACAGAGAGGTGTATTGATGCTGAAAACAGGCTTCGGCGGTCCAATTTGTTGTTCTTTGGGCTCACAGACGATGAGAACGAAAGCTGGGACGATTCGGAACAGAAAATAATTTCCTTCTGCCACGAAAAACTGGGAATTACTGTCACAAACTCCCAGTTTGAGCGTGTACATCGGTTGGGAAGGTTCGCTGTCGACAAGCATAGGCCCATTATCACGAAACTAACTTTTTTTAAGGACAAACAGCGGATTCTTTCGTCAGCGTATAAGCTAAAAGGCTCGAATCATTCAATTCGAGAGGATTTTTCTTTGCCAACCAGGCAGGCACGGCAAAAGCTACTTGAGTTCGCCAAGCTCCAGGATAAGAAGGGCAAACTGGTCGTTGATAAGCTGCACATTGGCAAAAATACCTACGTATATGATAGCGCGACCAATTCTGTCATTCTATCAACCAGATAGCTCAGCAACAGCCATCCCACTAAGGCTCTGCCTAGGTCTTGTGGCTCCAGTCCACAGTTATCTTTATCATTTACTAACATCCGAAGCCTACTGCCTAAGCGTGAAGAGGTGTGTTCTTTTCTGGATGATTCTGACGATGATATTGTGGCACTAATAGAAACTTGGTTGCACCCTGACGTAGCGGATAGCGAAAATTTTCCCAGTAAAGATAACTACAACGTATATCGCTGTGATCGCTCCGGTAGAAAAGGTGGTGGTGTCCTTATCGCCATCAAAAAAGGATTAAATTCATTCCTCATTAACACCGGGTCTTCACTTGAAATAGTCTGGGCTGCTTGTACTTTGGCATCGGTGAAGGTACTGGTTGGTGTTTGCTACCGTCCGCCTGATTCAGATCACTCATTCGTTTCTAAACTCCATAGCAGTATTACTTCAGCTATGCAAATATGCCCAACTGAACTCATTTACCTGGTTGGTGACTTCAATTTTCCACAGATTGATTGGTCACATTTGTCGTCATCTTGCCGCGCCTCAACAGAACTTATCAACATTATGTTAGATTTTAATTTCTTTCAGGTGATTAACCAACCTACTCGCGGTTCAAACATTTTAGATTTAGCTTTCTGCAATGCGCCCGAAACGATTAACGAAGTCTTGCTCCTTGACGGTTTTAGTGACCATAAGCTCATTCATCTACAACTTAATGTCCCATTAGCATTTCAAGGTCTTACATCCACGAAAATTCGCGATTACAATAGAGCTAATTATAGAGATATGAATATTGCACTTAACGATTTTTTTATTCAAACGTTCTTGCCCTCATTTGCGGACAGGTCCGTCGATCAGAACTGGGTACTTTATAAGATCATGATGTCCAATCTAGTTTACAAATATGTTCCCTTGGTTTCAATTTCAAACGACAAATCTAATCCATGGTTCACTAGATCTCTCCGTCGTCATCGAAACAAAAAAAAGCGTTTGTACAGAAAGGCTCGGTTGGTATCTACATCGGGTGCTTGGCAAAAATACAACGATTGTCTGAAATCTTACTGCTCGGCCCTCCGGGCATCAAAGAAAAAATATTTTTCCCATGACCTACCCGCCCTCCTAAAATCTAATCCCAAAAAGTTCTGGCGCGTGATATCTCCTGACAGTACTAACAACCAATTCCCATTATGCAACGACGATCACGTGCAGCTTTCGGAGAGTGAATGTCCTCAAGCATTTAACAGATACTTTGCGTCAGTGTTCACTCGGGAAGATCATTCCAACATACCCATTGTTCCTGATCATGATTACCAATTTATGGCTCCTATTACCATTTCCGCTGAAGGTATCGCTCGTCTCATTTCTAATCTTAAGGTTTCCTCATCAGCAGGTGTTGACAACATAAATTCTAAAATACTGAAAAACACCGTATCGATCTCCAGTGAAATTCTATGCCTCATCTATCAGCAATCATTATCATCCGGTTTACTTCCTAGAGATTGGAAAATTGCTAAGATCGTTCCAGTGTTAAAAAGTGGAAACAGAAATTCACCGGAAAACTACCGCCCCATTTCGCTAACCTGCATTTGCTGTAAATTACTCGAGCATGTTATCGCTTCTCACATTTACTGCCATCTGGAACTTAACTCTTTCTTTTTTCCTAATCAGCACGGCTTCCGAAAAGGTTTTTCTTGTGACACCCAACTGCTAGAATTTACGACTGACTTGCATTTCAACATGGATGCTAACCTTCAAACTGACTGTATCTTTTTAGATTTTGCTAAAGCCTTCGACCGTGTTGCACATTCCCGCTTGTTCTCAAAATTGTCTGCTCTGTGCCTAGATTCTTTAACACTGTCATGGCTACGTAACTTTCTTTCATTTCGCCAGCAGTTCACTACAGTTAACAATTTCACCTCCCCACTCAGTGATGTAGAGTCTGGCGTACCCCAAGGTAGTGTTCTTGGCCCCTTATTGTTTCTAATATACATTAACGACTTGCCAACAGACATATCTTCTTCTATACGCCTCTTTGCTGACGACTGCATCATTTACCGGCCCATTAATTCTATGCATGATCACCTTGCCCTCCAAACTGACCTGAACTTAATTTCAAATTGGTGCAGTAAATGGCAAATGATGCTCAACTCATCTAAATGCAAGGTCATCTCTTTCACCCGCAAGCGTACTAATTCTAATTTCTCGTACTCCATTGATGGTACCGCAGTGTCTCGGGCATCACCTTATAAGTATTTAGGTATTCACCTCACAGATAATCTTTCATGGGCCACACACATTCAATCCATCTGTGCCAAAGCTTCAAGATCACTTGGGTACCTGCGCCGGAACTTGCGAAACGCCCCTAATAACGTGAGAAAAGTCGCTTACTTAACAATCGTGCGTCCTCAACTAGAATTTGCTTCACCTATGTGGTCCCCTTATCAAAATTACCTGATCAACATGCTTGAATCCGTACAAAATAGAGCCGCTCGTTTCATCACACAAAAGTACCACCCCCAGTCCAGTATCACTAAGATTAAACTTGATATCTCCCTCGAACCATTACATATTCGTCGCTCCATCGCTCTTTTATGCTTACTTAATAAATATCGTCATAGCACCAGGCCATCTCCCTTGCCCCTCGAAGAGCCTTCACGCATTTCACGCCGCCTACATAATCAGTATAGCATTACACGCATTTACGGAAGAACCTTAGCATTCAATTCATCTGCACTTCCACGTGCCATTATTCTTTGGAATGATCTTCCCAACTGTATCGCATCTATCGGCAACCACCAATCATTTCAAGACCAACTGCACAAACATTTTCTTTAACGACATTGTGTCTTGTTTCAGGTTGTTCTGTGCCCTTGGTCCCCTTTTCTTCTCGTTGGTATTTTACAAAGTTTTGGTTTCTTGTGCAATTTCAGCCATCTGTATGTTTTTTATGACTACTGCTTTTTCCTTTTGATGCCTATTGGGCACTTGCGATGCATTCTTGCTACTAATTTAATTTTTGTTGCTCGCGGTGATGTATGTCTTTTAGTTACGTTTTGCCCTGTATATTTATAATTGTGTTTAATTTTTGCCTTGTATCACGCGTTGTTTTTAATTTATTCTTCCTATTTGCTTAATCTATTGTTTTTCCCCCCTTACTCAATGACCTTCTGGGCCCTGTAAGGTATTTTGAATAAATAAATAAATAAATAAATATCTTTAAATTCCTGATGTGTATCAGTCAGAAATTATTAGTGCAAATAATTTTACGAATAACTGACATTCACCAACACCAGGAAAAAATGTAGCAGAACTTCCTCACGCTAATTGGCATAGATGACTTCTTTCTTATGTATATATATAGGGTGTCGCAGCTAAGTTTAGCCAGGGTTTAAAAACATGCTCTGGCTCTATAAGACGACGCGACCAAATGCATGTTTCAGGCTATGATATTGAGCAAGTCACACTATTTTTTATTGTGCTTAATTGCGTAGCTATTTGAGAATTATTAACCAGCCTCGCAAGCAATGAAGGTGTGAAAAAAGTACTAGTCGGAAAGTTGGAGAGTGGTCGGCAAAACGCCCGACTGAACAGATTATAACTTTCCTTCTATTACGTACTAGCTTTTTTCGCTCTCTGCAGATGCCAGCGAAATAAAAAAATACCAGGTTAAATGTAAGCATTCACACGGCAACCACACTGGGGCGCGATTACGGATCAGTCTCAAAAAACTGTCTCAATATTGAGACAGTGACGTCAAAATGACGACACCGAGAAATGCCGACCGCCGAATCGGCCAATGCGGAGCAAGGAGGCGGTGGGCTCCGCCCCGAAACCACTAATCGCACGACAAGGGACCGTAGACTAATGTTTTGCAGTAAAAACGCAGTGAATAAAAACGAGTAATGTTTTATTTTGCTGAGTAACTGTATTTCAAACCCAACAGCACCAAGCAAAAGAACCAGTGTTTTTATTTTTGCAATTAAGTTTGCTGTTCAGTCACTTTTTTTGCCGCGAAGGTGTGCCGTCAGCGGTATAGCGTGAACATGTTAGTCTGAAAATGAACAAAAACGCAATGAAGAAAACAAGTAATGCTTTATTTTGGTAGTAAACTGTGTTGCAATCTCAACAACACGAGGGAAAATTAGAAGCATTCTCAGTTTTGCAATTAAATTTGCTGCAGGTTAACTTCTCTTGCCATGAGGGCGCGCTGGCAGTGGCATAACGTGAACATGGCGGTCTGCAAAAAAACAGCTGATTCCATGGCTAGTTCCTGTTTTTTCGCGTGTCGTCTAAAATCAAGGTACTTTGCGGATGTCTTAAGTGCGCAGAAAAATCTGATTGAAGGCAGTGAATGCTACGGGCCTGCCGAGATCAACTTACAAGCAGCGCTCGGCTCGAAAATCGACGAAGACAACTTTAGTCTGTGTTCTCGGTCGGCGCCTATCGATCACCGAGTGACGTGTGGTTCTGTTTATTTTCTTTAGAAAATACCAGAAAACCATGAATCATCACATAGAAGCAACTGCCGACAGACAGGTGCAGCTGCTGATAGCTTGCAATCTCGGTGCGGGAAATGAGAGCCGACACGGCCTGCCTCTGTGGCAGCACTCTTCTGCCTCGTAACCAAGTGTTGCCGCCCACATCGGGCTAAGCACTTGATGTTCCGTTTGTATTTTTGTAGCTCCGTTCGGTTTATGTTCACTTGTTGCCGTAGTTTCTTTTTTTTCCTGTGCAAGATGCAGAAATTGTGATGTTTATGCTCCACTTTGTTTAGAGAGAAAGGAAGCACTTGACTTGATAACTTTGCTATTGTCACCGAGGAGAGAACGAGCTTGTTCCATTAACGTTATTTACTGATCATGTAGTAGATCCAGGGTCAACCTGGAAAGAAGAAGTTTGCTTGTATAGAGGCTAATTGCAACTGGGCAGAAAGTTGAGCAAGTTTGTTCATGTTTGCTGGTACACAGCGCTTGAATTGCATATGATCTAGGGCAGTGAGGTAGGTAGGACAGGGCAGTGATGTGTAATATTGTATTTTGCTCAGCAGGCGGAGTGATGTTGGTATAACTGGGTTTGGTGAGGGCAGTGTTTGAAGGGCTTTAAATACTTTGCATAGCTTCTAACATGCACTTCCTTTCAGGTCGGAAGACCACTTGTTTTTTTTAAAATTATGGTCCATCATATCTGAGACACCCTGTATACAGGCCACTCCAGTTTGAAAGGGAACAGCCAGTTGAAAATGACTAGGACATTAAATACCTAGGCGAAAAGTAGCTTGACAGCAGTTGCACTTATCACACATATTATATGATAGCACAAGGAGCTTGTCCGGCCATTCGGCATTGTCACCATCTCGTGTCATCATGGACAAGACTTCATAGCCCTGTGTTACGCAAACCAAGCTAGGTGTCAGTTATGGGGCAATAACCGAGTGCTCAAAATTTTCCACAATAGAGCTGCCTGTATATTCTTAGAGCTGTAGAGCATTTCCAGTAACGGTGTTGCATGATTTGTGATTGTAAACTAACCTCTAATCACACACCATCTCCTTGATGATGTGTCTGTGATGTTTACACATCTTTGTCTATCAGTGAAGATGTTCTAGTCATTCAGCAGTCATTGTAGCCACTGCACCTTACAATCTTTATTATGCATTGTTGTACAGCGGTTTCCTTGAAGTAGGTACAGCTTTTAGCACAGAGCGAAACCCCTAGCCACACACCATTACGCTAAAAGCTTAGCTTTGGTATTTACACTACTTATATGTGCCAAAATGTTTTGTAGTCCAGAAAATGCATCATGTACACTGTACTATGCCATATTTATTGTACAGGTAGCCTCTGTATGAAAGAAAACATGCACTTTGAACTCAATTTTTCAGGTTTTTTTTCTTAACTGCACTCAGAAATGCCATACGGTAATTGTACATCAAGGTAAAGTATGCTTGTATGTACACTGCCTTTTCTGCAATAGAAACACTCGTGTCAAATGCTGTGCCTAAAAAAATAAACGCGCTTACTGAATGTATGATGCAATAAAAAACAGCTTTTTGATTCCAACAAGCATCACAAATATTTCATGCCTTATTCCAGCACTACACGTTTGGTTCATGCATGTTCGTCACACAGGTAATGACCACAGGCACTCCACCAAGCTGGAAGGAGACAGCAGAGAAGGGGCAGGTGGGCTGACATAAGCATTGACAAAAGAGAGTTCAAAATGATGCTTTTCAGAAATTGGGCGAGCTGCTTCAACACCTTTTCCGTCTTCAGGAAGAGACTGTGCAACACGCTGCTGAGGGACTGGAAGATATACTAGCAAACACACTGAAAATGAAGTGGCAGCCGGTGGGGGGCACTTGTTTGTCACTGCTGGCTTCTCGCTGCACACAGGTTGGCCAAGGGCACAACCACATCACACAATTGCTCACACACTTGCAGATGTGTGTTGTGCAATGACACAAGGAAATGACAGTGGCAACAGGGGAAGAGTGCCTGATATGACTCTCTATGCCAGCATGGTGAGTCGTCTCTGGACGCTAGATTTTCCATCGCAACTGCCGCTGCACCATCCCTCGGTACGCCTTCCTCTGGAGACGGGTCGTCCTAGAGAGGCCAAAAGTACAGCACCGCATGCTCTTCTCAGGAGGCAGGTGAGGAGGGATCCCGTCTGTACGAGGCAGCCACCATTTAGAGGTGGCCCGTTGTTATCTGGGTCAGAGGCAGTGTCGCCTGCACCCTCTGGTGATATGGGCACATCCAAACAGAGGCTGTGAAGTGCATGATATGGGCACATCCAAACAGAGGCTGTGAAGTGCAGCACGTGCGGTGATGATGCGCACTGTCCACTTCCACTGGCACTGGTGCATCCGGTGCCCTTGAAAGCAACGGAAGCAGCTCTTCGGCACACCAATACAGCGCTCAGCCACAAATTGTGTGAAAGCATGTGGCGTGTTGTACAGGCCTTCTGCTGAGTCAGGTCTGTAATGTCGTGCAACTGGTGCAGGCAGCCATGGCTCCAGTGGGTAGACATAGTCTCCTGCATAACAAAAAATGATGCGGCTAAGCATGTCCTTTCTCAGTGATCTCAACAGCATTACAGGACACTCTGCTATACAGTAGAAGACTCACGCCAAGTAGCCCACATCCAGGCTTTGCTGAATATGACATTCAAGAGCATACATACATGCAGGATTTAGATGTATAAGTGAGCACTACTGTAAGGTCAGTCTTTTACCACCATATTCATATAAATGATGCGCTATGATTGCCTACAAAACACAAGTGCTGTCAGGTGCATTTTGCTTTGGTTTCTTCAACAGGAAAGGCTATGCATTTCAACAATGTAATATGTGTCCTGTGTTTCTGCTGCAATTATATTTAACAAAAGGAAAGGGTGGCAATACATTGTATCATACTGTAAAGTGTCTGCATTTGTGTAACTGTCCAGACTGATTCTTGTAGCTTTAGCAGACCCGGCCAAATGCATAGTGCTGGAGCTCAATAGATGTGACTGAGTTCGCCCGACGGGTGACACGGCTATTTTACTGCTTACCCAGAAAAAAAATCACCGTCGTCCAGCAGGCCTTCCTCCGCCTCGGAATGCCGCCAGACAAACGCGTCGCGGAAGGATCCGGGTCAGCGCGAGTCCACGGCCAGGATGCACATGTTCGCGCCACAGATCTGAGAAAAAACAAGCACAGCCCGTACTCACTCTCGCTGCCGAGGCCCGCACTTGTAGCTCATGCACTTGTAGCACTTGAACTCATGCGGTCAAAAACAGTGGCCGAGGTATACTCACTATTACGTCCGCAGCGTAGAACCGCTTGCGGCTCGTTCGCAGCACTGCCCCCAGACTCATTGATAGTGATGAGTGCCCAATCGACACACCCGACGACGCCGGAGATGCTGCCGCGGCGAACGTTTAGGCAAAGGACGCCCTCCTTCGCCGCCGCCTTCTCCTCGGGTCTCCTCGGAAAGCAAACACCCCCCTTCTGTTACCCAACGTTGACATTGGTCTCCGCTGCCCGCCGCAAAGGCTTGTTCACAGTCAGTTGGGCTGCGCCGACGTTTTCTTCATTTCCAACGGCGCCTTGAAACCCACCGGAGGCGAAGAAGCGCAGCGCGCACAGCACCTGCCGCTCCACTGACAGCGCACTCACCCGCGCACTTCCCAGTTCAACGGCGAGTTCGTCGCACAGACACTGCGCAGTCTCCTCGAAATAACTCTCCCGCGCGTCAAAGTCGTCTTCATGCACCCTCCGACACCGTTGCTCGCGCGGTCACCCGCGTATACGACGATGTAAACAGCCGCCATTTTCTGTCTCAAACGTGTTGATACTACTTTTTCCAGTCTCAAAAAATCGTCTCAATCTGCCCGCATAATTAGATGGCCAACGTCACCACTTCTGCGCCATTTACGACGTCAGTCAGTGACGAAAAAAATCAAAATGGCCGCCGACCAATAGGAGAGAGGCAAATGATATACTTTTTGAGACAATTTCGATTGAGACTGATCCGTAATCGCGCCCCTGCTCTCAAACGTTTCCCCTACAAACGAACAAGTAATCTGGCCGGGTGTGCTGCCGCTGAAAAGGTGACAGGGCTGGGACGCATCGCTGGTTGCAGGATTTACGCCAGCGGAAGCGATAACGGATCCGTCTGCTTATCGCTATCACGAAGCGCCCTGTCGCTTTTTAAGAGGCTGAACACCGGGCTATGCTGAAAGTTTGAGAGCACTGCAATCGCGATGGCTAAGCGAACATGTGACATGGTATTTTCTTTGTATTGCGCGGGCATCGGCAGTCAGCGAAAAACAGCTGATACGTAATAGATGGAAAGCTTAAAACTGCTTAATCAGATATTTTGCGGAAAATTCTACAACACTATGATTATAATTTTTCGCGTAACTTCATTGCTTGTGAATTTGGTTAATAAATTTCGACTAATTATTCAGGTAAGTAAAATACAAAATAGTGTTAATTGCTTCATAGAACAGACTCGCAACACGCATTTTGTCGCGTAGTCTTAGAGTGCCGCGGCATATTTCGAAACACTGGCTAAAGTAAGCTGGCGCGTCCTGTATTTGCACCACCAGATTCAGGGAGGCCGGCTACTAATTTTATAGATTGGGTTTTTGTGGTGAAGAGAAGCTCTATGAGGCATAGTAATACCAAATGAACTGCAGGGTGGTAGCCAGCACAGTCGAAGCGCCTGCCACTGTCCACGTTCTCAACGCGGGTAGTCCTGAAGTTGTATTGACAAGACGGAAGACAGACTTAGCTGCGAACCGAGGACGGGAGGTCGACCATGCATGGCCGGGCCCGCTACAGCATCCACACGGGAAGCCAAAATGGCAGTTGACAGATCAGGCTGGGAGGGTTACTCTCTAGACCCCGCGGCTCCGTGATATGCTCGAAATACGCTCCCTGCCACCTTTCTGTGAAACAGTACAGAATGAAGGCTAGGCTCGGATAGTTAGAAGAAGTACTGGATTCGTCTAGCAGGGCAGATAGGTGAGAACGTTCTTCGAACACGCCTGGTGCGCTGCGCGTTGTCAGTGTTGCGCTTAGTCTCTTTATTACCAGGCTCAAAGATGCAGGCGATGAGGAACCTATCTTTTGGCGTAATCCCGTCGCGTGCGAGGGCACCGCGCGTACCTGCGTGCGCCTAGAAGATACTAACACTGCACCTAACGGTTTTCCTGCACTTTGTCGCGTCTTTGGTCGCACGCAGGCTAATCGTGGAAAACGCGTGCAGCGAGCTGGTCCGCCAATTTTGCCGGTCCCTATAAGCTGATTATGCTTCCGCGCGGCATTTCACTGTTCTACGTTTCCAAATATGGCGGCCAATAATCAGCGATACATCGACAGAAAAATTGCTCTGGAATTTTCCCGCCCGCTCATCGGTCCTCGGGCAGACCTCACCTACCGGAACTTCAACGCAACGTGACACCTGGTCTTCGGGCCAAGACAGGCCTGGGTTCCATCGTAGCTGGATACAATGATGGGGTGCAAAATGGGACCCGGCCACTTGAATGGTTTTAAAGGGAAGCCACAGTCGCCTGCTTTGTTGCTCGCGCCCCACATGTTTTGTGTAAATGCGGATTGGAGCGCGAAAACTAGAACACATACAATACAAGAGCAACGAGAATTTCAAATCTTTTTATTGTGCTGAATACGCCGCTTTTTCACAACAGGAAGAAAACAAACAAGCAAATAGACTGAGGGGTAATTGGAAGAAAAGATTCACGTGCAAAACAAAAAATGAAGCCGAGATGACAACCTTCGCATCGACCCGTAATGTCTTCGTCTTACAGAGAAATAGATGCCATTCTCACGCAAGTAGGACCGATTTGCTTGATAAAATGTCTCCGCCTACATATTGATCTTCTATTTTCGAAAACCCGAGATCTTTTAAGCTTTCACAATCAATGGCCCTCTGGCTGTCATAGCCGTTTCTATCTGTATCTAATGCTGACTCGCTCTCTCGTTAAAACTTTAACTGGCTTGTCTAGCGAGTGAATTCACGCCCGTAGCTTAGAGGGACTATGTACTCATCAGCTCTGCACTCAATAACAAAAATATGATGATTCGTGCTGCATTCAACTTTCTTGTTTGATGGTTAAGTCGCGAAATAAACGCCATAAACTCTGAAATTCTGTCGGAGCGCTACTTCTCTGCAAATGACAAATATTCGGATGGGGAACTTAAAAACATTGAAAAATATTAAGCCTCTGCGCCACTTACGTATAAGAGGCTTAATCCAATAAGAAGATAAATGAAAAGGCCGAAGGCAAAGGTAAATTTACCACCCGTAGGTGGAGAAAAGGAAAAGAAATGGGGGGAGCGGGGGAGATACAGAGCAACCTACAGCCGAAGGAGCGGGCCCAGGGAGTCTCCCCTGATCTCCCATGGGACGTAGCAGAATGATGTGTGAAATGAATGGGTTGTATGGTTGTCGGGAAGCAGTTATAGGTAAATGGATAGGAATGGGGACAGCTCTGTTCCTTCAAATGTCGTGACTCCATTGCTGGCCTACCTGGCCAGGACAGGGAGGATGTCAAGATTGGCCAATGGTGCGGCCCCGCTGAAGGGATGCCCGACCACTCACAAACGCAACGGGCTCCGACCGCCGGAGACAGGAAAACCTAACCCGGGGTCAGCTACCTCGGGCCTCTCCACGAATTTCAGGGTTTGTTTCGGACCTGCCAGCTACTAACTGTCGGGTGCTTTTCGCGGTTTTGCAGGCACCGGAAGGATGTGGTTTGATCCGGCAATTAGAAGCTTCGGTCGTCAGCCTATCGGCCCTTCGGCCCTCGGTGCCAGGACCTAACACCTCCGGGGGGACCCGCCTGTGCTTCCAACCAACCAACCAACCGCACTTATTTTCTCCCCTAGTTTGCTCCGCTCTTACTGTGAAGGGAGTGTTCAAGGCTGAGCTGACCGGGCCACAAACCAAGAACGTGGCTTAGGGCGAGATGACCCGGGTCTACTCCTCTGGTACTCCACAACATCAACGGTTTTTGCACTGGTCGTACTACGCCCCCCTACCTCGGCGTCCAGCAATGACCCCAATGGCCCCGCGGTGAGGCGTGAGGCTGCCTCCCAGAGGGCATCGCTTCCGAGGAGCCTGGCTGCTGTGAACTCCCGCGCGGACTTAGCCTCTCCGTAACCAGAAACCCGCGCGTCGCTCGCCAGACGTGCACGCCTCCGCGTGCGGGGGCGAGTAGCATGTGTTTGAAAACCTTTTGAACTTTTACACATGCCTTTTATGCCGGATTTCGTGACCCAGCCAGGGTGTACCACCAGGCCTGCCTCCGCTCGCGTATCCGACCACACGAGCGCGACTGGCCCTCACGGCCGCCTAGGGGCCGCTGCCACTCCCATGGGGTTTCGCATCCCCATAGGATGGGCCCAGCCAACCCATCCCCCCACTGGCGTTGCACCGGAACAAAGCCTAGTAGCCGAAACTACATCAGCCCGTATCCGGTGGCGGGGGTGGCACGAGCAGGCCGCACAGTCGGATTGTGAAAATTGGTACCTGTTACTAAGGAAGGACACCGAAAGTGAGTAAAGCAATTACGCACCGACTTCACGAAGCAGGACTTGTCGCGTATCAATAGACATCATTAGTTAGTGTACCTTTGTCGACGGCGTTCCTGACACAGGTCTTCCCAGTTGCGAGAACACTAGGCTAATAGTACTCCTACTTCGAGCTGTCTATCAATTTCTTCTAGCCCTACCATATGTTAGCCGTCTCGATTAGCTCATTTTGAAGAGTGACTGCTCCGGTGATGAGGTACCAGAGAAAATATTTCAACTACGAATTTCCAGAGGAAGCTCTATAGCTCGCCTTATCAGCAGTTTGGCTATGCTTGAGTGCATGGAAACGAGTTAACTTCATTACTGCTAATCTACTCCATCTTGGGGGATCCCACTAAACGTTGCACCAGTAGCGCTGATGACGCATCCGTGCCAGTGTTTCAGAAAAACTCGTGTGCACAGGCGAAGGCTTGTTGTGGCGCGCATAAAGGACTTCGTCCCGGAAGGCCTTGTGCCCGATAAGTATATAGGCGGGCAGCTCCCTTCGAGTAGTCGCGGTTATTGTGGAGGACGCTGTCGCGTAAACATAAGGACGATAGCGAGCGTGACGGGACTCGGGGCAGATAAAGAGGGCTTACTTCAAGGTAATCACTAAGGCGCAGCAGGTCGCTGCCGTCTTTTTGTTGCCGAGAGAAGACCGATGTGAGGTCAGCGCTAAGAAAAATTCACAGATACTGAGGCCCCGGCCCACTGCAAATGCGATAGCATATAGTTAATGCGCACCACTCATTATTCAATTTCTCCGTTCAAATATCCCACCATGCTGTGTGATTTATTGCATGCGTATACGAGATGGCACTTGCAAGCGCACTTTTTTGTTTGCTGGTCTGCCTTCTCTCAGTCGCTGCTTTATCCATTCCCTTACGGCGCGGTTCAAATGTTCGCTGAGATTTGACACAGATACAGCGCCATTCCCTTTCTCCAACAACCAATTATAATTTTCAAAGCAGCAAAGCGTTCAAATCTCGGCTTGCACGTACAAGTACTATCGCGCAGTTTTGAATTGACTTCAGCATGGATGGCACGTGATGAAGACGACAATCAAAGCACACTCCGTGAAACTGGCAGTATAATACTCCTTTCAAGGGCGCAATATAAATTGCATTTCCACGGAGTGCGCTTCTGCCCCGCGGGTGAGCTTTAAGCTACGCGGTGCTAGATGAGCAAGCAGAGTGCGCTCGTAGGTATACGAAAATGGCAATTGGCTAAAAACAGTTTTTCGAAACGGCTATCTATAAGCGTAACTTTCGGAAGTATGCTCCTTTACAGCAGTGGAGCTCATAAAAGTGTATATAACCTAATTTTCGGCTAACAGAACAATTGGATGTGCTTTATGATAAAAGTATAGTAAATACAGAATTCGGGCAGCAAACAATATGGAGGACTGCACCTCGTTTTAGTGACGAGTTGTTTTGCTGCTTACTATCATAAAGCCATTGCATCAATAAAAATATTATTAACCAATAAACTTAACTTGTATGCGCATTTTGTTATGTATTACATTTTATGCTCAAAAAACCCTACCCTAGAGGCTACGCAGTCAGCCTTCAAAGTTTTTTCTGTGAACGCCACCATATAACCTGGGAGTGTAAGCGAAACTACACGTTCCACCAACACAAAACACCGAGTGCGGAGCAGTGGGAGAGCCGGCTCACCAGCTGCGAGCTCGCCGCCCAAAGGACAATGGTGCAGCACGCAAGCGAAGCAGCGCGACTCAGTGGAGCCCTGGACTAGGGGCCAACCTTGCTTGTAAGGTCAAGAGTCTGCAGAGATGCAGACGAAGACCGAACGCTAAACACTTAATGGACGAAATAAAGTTTTCTCTCTCTCTCTCTCTCTCTCTGTGAACGCACGCCATCCTGAGTGCGGACTTCGGAGAGTGCACTTGTATTACGCCGTTTAGCTATGCTAGAGTGCACTTTTAGAATGTGACACTTTTCACAAGTGCTGTTTAAGTGCACCTAATGTGTACTTTTATTTCAATAAATAGGTGAAAGTGAAAGCGAAAATGACCAGATATATTCTTGTTTATCTACGTAATAAGCCCATGCAGCATTTCAGCGAAAACAACGCGCAATAGACTGGGCTGTTACGTCTCGCCTTCGACGCGCGGTATAGCCGGCGCGGATGCAACGGTTGCCGCGGCTTCGTTCATCGCGGCCGCAACGCCTCCCGCCAAGCGCGTCCAGGCAGGTTTCAGTGCCACGTGTCGTCGTGCGTGCGTGTGTGTGTGTGTGCATGTTTTGCCCACGCTTGTCAAAGCGCGGCAGCCGGGGAGAGGAGCTCCCCAACTGGGAGGCGAGGAGGTCTGACCGGCGCCGGCCTGGCGGACGCGCCCGTCACGTCTGGACATGTTCAAGCGTCGCCGTATCGGACGCCTCTTCCCCAGCCGTTCCTTCTTGCCCTCGACTCCGAGGGTATAAAAAAAGCCGCTGCCCCGGACGCCGAGAGAGACTTCGATTTCGTCCTTCGAGTAACGTGGTCGCCCTGACCGGCTGCTCTTTTGCGATGCCAGAAAAAACAAGTTGTTCTGTTGCCAGTCGACTCATCCTTTGCCGGGACCTTCGGATGTTTCCTGCTTTGCCCCAGGCCGCCAGGCCAACGCTACCCTTGGGGCTTGCAACCCAAATGCAACAACTGGTTGCCAGCGGTGAGATCCCGACAACGGAGGCCAGCAGCGAAGATATGCGGTCAACTGTATGCTGAGCAGCACAACGACCATCCGGGAGCAGTGCAACGAGCCCTGTGTGATGACTGGTTGCCTGCAGCGGAACGACTGCGCTGAATTCTTGGCTGCGAGGTTTGGTGAGTGCGGGACTTTCTTCTTCTGAGTTTTGCCAGGCTTTTGTTAGTGTCAGAAACAGAGCTGGTAATTGTGTTGTCGTTGCTGCCGGGTTAGTTTGCGGCAAGACAATAGTAGGCAGTAGAGAAAGCAGCATTCGGAGCAGCCATGGATTTGAAGTCGTTGCGCAAACCGAAATTGCTGGAGCTTGCAAGAGAGTTGGGTCTGGATGTCTCAGACAAACTCAGAAAACCAGAACTGCTAAGGGCTATTCTTGAGTTGGAGGCTGAGGATGACGAGCTGTCGGAATGCCTTGAGACGATTGAGGAGAGGGAACAAAAAGAAAAAGAGAAAAACGAGCGCGAACGTAAAGAACAAAAAGAGAAAGAGGAGCGCGAACGTAAAGAGCAAAAAGAGAAAGAGAAAGAAGAGCGCGACCGCCAACACGCTTTGGAAATGAAGCGTCTCGAGGTAGAGATGGAACGCGCTCGTAATGGAAGTCAGGCACACGGTGCAGGAGAATGGGTATCGTTCAAAATGACTGACCTGATGCGGCCGTTTAAGCTTGGAGAGGACATTGGTTTGTTCCTGGTTAACTTTGAGCGAACGTGCGAGAAGCAGGGGTTCTCTCGGGAAACGTGGCCACAGCGCTTGCTCACTTTGTTACCCGGCGAGGCGGCCGACGTAGTCGCTCGCTTGAAGAGAGAGGAGGCAGAGGATTTCGACCAAGTGAAATCGAGTCTGCTAAAAAAGTACAGGCTGTCAGCGGAGGCGTTCCGTCTTAAGTTTCGGGAAAATGAAAAAGGCAGAAATGAGTCATATACAGAGTTTGCCTACAGGCTTATGTCAAACATGCAGGAGTGGCTCAAAGAAGAGAAAGCGTTTGGTGACCACGAGAAAATTCTGCAGTGTTTCGGGCTGGAACAGTTTTATAGTCGGTTACCTGAGAACGTGCGGTACTGGGTCTTGGATAGGCCAGACGTTAGTACAGTGGCTAAAGCCGCCGAGCTAGCCGAGGAGTTTGTGACGCGTCGGGCTCGCGGAGCTAAGGACGGTCAAAAGGGTGAATTTGGCTCCAAGTCTGAGAGGCCGAAGTTCACACCCATGAGAGCAAGGGGGGACACGCGTAGTGCGGATGCGAGTGAAAGCAGTCCGACCGAACGTAAGGAGACGGCGGCAGCCGAAGCCGAACGCAGAAAGCGGTTCGAGAGGAGGCAAGCGCGCGTGTGTTATGCGTGCCAGAAGCCGGGTCACTTTTCGGCGCAGTGTCCAGAAACAAAAAGAGAAGTAGTGTGTTTGTCATTATGTAGCACTGACGAGAACATGAAGCTTCTCGAGCCTTACATGCGAGACTTCCTCGTGAACGGGAAAGAGTGCCGAGTGCTTCGTGATTCCGCAGCTACAATGGATGTAGTTCACCCCTCTTACGTAGAACCCGATATGTTCACGGGCGAGTGCGCATGGATCAAGCAAGCCGTGGAAGCTCACAGCGTGTGTCTGCCCGTAGCAAAAGTGCTTATTGAAGGACCTTTCGGAGCACTTGAGACGGAGGCCGTAGTGTCATCTATGCTGCCCCCCCAGTACCCGTACCTATTTTCGAACAGGTCCGATCACCTCCAGCGCGAGAAGGGGCTTTTGTTTGGTGAGGCTAGCGTTCAGGCCTTAACCAGATCGAGAGTTCGGGAGCTCGCTGCAAAGGCGGTAGTTGCGGGGCCGACGTTGTCGAACAATGAGAAAGGGTCGGAGGCGCAGCAAGCTGATATTCCGAGTACGTCCGAACTGGATAAAATTGAGCCTGTAGCGTTGAAGGCACCAGGTACTGGAGATGAAATGCACGACACGGGAAAGTTAGAAGAGCTTCCGGTCGAGCTTCCGGGACTAGGCTCAGTGACGAACAGGGAAGACACTGATCAGGTCATTAGTGACTTAATCATTAAAGCACCGCTGTCGCCTGAGCAGAAAACCGAACTACACCAACTCTTACAAGAGTTTCAAGGTCAGTTCTCTGAGAGGCCTGGTAGGACTTCTGTCCTTACTCATGATATAGAACTTACCTCCCCAGAGCCAGTACGATCCAAGGCGTACCGGGTGTCACCCCGCCAGCGCGATATTATGGAGGCTGAGGTAAAGAAAATGCTACAGCTCGGTGTTATTGAGGTGGGTGGGAGTGATTATACCTCCCCTTTGATTTTAGTTGAGGTACCGGGCAAAGAACCTCGTCCTTGCGTCGACTACCGCAGGCTTAATTCCATTACTAAGGATCAAATTTATCCGATCCCTAACATCGAGGAGCGCCTTGAGAAAGTTAGTAGCGCTCAGTTTATTTCCACCCTAGACCTTGTCAGGGGTTATTGGCAGGTTCCACTTACAGAAGAGGCTAGTAGGTATGCGGCGTTCATTTCACCAATGGGAACATTCCGTCCTAAAGTTTTGAGTTTTGGTTTGAAGAACGCGCCATACTGCTTTTCAAGCCTCATGGACAAAGTGTTGCGAGGACAGGAAGAATTCGCTTTACCGTATTTAGACGACGTAGCGATATTCTCCGCATCCTGGTCTGAGCATATGGCACACTTGCGGGCAGTGCTAACCCGCCTGCGCGAAGCGGGCTTGACAGTCAAAGCTCCCAAGTGCCAATTAGCACAGGCCGAGGTTGTATACCTCGGTCACGTGATTGGACAGGGTCGTCGCCGCCCCTCTGAAATAAAGGTGGCCGCTGTGCGAGACTTCCCGCAACCACGCACGAAGACCGATATTCGGTCGTTCTTAGGTGTCGCCGGCTACTATCAGAGGTACATCCCCAGGTACTCCGATATCGCGGCTCCCCTGACGGATGCTCTAAGAAAAACAGAGCCCCAAACAGTCGTCTGGAGCGAGACAAAGGAGAGAGCTTTTAGCGCCCTAAAGAGCGCCCTAACAAGCCACCCTGTGCTACGATCGCCAGACTATACCAAAGGGTTCGTTGTTCAGTGCGATGCTAGTGAGCGAGGCATGGGCGTTGTACTGTGCCAAAGGGACAATGGAGAAGTGGAACACCCCGTCCTGTATGCTAGTCGTAAGCTGACCTGTCGTGAGCAGGCGTACAGCGCCACCGAGAAAGAGTGTGCGTGTCTCGTGTGGGCCGTTCAGAAATTGTCATGCTACCTAGCCGGCTCGAGGTTTATCATTGAGACGGATCACTGCCCACTCCAATGGCTGCAGACCATATCTCCCAAAAATGGCCGCCTCCTGCGCTGGAGCCTCGCTTTGCAACAATATTCCTTTGAGGTGCGTTACAAAAAGGGGAGTCTCAACGGTAACGCCGATGGCTTAAGTCGAAGCCCCTAACGTAGGAACCCGCCTCAAAGTTGTTGGTTACTGATGTTTTCTTCCTGAGGCAGGATTTTTAACATATTGCTTTTGTTTAGTGTTTCAAAGTGATTATGTGCTTTCTAGTGCAATTTTCCAATTTGTGGACGCGTTCTGAGTGCTGCTTGACTACTGTAAGGAACTAGGCAGTAGTATAAAAGGGGAAAGAGCCTGGCAGAGCTTAGTGAGGGTTGTCTCGTGCTTGCTGACTGAGCGGTTGCGTTTCGGCGTAGTTCTAACGCTTGCTGGGAACGAGCACAAAAATGGCAACTCTCCCGAAGTGACTTTGCAGTGTCCTATGTGATCCTGAACCCGAGAACGAGGCCTTCTCTGCGCGCTGCGCTCAAGCAACGTCGAGGGACGATCGGTTTCGATTACGAGCATCATCGAGCGACATCCCTCTGGACAGCGGATGCAGTCCCCTGACCATCGGGATCTCCTTCTCCCGGCGGGGCGGTCTGTTACGTCTCGCCTTCGACGCGCGGTATAGCCGGCGCGGATGCAACGGACGCCGCGGCTTCGTTCATCGCGGCCGCAACGCCTCCCGCCAAGCGCGTCCAGGCAGGTTTCTGTGCCACGTGTCGTCGTGCGTGCGTGTGTGTGTGTGTGCATGTTTTGCCCACGCTTGTCAAAGCGCGGCAGCCGGGGAGAGGAGCTCCCCAACTGGGAGGCGAGGAGGTCTGACCGGCGCCGGCCTGGCGGACGCGCCCGTCACGTCTGGACATGTTCAAGCGTCGCCGTATCGGACGCCTCTTCCCCAGCCGTTCCTTCTTGCCCTCGACTCCCAGGGTATAAAAAAAGCCGCTGCCCCGGACGCCGAGAGAGACTTCGATTTCGTCCTTCGAGTAACGTGGTCGCCCTGACCGGCTGCTCTTTTGCGATGCCAGAATAAACAAGTTGTTCTGTTGCCAGTCGACTCATCCTTTGCCGGGACCTTCGGATGTTTCCTGCTTTGCCCCAGGCCGCCAGGCCAACGCTACCCTTGGGGCTTGCAACCCAAATGCAACAGGGCCGAGAAAAGGAGACACGCACATGGTCTATCGCGCGCCTTTTTCGTTCATACCATGTACCAACTGACCGGGCAACTTTCCGTAATGCGTATACACCACTATATGTGTATTAAATTTCATGACAACATAATAGAGCGAGTACCCAAGCACAGCTTCCGGGGCGTTCTTTTTCACGAATATCGAAAATTGTCACCTCACCTACAAAAAACGAGATGCGAAATATGGCGAACTGAAACTGTGCGCAAATTTAGAGACGTATTGACCACCTGGCTAAATAAAAGGCGTGATATTACACTCACGTCCACTCAAGACTTTAGTGCTGTCTACTTATCTGGGGAACCACATCACAAACAAACATTGTAAGCTTCCTTTTGCTCCAAAAAAAGTTCTGCGCCTTATTGAAAATGCTGCGTGCCGAAGCCACACTGTACCTCGTTTCAAAATTAACAAATGGTTATCATGAATAACATAATGAGGAAAAAGTTAGCTATGGTTGTTTATGCGCAATCGAAATGCAATTCGGATGACTTTACATAGCCATATCTTACGAGGGAACACAATTATGACTCGCGGTACACAATATACACAAGAGTAAATCCGTACTAACATTGGCACGCATAACCTGTCCTACAAAATAGCTGACCCTCTCCATTAAATCATACCTATTATTAATGGAACTAAATATCCACGTATATTCATATTCAAGAAGTGACATTGATAAATATGTTTTGCCTCTCTCACGCTCAAGCGTAGATCCCTTGTTGGCGCTAAATAAAGTTTAATATTCAGAAGCTCGCCTTGCTGGCTAATTATTATCGCTATAAGATCATTTCGTTCGAACCTCCCTTCGGTTTATCGTCATGCTACTTGAAAGTGTCGGAATAAAGAAAATCAAAGCGGCGATAGCGCAGTGGACTAATACAGACGACACAGAAGCTAGCTCTGTTCGCGTCTCCGCGGGGTCTGACCCGCTCGCACTGTCCCTTTTGATGATGATGATGTCCTCAGGCTGAATGGCACGACCTTTTGTTTCACATCGAATCGTCTTTGAACTCGCCCGGCTGCTCAGAATAGGAGCGCGGAACAGATAGTAGTAATTTTTAAGTTTTTCAGCCAACCCATCGAGCGGTAATCGCTCGTGACTCCAAACGGGCGAGCATAAATATACCAGACAACAAATGCAGAGAATGTTTATAACATTCAGTTCAGTGCGAAAGCACAGGCCTTTTTTTCCCCGAATTCAGTTTTTGCCGGTTTTTGCATGCATGAATGCCTGAGATGAGGCACACACATGTTGACTGATTCAATTTTCTGTCCTTTTTTAGCGGACACGAAACATACGTTTTTGCTGAGGTCAGGCTCTAGGGATTAGTTCTAGATAGAGGACGACGATGAGCGGACAGTGTCAAGGGACGGAGCGCTCGCACTAGGCACTTCTGCTTAGAATACGACCATGAGGAGCGTTCGCACTTGGCGCACACAAGCAGAATAAAGCGTACTTTTCTTTTGCCTTTATTGAGTTCAAGTGAATACCGACCTCTGCCTTCCGAATTTTGGTCGATCCCCCATTGTGGGTGTGTGCCATCTTTTGAAAGGCTAACAACAACAACATACGATTTTTCTAGGGTCTGAACGTTTGGATATGTCTTTCGCTCTAATATGTCACCGCTTAAACAATAGCTAGGCACTCCTATTGGGCGTTGTGATAGTTCGACTTCGATCGTCATAATATGCGGCTTCCGTAAACCACGATGCACTCGATACCGTCTTGCCACTTTGCAAGCCTCGCGCCTTGGCCGACGTTGCTTGCGTCGACGTGTAATTCCGTGTCGGTCTCCTAGTCGAAGCAGTCAAGTAATTCGAACGCACTTTCGGTGTTCTGGTAAAGCATTTTGCTGCTACTGGCCCCAGGATAGCGGATCATCGTCATTCGTCATGTGCGTTAGCGGCTACACTTTTGGAGAAATTTGGAACAGGTCCCCAATAATAGGTGCGGACATTCAGAAAGCAACGGATACTTCGCTATATAGTTCATTCGGGGAAGACAGCTAAGGAAGGTGCCTTTTCATGGTCTAGGATAAGGGTCGTATTGCTCATTGCTATGGGAAGACACGTCATTTCTTTAAATTCGAAATGACAGTTTTCATCTTTTAGAGGGAGGCCGGCAAGGCGGACGGCTTCAAAAAAGCGCGTAAGCGCTGCACGTGCTCTTTAAATGTGTCGAGGCAATCACGTTGTCGTCTAAGCACAGGAGGCATGACTACTTATCGAGATCAGAGAGCACAGTGTTCATCATGCGTTGGAAGTACGCAGGGGCGGAGAAAGGCCGAAACTGAGCGCATTAAACTCGTACAAACAGTAAAAGGCGGCGTTCTCACGGTAGTTTGTCCACTTCTACTCGACAATAACTACTCCGAAATACAAGCGATGACATGGATGTGGCGTAGCGCACCCAGTCCAGGAAGTTGTCGATGCGCGGGACATTATAAGCATCTTTTTTCTTGATTTTGTTTATAAATAGGTGGAGCGCATATGTCAGGTTCTCTGATATAATGAATGACAGTTTACCAACATCCCTCAAGAGAAAAGCATACAACAGCTGTATCTTACCGGTATTCACCTATGGGGCAGGAACGTGGAAGCTATCGAAAAGGGTTCACCTTCAGTTAAGGACAACGCAGCGAGCTATGGAAAGGGAAATGAGAGGTGTAACGTTAAGCGACCGGAATTGGGCAGAGTGGTTGAGATAACAAACGCGTGTTAATGACATCCTAGTTGAAATAAAGATGAAGAAATGGGCTTAAACGCTGCATATAATGCGAAGACGAGATAACCAAGGGTCCTTTAGAGTTACTGAGTGGATTCCATGAAAACGCAAGCGTAGCAGGGGGCGGAAGAAATTTAGACTGGCGGATGAGATTCAGAAGTCTGCAGGGATACGGTGGTCGCAGCTGGCACTGAACAGGGTTAATTGCAGAATCGTGGGAGCGGCCTTTTTCCTGCAGTGGGTGTAGTCATGCTGGTGATGATGATGGTGAATCGACACAGAACTACAGTGTTCTTTTCTGCTCTTGTGTATACTAGAAGAGCCGGCGACAACCATGTGCTCCTTGACTACTGTACAACCTCGCCTTAGAACATTTGACTCGGCGGCTAACTGCACGACGTTCTTTAGAAGAGACACTCCGACGCGGCGGAGATACTGCGACCGGTTGTAGTCGAACACAATGCGGTGTTTAGCGAGCGGCGTCTGTCTACCCTTACAAATACAAACAAAATTGTCGCAGGAAATTCGATAATGATGTCCAGGCAGCGTTTCCAATTGGCAAGGATGTTTGGGTTTAGGTTCGTATCAAGAGAAGTACTCGATTCTTCTACCGGGTTTGTAGATTCTGTTACAGACAAAACTAGTGACCAAAAGTTTGGTATGCCCATTCTTCAGTTCAGTAAGTTTTTCTAGCTGCAGCGGCATGTTCGTTTCAGTGATTCCATGGATGCCGGAGCTGATCTTGCATGCACTCTACGGTTACACGCATGCTGGCTCTAGTTAATAGCAATATAACCGGCCAACACAAACTGCCAGATTCGTTGGGCGTAGTTTTTTTGCGTTATCAACGGCTCGCCGGGTTGAAGATGACACCATGAACTTCGGGAGGTCGATGACCGCACCATACTCTGAAAAGAAATCGTTGCCGAATGTCAGTGCTTTGGAATGCAGGTGTCATAGTGAAGCAGCCAACGAAAGAGACATCGGAGACTTGTGTTCTTGATAGGCTCCGGAGCAGTCGGTTCTTCTTCTGGAGGAGTGTTGTGTCCACGCGTTGAGAGTCAGTTTTAAGACTGTCTTCAGTGTCTGGTTACTTGGTGAGCTCCCCTCCGCCTCCACCTAAAATATAAACGACAAACTTGTAGGATCATTAACAGAGCGTTTACTGAGACGTGCACTCGAAACGAGAGCGAAGCGGGGAACTCGAGAGACGAATGATGATGATCATGTATATAGCGCCAGTGCATCTGCGGCCAAACAGCTCCAGCATAGAATGTGATTTTCGGCCACACAAGCGGGAGTCAGGAGTCAATTTTCCAAGCATTTCACCACAAGGAAGCCGCGCACGAGGCCAGTGGAATGCTAGTACCCATTGGAAAGTTGTAGGTAGTCGCTGCAATTCTGGCCGCCTGCTGCATACGACGCACGTATTCAACCCACTAGGCCACCACTGAGATCTCGAGTCCACAGGATAATAATATAGAACACAGAGTAAATAATTCTGATCTGGTGCTAACTATTAAAGCTCTGCCGCACTGCCGGAAACAAGCGTGATAAGTAGCGTAACAGTGTTTGTTACAGGGAAGCTGCGCTTTAGGTATCGGACAGCTCAGAAAACTGGAAATCTTTAGAAACCAGAAAGAGAAAGCAAACCACCCCAACAACTTATAAACCGCCAGCACATCACAACATTTGAAGGAAGACAAGGCTGAGCTGACGGCCGAGGGGGATAGTAGTCATATTTTCGATCAACATAGCAGTGGATACCTATGAATGAAGCACTCATTTGTCAAAAATGTGATTTTGAAAAACTGTAACAGTGGCCGTTCAATGGCGCGGATTTTCAAGACGCTGTGGACCCCACCAAGAATTAAAGGACATGTCGACGGGTGCAGTAACGAAGTATACAGTGCAATAATGGCACCATCGTACTGAAATTCAAATAATGCCTTTCAAAATCGTCTGACGTTCATGTGAGCAGAGATCGAAGTGTATTTGGTAACAATGCCTTATCGGGCATCGCCCCCGACGCTGTGTAAAGTGCGCCTAACTGGCATTTCGGTACAAGAACGGTAAAGGTCCCCATAGTTAACGAATCTTCCTGAACTGCAAGTTTGCAAAATCTTGCCGAAGCCAATAAATGCTTGAAATCAGGAAAAAGGAATAGACGAGTTTTGCATCACTTATCCTCTAAAAAGTTTTGGGGAATATATTTCACGTTATTCATACGCACAACAGCAAAAAACAGCGATGTGCATAGGAAAGTTTGTTCAAACATGCTGTATGTATCTACTGCAGACGCGATAATTTTCTCCACCACGTTTTTAGTTTTTCTCAATAGCCATATATGCATATTACCTGGGTCGAATATTACACATATCTTAAAAGCCCTTTATATACAGACAGGAAATTCCTGCACCTCTCTGCATTTATTAAATTAGCGCAAAATCTCGTCAACGTGAAGTTTTCGTGAGCTTTATAAATTTTTATGCAGTGGACCGTGTAGACGCAACCTAATTTGCTGAGGGGTATAATATATTCGCTCTACATGACGCAGAATCAGCGGAGACGCAATACGACCCATCTTCCTATTCACTTGAATACAGTCACCGCTTGCAGTTTATTTTGTTCCCAAGCTTGTGTATATTGTCAGTATTTATTAATTAAGTCATACTTCTAACGCTACTGCCAACTCTAAACGTGGAACATAATGGAAAAAGGAGTTTGCTAGATTCCAGCAATCGTGCTAGGCATGTTTAGTTAGGCGTAGCTTAAATAGATGGCGCCAGCTGCTCCAGCGACGGGATGAGGTGATCGCGAGCAGGGCAGCGTGCTTGGCGCCAGACGCAGCACGCGCGCGCCAGCTTTTGGCGGACCGACAGGGCTACGCAAGGCCTATATTCTTTCGAATACTGCCAGGAAAAGCCGTCGCCAAGAATAAAGTTATTCTCAACCAAAGTAGAAGAAAGAGGAGTCCACATCGGAATCGAGAATTTTTCGTGCTTCCGAAATGTTTCAGGGCGCTAGCACTAGATGGGACAAGAGCAAGAAAGCCTTTACGGCTTCGTGCAGCCTCCACTTGCCAACCGTGGCCGGTTTCAGGCGGTGTTTAGACGGATTTTTCTATCCCTAACTCTACCTGCCAAGACAGACAGAGAGAATTCCCCCTCTCTACTTGTAAGGGAGAAAACAGTGAGGCTGGATTAAGAGTACTTCAGAAAAACTCGAATTGTCTCACAGTGGCTCAGTACAAATAGATGCATCTGAGACGAGCTTCACAAACAGCCGGAGAGAAGCAGTGACGTCGTGGTCGCAGACGCTGAATCGAACGCTATCTCATTTCCTCCGCATGTATCACACTGATCGCCCTTAAAGAGTTCAAACGTGCTACAGCCCCTAAGTCTTATTTATATAGAACAGGAAAATCGGAGACAATCTTTTTCACCAAACAAATTATTTGCTCAGCCCTTCTTTCTAGGCGTCAGGCAAAGACGCAAGTGAAAAATTGGGCGAATTTCAAATGCGCCGGCCGCGCCTTCCATTGCATGATCTTATCTGAAATCGCCCAACTAATATGTTATGATAAAATCAAAAGAAGGCATTTTTTTTCAACGGAGACTGCCCGGCAATTCTCAGCAATGCCAGGCCGCAGGCCGTATCATCAAATCATCGACGGTGTGCACAGATGTCCATCGCTAAATCCTGCAGCCTTCCGAAAGACTGTGTCCTTTAGTGCATCAAAAGGTGACCTCGCTCAGAGCTTTTCGCAAAGTGCAGGACACATTACGTCACTACATCATTCAGCTAATAATAAAGCGCGGGGAACCCGTCCGGACCTGCAATGAGTTCACCAGCAACACTCGCCTTGTCTAATACATGGACAGCGCGGACTGCACATCATCTATTCCCATGAGATTGTTTTCCATGCGCCAGCCTTTTCGCCCTGAGATGATGAACGACGAGGTCAAGTACATCTACGTGGCTCGCAACCCTTGGGACGTGTGTGCACCTGTGTTCCACATGATGACAGACATAAGTATCTACCTGTTTCAGGACGGCACGTTCGAGGAGTTGCTAGAACCATTCATGGAATGCGACCTGGGTTAAGGGGGCCACTTCGAACGCGTGGCGTGGCTTCTTGATACACGCTGAAGGACGAGTTGGACGTGTTTTTTGTTACTTACGAAGAACTAAAGAAGGACACGCGGGCCACTGTGGTAAGACTGGCTTAATTTCTCGGCGATTGTTACGGTCAAGCTTTGGAACAAGACGAGCAGATCCTAGAGCATATCCTGGAATGGTCGAAACCAGAGCACTCGAGGAAAGTCATAGTGTTTGACCTGAGAGGGAACCAGACCACCGAATGGGAGGATCTATTCGTTAGAAACCAGGTAACAAGCAAGAGAGGCCACGAAGGAGACAATGAAATATACGCCTCAGTCAAAGAAGCAAGGGTAGGAAGCTGGAAGCATGTGTTCACGCCGAACCCGCTGGTTCGTTTTGAGAAAAATATATAAAGCAAGAAACATAGTGTTTGTTTCATGCAGCTGTGGGATGATAATCGAAAAGAAGCGATTGCGATCTCAAGCACTTGACTGCCCATCTCGTCGGCTTCACGCAGTGGATTCGGTGCGATAGTTGTACAACGTCTTTTTTTAATGCAATAGAAAGTGTACCCCAAACAATACCAGTTGATGGGCGAGTTGGTGCTGACGATGATCCATAACAGCGCGACAGACGGGACAAAGAAGAGGAGACACAACACACAGCGCTGTGTGTTGTGTCTCCTCTTCTTTGTCCCGTCTGTCGCGCTGTTATGGATCACCCCAAACATGCAGTGCAAATGCGCACTTAAGTGGTCCAGCTAACCTTACTTTTTCTAGGTTCGATTATATTTTACTGCTGCAGGCAGACGCCACTTTGTCCGAGATGAATGGAATAAACTCTGCGATTCACTGCGAGAAGTAAACATTAGTAATATACTCACTCTGAGTGTGGTCGCAGAAAACCGCCGGAAATGTCTCCTGTCAATCTGCTTGTAATGTTGCACCGATTAGCACATTCTAAACGTTTTATCGAGACTTGTGTCTTTTGTTTTTTGAGTGACTGTATCAATTAAAGAATAAAAAAATTTCTTCAATAGAAATCTCAGACAAGTTTTTTGGTTATTGTTTAAAGCCATTGGTTGCCTCGGAGGCATTTTACAACTGCTGGAATCGTTGTTTTTGCTTCTTGTTTACGTTGAAACGCTGTGTTACTATTTATATTCAACAATATTTGATGCAACTTACCTTACCAGGTGTAATAAAAGATAATTTAAAAATTTCTTATTCTTTTTTCAAAAACGTTTTGTAGGCGGTTACCATCCCATAAGATTCTATATGGCACAAGAGTAAAACTTTCTTCATCCTTCTAGGCGTCTGTGCCTTCCCAAGCACGTTTGCTTTCAGACGTGGTAATGCGTCTGGTTACGCATGCTCCGCTTGGATATTCAGACAAGCAGAAGAGTTTCCTGCCTAGGTCGTTGAACGCTTTAAACAGTCAGAGTTCCTATTTGGATTCCGTTCCGAACCCGTACTCTGAGAACGTTTCAAAGAAGGGATCATACACTCGGTCGTGCATTATACTGAAGGTAAGCTGAAGGGCCAAATTGGCTGTCTCTTAAAAAAAAACGTGTCGCCTGGTCATGAAAAGGGCTGAAAAGGAGTATGCTGTTTCTTGAGAACATAGTAGTGTACCATTTTGTTCTGTTAAACGCTCATATCTCTTCGGTATCTCTTCCAGCGGAGTGGAGATTTTGTGTCCCGATTCTTACATTATGCAGGCATCGTGACATTGGCTGGCATAATATAGAGTCCAGCTTGCAAGCAATAGGATTAGAACTGCACGTCATCATGAGGGCTAAATTCATTTTAAACTCTATTTCTGCGTTTCTACATTGTTCGATTACGGACACGAAAAACTTCAAGCAATTGTTTTCGGTCATTTATAAAAGGTTCCCTCTCAGATTAACGAACACTTAACTTTTTGCTCTTCGGCGGGACTGCGAATGACTTCAGCTCATCTGTCCCATTGACTCCCGTATCATAATTTCATTGTGGACATAACCTACCTGGGTAAAGCTGCCCTTTGGATAGTAGGTGAACGCAGGGATTCCGTTAAAGACATACTGCTATTCCGGCAAGTGCCGGCTCTCCTTAACCTAAAGAATGCAATTTAGTCACTGTTGCAAAGAATGTTGTTGCTTGCTAGAAAATCATGCGGAGTACAGTCCTTCGAAAAACTACAGCGCCGCGGATTATCCTTCGCCTACTGCGGACAGTGAACCGGGGAAAATAAAACAGAGATGCACTCTGGTTTCTACCTTTAGCCATATTTCTTTGCGACTACAAAGCTTAGTAATTGTGGCTCCAGGTGACAGCCGAAAATCTCTTCTAAGCCAGGGCTGAAATAAACGTACCTCTAAATCCAGGCACTATACGGCGGGTTGATTGACCGCTACAGCCGGTTGCGCTACAAATTTCCTCCACAATGGGCCGACGTCCCCAACTTGTATTCTTGATTTCAGGTGCTCTGGCGTCAAATAATACTTCCACGTGTCCACCATAGCACTTATAGCAACATTGTATTTTCCGTGCTATCCGTTGCGTCCAATATTACCGCTGACTCAGCTTTCATTCGTGTTTTACCATATGCTTGCCAGCATAAGATCCTTAATGTGTTCCGGTGTGCACCAGAGAATAATTTTTGGAGGAGTTCAGCGTCCGCCTTCAGATGAGTGCTACATTGTTGTCTTCCAGGAAATGGTCAACTGGAAGGCAACTTCCTAGGGGAAAAATTTTCAACGCTATTTGTCTCGAAGTTGCACCTTAAAGTGGCTCGCCTTCCTTCGGCAAATACCTAAATACGCCTCTCTAAAGAGACCTTAATAAGACCTTTTTGATGCATCCGTTTCTAGAGGTAGGCCCAAAGCGACCTTCGTTCTTCCTTAACTCGGAACTTGGCTTGGACGCAGGCTTCATTGCACAACCACCCGCTCCGCGCTTGCTGAGTATACGCGGACGCATGCGGATGCGGCGAGTACAGTTGACAGTGGCAGAGAGAGAGAGAGAGAGAAAACATTGTATGCTTTCTAAATAATGCGCGAGTAAGGTGAGCGGACTCCGGTGGATTGCGCTGATGTCTGGGCTGGTCTAGCGAACATTCGCTGCTGCCGCTGCACTCTAAACAGTGGGACGTTGCCAAACCGACTCTTTTCCTGCCAAGCTATCTAGTGCGTTCAAAACAATAATGTGGTTATGGTGGTTATGGTGCTCAGCACATGACACGCAAACGGGTTCGAGCCCGGCTGCGGCGATGACATTTCAACGGAAGAGAAATGCTAGAGGCCTGTACACTGTGCGGTGTCAGTGCACGTTGAAGACTCCCACGTGGTAGAAATCATGCGAATCCATCGGCTACGCCATTCCTCATAACATGAGTCGTTTTGAGACGTTAAACAACATAAGACGATACAAAAGAATTAACAATTCGCGCAATATACAAAATGAGCACATATCTACGTGTGCACCTGAAAACAAACAGACAGGGAGGTTTAGAGCGGTACACGCTTTTTTCCAATGTGACAAATACATTTCTGTTATAGGCATCCTATTCTACTCATCTCACGTGTAAAGCTCTTTCGCACCGCTTCGAGTTTTTATTTACCAGCGGAGTGGTGAAGGACGGTGTCAGATTTAGATGACTTCTTTCACCGCTTCTTTGCGTTAAGCAAGAACGGAGTTCTTAGTTCACGAAACAGTATAAGCGTAGAAGTGTTCTGTAAGTTGGCCATCCGTTCTACTAGTTCTTCGTATTCGGCAATATGTTCGGAAGTGAACAGTTTAGTTATTTTTCAGAAAATAATTTGCACCGACCACATCCAAATAGCTCCGCAGATCAAAGCTGTCCTCGATAAAGTTGCAAAGCTTTAAGGGCACCGATATCAAAAAGAAGGAAAGGCATGTACGCCAGGCGCGAAAACAAGAAAATGCAAACATCCCACGATTTGCAAGGCACACTGATGTACTTTGTTTCTTGGCTCATCGTATCTTGCAGGAGCATCATACGCGTTAGAAATAAGCGTGCCAGAGGTTGAGACTCCTAGTTTGGACATTTGGTGCATGTAGCAGACCGAGCGCGTTTGTTCAATTGACTGTGGGTTTTGATGGGCTTTCATTGCTTGAGGTTGAGTTGTGTGATGTAGCCCAGCCACATCACTCCGCACGTTTGCTAGGCTTACAGCACTAAATCGCCGTCCGGCGTCTCAAAGAAAGTTTCCGGTACTTCGACGTCGTCAATAGCTCGAAAACGTGGATTTCTGGAAGACAACTTAGATGACTGCTGAAATATGCCCTGCAAGATGAGGTGTTAATGCACGTAAGAAATAATATAGGTCCACAATGCTGCACGCGCATTAAAAAACACACTTCACTTTGCAACACAACTTTTTCAGAAGGTAGTACTAGGAGCCAGAAGCTGCTCACTTGCTTTTGCAGAACATCTGCAGAAAAAAATGTAAGTGCGGCTGATACGCAAAAACAGACAGAGCACATGCGCTGTCTTCGTAGCTTAATACGAGCACATTTCAATTCGTTTAAAAATACGATGTCGTTTTACATTTTACTTTTTAAACCACCTTATATATGAATCAAGATAACTTACGAAAACGCAATTTTCCGTGTGTATATTCAGACAGTACAGGTACAAACAAGCCTCGCCTACATTGTTTCTATAGGTACTCTTTGCATGAGAGCGCCTCTTTATCTTCGAGCAAACCGCACTATTGAAAAATAATTTGACTCCTGCCTTCTCTTCTAAATATCAACGAGGCCCAATTAATCTTATTACTCAGTACTGAATTGATGCCACTTGTCATAGTTTTAGCACTAAATGAATTCCCCAAAAAAGCAACGATTGCCAACAACCTGAATGAATACAATTAGGAGAATGTTCTGTATTCTTGTGCTGAAACGTGGCTTTTGTAACTACTCCAGCAATAGCTTGCCTACTGCTCAGTGTGTGTCAATCTGTGTTAAAATGCGAGACAGGTATTAGAGGTTGGTTTCCACTGTCAGGTTTCCTTCCTCAACAGCTGCACTTCTCAAGTGATCCGCATTTATTTATGCATTGTCTTCCCGGCGCAGACATTTGCAACATAGCGTATTGGGCTAGTTGGTAATGCGAACTGGAAGAGAAGAACAGCAAAAAAACCCAGGACAAGGTAAAGAAAGAAACGGACAGGCACTGAACTTGCAACTGGCTTTTTATTCAGAACTGCTGAGGAAAAGCCGGTTGTAAGGCTAGCGCCTGACTCTGCCTTTTTTACCTTTTCATTAATTTTTTTTAGCCGTTTCTTCCTTCAAGAACGCACTTTTCATGAGTAATATTTGGGTTTGCAGCGGTAGTCTGCTTGATTCATCTATGCGATCATCCGAGCGAGGGTATGAAAACGCAGCACAGGAAACGTGTTCTGCAATGGCAAACAAGCGCTGAAAAATTAAACAAAAAGAGAAGAACCATACAATATCTTAGCGAAAGGTAAACAAAACGTCGTCGAACACAGTGAACATGTCGTTACATTTTACCGCCTTGTTTGAGCGCCATTCCTTGTCGCCTGTCAACATAGTGATGTGCAACGGGCCAGCTGCAGGTAACATTCAGCCACGGTTGGTAGACTCAACCAGCAAGAGAGCTGCATAGAGATCGGAGGACAGAATTCAGGACCGAGAGATAAAGCAACCAGTTGTTTTCACAATTATGCAAGCACACGAAAGAATCACTTAAGCGCAAAAATAGCCACCTCGTGGTTCAACTTTTAAAACATTTTCTGAGTAACGGGCTATCAAGTAGATTCGCATACAACACCAGTGCCGTAAAGCATTAAAAAGTAAATAATTTTATCAAGCCGAATGTAACACTCCTAATACCTTTTAAGGTTATACACTCACAATGAATGGCGCTACTGCCGCCATAGAAAATGCCTGCTTGTAGACAGGGATAGTATTTATTCTTGCGTCAACATGGGCCGCAGCAAAGTAAATTCAAATGTTCTGTCTTTGCTTTTGCGTCGGAGCTGTTAAATATACCGAAAGCGTATTGCACATTGTAAAGAAAAGTATCACTCTCAAACCCAGTTGCACTGCAGAGTGGTTTGCACTTATGTTATTGGACTAGCTTTGGACTAGCTGCTCGAGCAATCTAACCGCACTGATTTTATATTTCGCGTTTGTCTGACAGCTAATGTACTAGTTCCGAAGCCATTTTTTTAAATTAAATACCTAATCTCATCTCTCAACGTTGTTCCGTCGGACTTCCTAGTAGTACGTGACAGCCGCCACTTTCGCAACAGACGAATGAGCATCTTGCGTGGAACTTTCACTTCACTCACACAATTCACGCACTGAATTACGTTATTGTACTTGTGACTGCTTTTAGGAACGGGCAGACGACGTTTTGAAGATCTCGGCGCCTTGTGCACGTCAACAATCTAAAGCTTCACGTGCCACAGTAAGATACGCGCCCCTATGGTATCTCCTTGGTGCTTCGAAGCTATTCAGTCGCAGTAATGAAGAAAATCCTTCAATATTCAGGAAATTGAGTTTCAACCGTCTCACACCTTTCGAGTTCAGGAGTAATTACTATCGCGAGGCGACGTCAGCTGGACCTGTGTGGTTGGCTCGGGAGCGCGAGAGGTGAATGCACTACTCTGGTAACCACCAACGCCTGTTCCTAGCGTTGAAGTCACAGTGATCAAGCTGTGAGACGAAGCGCAAATGCACTCGCAACGCTTTGTTCGTACCACCGTAACGCAGTGAAAGACATTTTCTGGCACTGTGCTTACATAAATCACAACACTCCACTTCTCCAGAGATTGCCAGAGTTATGCCTAAGCAGAAGCTACCACCAGGGACGCAGCCCGCTTAAGCTGCATTTCCTGGGTGAAGGAGAAATTCAGTGCGCACAGCAATGCCAGACAGGCCATAACAGTGAGCAGATGCGCGAGAGATGAAGTCGCTGCAACTGCATCGAGACGGCAGCCTCAAAGCAGCTTCACAGGCAACGGCGAAGGTGTCATCGCAGGAGCATCATGATGGCACAGGCCTCTCAAGGTAGCCACCATTAGTAGACATCGCGACATGACGGCAAAGATAAGCTGCATCTTTAAAGCGGCAGCGCAGGATCAAAGAAAGATATTTTCAGCAGCAAGAAGCAATGCGAACTGCTCTCTAACGTGTACGTACTTGGACTTATACGTACACGGCGGATTCTGGTGAAACGTTGTCCTGTCGTTTCGTTTCAAGAGAGTAACTCAGTATGCAGCGCCATGATTGCAGCCTCGTGTGCTTTAATGGGGTTGTGATCTCACCACGATGACATCCAGGAGAAGGTGAAGACGGCGGTTTCTATGCACATCTGTATATCCTACTCTTTACAGCATTACGTCAGCCAGTAGCAGCGTCTCTGAGTAAGGGAGCGCGTCAAAGTGGGGTTCACCGCAGTATGACGAACGAGCTCTCACTACGAGAATCAGGTGAGTGATGACGTATTTGGTAGTGAAGAAGTCACACGTAACTTCTGTTTCATTGCGACGCCACCCACAAAACGAAGCCGCACGTTATAGCACATGAAACTGCGTCCGAAAAAAATGCCACACTAAGAACCACTGTTTCCATCGTCAAACAAAGCTGTGATGGTGCCGCGGTCGACTGAAGTGAGTCGGAAGTGCAGATAATGATAGATAAAAGAGAGAGGGAGATATGAGGACATTTTTTTAAGTGCATCGAGCCCGAGCTAAGTGGATCTAAATAAAGTCAACAACCTCCATGTTCCACATTAGCTCGCGTCTACAGCGTAAATACGTTCTCATAAAAGAAGAAGATACAAATATCAAATATTCTGCGTTTTCTTTATCAATGAGTGACCTGGCTGAAATCGCCGTTTCTACAGTAACAATGCAATGTCTATCTGCAACTCAAGAGGAACTAGATTAATAGTGCACCCTCATACAAGATGACGAACCCTCTGTCTTTGTCTGTCTCCAATAGCGGCATATCATTATTTCTAAAAGAAATGGCAGACGATTGCGATAATCGGTGATGTGAAGTTTTAGCGTAGCTCTTCCCAAGCCACCTGCCTGGGGGTATTTTACGCTGCTAGCCATCCTCCGGCATCATCCCGTGGCAGCTACCTTCCAGGTGGCGCTTCGCTCTTCTACTTGGACAACCGGTTACGTCGACAACGCCGACTACGATGCGGAACACAAGAACTGTTGCGCTCTAAAAGTGCAGCACTTTTTGCCGAGGCTTCCTTTGTTCTTGTTGTCTCTGGCTTGTGAGCAGTCTTCGATAACCTGTCCACCCCTCACAAAAGCCACCTCTCTTTATTCTCGTTGCATGCCTGCTTAGCGAGGCTGCTATTTACAGCCAGCAACTCATGGCCTTGCAAGGTAGGTTCTTCGATGTACTTGGGGGCTTTGCAGAGTGCAACTATTGCACTCTCTGGTACTTAGTCACCTCGACTGCCATTCGACTTCTGCGTCAGCGTCCGCAGTTATTTAATCGAGATATTCCAAAGCACTTCCGCGTTCTGAGCTGCATTCCGGCTATGAAATGTGCCGCAAATCATCTGCTTGCTGTCATGGGAACTGCGTCACGTGTGCAATGCCCAACCAATCTTCCAACGGCCGAACCTGCCTCCATGATGCAGGCCGTAGTAACCTAAAACTCGCTTACTGTTTCTATGAGCAGGTTTAACCACCCCAAAGAAGGGCAGTTAAACCAATCGGTGTGATTCTTTTCCCAAGGGAATAGGCGGCGGTTGTTGAACGCAGGGTGGTGGCGAAGATGCAGCTAACAACTCCCTCCGCTTGAGAGTACGATAATGACACGCATAAAGTACAATCACAAAGTAATTCGCTGTCACTTTTCAAGGCAGTAGGCAGCTTGCCGGACAACTCTTGCCAAATTATTTCAGAAATGTTTGTGGTAGCGGTGGCAAATAAATTCGCATTGTGGCTCGACGGCAAAACTGGTGTATATTGAATGTATGAAGCGTAAGGCAAATTTTTTGTTATTTCAATTTCGTTGATTTGATTCTTTTTATCCTGCTGCGAATGAGATCCGGTATTCTAATTTATGCCCTAAAAAAGGCTTATATGCATGTGGGGCTCGCATTAAACTTTGCTGCTTAGTGTAAAAACCAAATATGTAATTTTTTAAATATTCACAACTGCACCGGTTACTAAAGTGTGAATAAATCCTGCGGCCTGTTCGTACTAGTAAAACTAAGGCTAGCAATTTCTGACTCTATTAATCTTAATCCCCTTCTAGAACACTAGAATTTAATTGACTGCCCGGATGGCACACCCATTCGGCACGCCACCGCTTCAGTAACTGCCCCGCTGGCGCCGGTCCCACAGGTCCTGTATTTTTTACAGACGGGCATGTAGGTACACGGCGGAGTTGGGTAAAACGTTGTGCCTCCTTGCTGTCGCAGCGGTGGGTCTCGTTTCGTTTCAACTGAGTAAGTAAATACGCAGGACTGTCGCTGCAGCGTCATGTGCTTGTATCGGGCCATGATCTCGCCACAATTTCATTAAGGAGAAGGTGATGGTCGATTGGAGGTTTAAGGTCCCAAAGCGACTGAGGCTATGAGGGACGCCGTATTGAAGGGCTCAGCAAATTTCGACCACCTGGGGTTCTTTAACTTGCACTGACGTCGCACAGCACACGAGCCTCTAGAATTTCGCCTTCATAGAAATTCGAGCGCCGCGGCCGGGATCGAACCCGCGTCTTTCGGGTCAGTAGTTGAGCGCCATAACCACTGAGCCACAGCGAAGGTGAAGACGGCAGTCCGATGCGCTTCTCTATATCGCGTCATCGGTCTGCTCTTTGCAGCACTGCATAAACCAGGAACAGCGTAGGCAGAATGGTGCTAGTTGGTGTTATGTCGTGAATACGTTGACGTTCGTTGAAAAATAAGCAGCCGATGAACAAAGAACAGCTGAATTTAATAATGGGTAAAAACAGCTTACAAAAAGGTTCGATGCGTACAAGGTTCGTTTTACGATTGACGCTTGCCCGGTTGTCTCGTCCCTCCCACGGTCTCAGCCTCAAGACACCTCCCCTCTCTCGCTACTCGGGGAGTCCGGCGTTGAGAGAGGCTCTGCAGGGAGAACGGCTTTCCGTGGCGCAGGGGAACGTGGGGCGCCCTCCTCGGAGGGCACATACGCTCGTAAATAAGTACGAATGTTTCCGCAAGACCGGGAATTGGTCTTAAAGGTCGACGCACGAAAAACAGCCGTTCCACGAAACATAACATTCACAACACATTCACACCCGAAATGCACTGACATTTCATAGCCACACTCCCTTCACAAGCTCTATCGGATAAAGCAGTTGAACCGGACGACGCAGGGTGGTCCTGCGGGAAGTCGCACGGTGCATGACCTAACTCGCCCGTCACTCCCGGGAACGGCCGCGTCAATTAGTGCCGTCTCCCAGAGCTGCTTGGCTGAAGAGGCTCTTTAAACACCACTAGATCGCCTGCCTGTAGACTCCGAGTGGAATTCTTTTGGTGAAGCTGTGATGCTTGCAATTCTTTCAAATACTCATTCATCCACTGCCGCCAGAATCTGCGCAGGAGTCGAGCTCTGTTCGTGAAAATTTGCCGTAGTGTCGCACCACTAATGACATTCAATTCGACATGCGGAACATCTGGCAGTGAGGTGAGCCTCTTGCCAATGAGAAACGAGGCCGGGCACAGCAGCTGAGGTTCGTTTGCTTCGGCATGTACGTCCGTGATTGGACGAGAGTTGAGGATGGCCTCCACTTCAGTTAGCGTTGTGGTGAGCTGATGAAAACTGAGACAGCTTGTTCCCAGCTCTCTCTTTAGGGTTTTCTTTGTCAGGCGACAAATCGCAGCACCTAGGCGGTCACTCGAGTAAAGCGTGCGAAGGAACTGGTGTCTCCGTCAAGACATCCGCAACCGGTGCAGTTGCGGAAGCGCGTAGTGACTTCGTTTCCCTTCTTCGCTCCAGCTCCGCCTCGGTAAATGTAGGCGCGTTTCCGCAAGGAGGCCGGTAGCATTCCTCCATGCGGATTCATCGTAGACCCGTCCTCCAGAGCTCGTTATTCGAAAGCTTCTCTGCGGGTAGACCGCGGATAAGGAGATCTACAGGACTCTCCTTTCCTGGGCAATGCTTCCAGGTAAATTCTCCAGTCAGTCTCTGAATATCGACCACGTGGCTGCGTACAAACTGCTGCCAGCTATCGGCGTTCCCGTGAAACTAATGTAATGCTATGGTTGAGTCTGTCCACAAATGGACATTTTGGGGAGGCTCCTCTAACTGGCCGAGAATGTAGCGGTCTAATCGCGCAGCCAGCAGGCATGCCATTCGCTCCAGCATGGCTACGGTAAGTTCCTTAATTGGAGCGACCTTAGATTTGCTTATTAATATTGTCGCACTACTTTCCTCGCCACCTGTCGTCAGGTAGGCGACCGCTCTATAGGCGACTGGGCTCGCATCTGCAAAAATGTGCAGACTGGTTGCTGCGTCTCCACCTGCTTTTGCCTTGTAGTATCGCAGAACCTTCACCTCGGGGAGGTAAAACAGTTTGTCAAGCCACTTCAACCACTCCGCTGCAATTCCTTCGGGCGGGACATCATCCCACTTTTATTCGGGCGCCAAAGCTGTTAAAATAGTACCTCCGCTCGCACGATAAAAAGGGATAGCCACCCTAGTAGATCGTAAATTCGTGCGGTGGTTTGTAGGACGGATCGTTTGGTGGGTGCTTCTGTCGTGGAGATTCTACCGGTGCAGGGAAGAATGTTAGCATGTTGGTAATTGTTTCCCATGTGAGACCTAATACCATCAACACTCCTGATAGGTAACACAGCGGCTTGGCTCCCTTCGAGTCTTGCTCAAATCTCTGACACAGCTGTTCACTGTTTTATGCCCATTTGTGCAGCTGCATCGAGGCCGCTCCGAAAATGGCGTTTCACTCGTTGTAGAGATCTAATGCGGCCTGTTCGTTTTCGGCTCCCACCAGTATGTCACTGACATAAAGGCTGCGTTGCAGTCGATTTGCAGTGATCAGGAACAGTTCCTCTGTGTTCTTTAGGTGATGTTGGAGAGTGGCAGAGAGCAAAAACGGACTGGCAATGGTCCCGAATCGAACTCGTTTCATGCGCCACGTGAGAATTGGTGGAAGTCAACCACCTGGCTCAGGCATCGTTTCACACCACAAAAAAAAATTTCTGGCAGTACAAAACAAAATAGCAGCCTATTTCCACCTTCCTTGGGTTGGTTTCATACTGCTGCTTGAACTTGAAGAGAAAATAGCCAGCAAAGCTGTACAAATAGGTAATTTTTCAGGAAGCCTAAATTTTATGCACAAGCACTTTCAATGACTCCAATTTCATAATTTTGCAACCTGTTCTACCATTGCATTCGTGATTAATACTTTCTGTTCATGCCTCTTCGAAATTAAGAGTCAAACTTGCTTACCATGTACCACATAAAATGCCTTAATTGTGCTGAAAAACACAATTTACCCTCCATGTGCGCACACCACGGCGCATCTTAAGTGTTCCATTTTTTTTTCTTTCACGTAGTCAAAGACTGTAATAGCCTTCTTGTCAATGCAGTTCACCACGGTAATCTTGCGCACTTGAAGTGCTTCTTTGATCAAATATACGAGATGTACACGAGCTTCGTTCTCATTACAGGCAGGCCATTTCTTATTGGAATGTGGTAATTATTGTTACAGAGCAACTTCTATTGTCCTCATCATCCTTTCAGACTTTTGCGGACATTGAAATGCCTACAGATGGTATGGTGGCCTTCGTTGAACAGTTGAAATCGCGTTTTTAGTGTGCATAGAGATTTTTGGTTGTTTATTTTATTGCACAGTAAAGGAAACTACTTTGAATGTGAGCGCAATTCATTGAGCATTACTCTCCTGCAGTGGATATTAGTGCCATGTCATGGTCCTAATTGCATCTGTGTATGATGTAAACGTTTCCTACCCACACTGTGATACACCACTTGAAAAGAACCAACAATGGCCCTAATATGTATGTGATGAGGAGTGTACACAGGGAAGGTTATACGCTTCCCATCAGGCAACAAACATTGCTGAAGCCTGTTATAGATTCCTTGTGGAGTGCACAGACCTCGCCAAAACCATTACACATCCAGTGTTATCATGCAGCATTATTGAACCTTTTGCCAGAATACCACTGCATGTGTGTTATGCTGCCTCCCTAAAATATTGTGCTGAGGGCCACGTTAGCCTTGGATTTCTTGCCTCCTTTGTGTGTTATCTTGCTGCTGTAATGCTTGCGCTTTTCTGGTCGTGTTGCTCTTCTTCCTTCTTAATTGTGGTGCCTGCAACTTCACAGTTGTATTTATTTCCCTTTGGTTCCTCCACCTCACCCTGAGACATGTCCATGCTCAATGTGCCACGTGCACGAGATAATGCGTGTGTACGTGCGCATTAAGATAACAACTCGCATGAAGCGAATAAAGCAAGTGCCTTGCACACTGCATGAAGCTGTTTGTAATGTGGCATATCCCTCCACCTGCACTCTCCACCTCTATATTCATGCCGTTCCCTAAGGTTGAGTAGCACATGTGAATACTTTTTTACAGGTGACCTGTTCATCTTTCCAGACATTATACCTTTCTCTCTAACGAGGAATGTTGATGCATTAAAAGGAGCTAGCTCCCTGTTGCTGCTCCAGGTGCATAACGGTTGCCTTATAGCAAATGAATCACTGGGCTCTGCGTGACAAATTTTGTTTCACCTTCTGCATTCTGGTGTTAACTTCCATCAGACAAGTCGTCATCATCAACATCAGCCTGACTACGCCCTTTGCATGGCAAGGGTCTTTCCCATGTGTATTCATTAAACCTGTCCTTTGCCAGCTGCACCCACAGCGCCCATCTTTCCTCGGCCGATATACTATCATCGGGCGCGCGGACCAACGCGCAGTGATTCAGCATAAAGTTGAGCAGAGCATCTAGTTGAATAGCGCCGCAGTGCGGTGCCGCTATCTCCTTCGCTGCTTCCCTCGGCAGAGTCCATTTTCATTCTGGCCCGATTGCGTGCTTCCGCGAATGGATAAAGGTAAAAAATTTTCATTCAAGTTGTTTTTTTTTATTACTGTGTTTTCATGCGACGAAAATAAGTTACAAAGCGGTAAATTTTCGCTATATCATTTTGTTTTGCCTTCATTGTATGGGCGCGCGAAGACTCTCCCCTTTAACGCCGCATGTGCCAACAAAGCGACAGTCAGGGACCGCCAAATAAATCTCGGTCATAGCGTTTTTCACGCTCTGCCGCCAAGTTTCGTCGCTTCCTGCGGGTATAGCAGCGGCAGCGTAAGAACATCTATGCAGCGTAAGAACATCGCTTTACGCAGTTGCCGCTATACTATCTTCACTATTCTTGTGACTATTCGCGTCGCGTTAAGAACCAACGCCAGATCCATATATTCCTTTGCTGGCCAACGCATATGTATGGACTGATACGCTGAGACCGCAACACATTTCACTGTTTCGCTCAACGGCTGTATTTCACGACGCGTACGCACCTCTGCGCCGCAGATTCTCGGGTCAAGGCACGCACATCGGCGTTTTTTGAACTTGGCGCAAGTAGCAGACGAAAGTACCTATTGTTGTCATAATTTTTTCTTTCTTTTCCAACTTCATCATCAGATTCTGCGTTAACGTACCTTGGCACCACCCCGATGTACGCGACAAGGGTGCGCCCATCTCTGGGCGGATCGGCGAATGTCGAGAATAGGGCCCCTGTAAAAGTGCTCGAGCGATTTGAAGCCACACCACTTCAACGCTTTTTGGAGATAAGCAAATCGCAACGTGTTTTCTGCGCCCGCGTGAGCCCCGGCCAGTAGAGAAAAGTCGCGAAACAGTTAAGCGAGCGCACTCGCCCCGCCGGTTAGATGCAAGCGAAAGAACGAGGTGAGTAGTCAAATCGAGCTGCGCTCCAGCTATCGTCAGCCACCGCAAGCATACCAAGATATCTCGGCAACAGCGCACAACACTTCGCGATGCTGGCGTCAGTCCAAGCCGTTCTCGGCCACGCTTTCTGTCATTCGTGTTAAGCGTGCTGACGACTGCACTTACATCCTGGCACAGCCGAACTAAGCGCCGAGTTTTGCGCGGATAAATGGTGTGGACCGCGACGCTGACCAGGACTCCTCGCAGCAGCAGTAAAATGGCACCAGTTAATTATGGCAAGGGCTTCCAGTTTTGTGCGAAGTGTGGGAAATTTTAAGCTCGTTTTAAGAAAAGAAGGGGACGTTCACGTGCATTTATTTAAATATATTTACAACTCTTTACAGCAATAGCATATACAATACTTTGCATGTGTCTGCCGCTATATATATTACAACTCCGTGTTTGTAGCCATTTACATTTCTAAAATTAGGGTATTTTCTTGTATTGACACGTATTTACAGACATAAGAAAAATGCATTGTAGCGAAACCACATTTGTATGCGCGAGGATGACAAAGCATCTCGTGCGCAGCGGAACATAACAGTGAACGAAAGCACACCTAACGCCCGTGTGGACAACCACTTCGTATGCCGTCGTGTGTTTGATCGCCATCTCCTGCGGCCTGAAGCGACAACGACGGTAGAATAGACGCTGTTGCTGCGCCGAAGGATCGCTGCCTTGTGGTTCGTCCTTTACGTAAGATGGCTGCGCTTGAAGACGTGCTGAAGCAAATTTTATTTCGATTTTGTCTGCCTCTTTTCCTTCAAGCTTTTTTTATTTTGCATCGTTTTATTAGTGCCCAGTTGTAGTGAAGACCAGGCAGAACGTCCGAAATGCTTCGGCATCATCTGCTGCGCCATGCATTTGCGACTGGAGGTCTTTTCGCTTCTTAAAACAATCGTAGCTGCAGTCTGCCACGCACAGAGAAAAATCCTTCGCTACTTGCCGTAACGATGACAGCCTAACCTGAGAATAGTAAAGTAGAGCTACGACTTGAAAGCTACTGCTGCTTGAAAGTTTCGAAAAATGCCTTCTCGGGAAGATATATCATTGCTTGTTTATTTCATTCTCCCATTTTCCTTAATCAACATGATTGAATCGCAAATCACTAGAGTAAAACGTATTACTAACTACCTTTACCTTCTGATTTCACATTTCTGCCAAGCAGTTTGAGTACTTCTCCCGGAATGTTTCAGCGTTGTAGCTAGAAGACAAACATGATTCGAACAAGTCGCCACAGTCTTTCGATACAATGACAACGCCGCTGCACCGCACTATCTGTGGCTCCTTTTAAAACCAGCCGCTGCAGCGGCTCCACGGTGAGCAGCGCCACGAGCCGCCCTCTCTATGAGGCGTCCATACCTTACAGGCAGCCTGATGATCATGAGAGATGCATGGCGCCGCCTCACCAAGAAAGAACGTTTAAAGAATTGTCTTTGTCCGCTTTTAGTCGTCAGGCGCCAGTCAGATGGCACTCTCCCTCACAAACGCAGAGCAGGCGCGAAGGCTAGCCGACGGTGGAGAGTAGGAAAGGAGGCTAGGAGAGGGTGTTGGACGGTCAGATCGGCCGTACTCGGCGGGCATTGTAGAAATACAGGAAGCTCTAGCCCAGGCATAAGAGCAGCTCCCATTGTGACACGACGCAAAACTTTAATACTCTTTTAAATGATATTACGGAAATCGTTGGACGCCTCGTCGCTTGGACGACAGCATGGTTATGGGCAGATCATTCGCCTATGGTGTGGTTTATGGGGGTATAACGTCCCGAAGCGACTCAGGCTATGAGAGAGGCCGTAGTGAAGGGTTCTGGAAATTTTGGCCGCCTGTGGTTCTTTAACGTGCCCTAACATTGCATAGTCCACGGGCCTCCAGAATTTCGCCTCTATCGAAATTCGACCGCGGCGGCCGGGATCAAACACGCGTCTTTGGGGTCAGCAGCCGAGCTCCATAACCACTGAGCCACCTCGGAGGTTGCATTCGCCTATCATTCAAACTACTTAGCTGGCTGACTTGCTCCAGCAACCAATCGACAACGTAGCGGCTTGCTGGGTCACTGGTAAGCAACTGCATCCGGCGGCGTCTTGTATCCGTACCACTGCCAATCGCGGCCACCCTCAACTGAGAGGGCGCGAAGCACCGCCGAGATAAACCGCAGATAGCGCGTACATCTACCTGGATGTACATGCGTACTAGAAAGAGTGGGGCGTTGGTCGCCTATCGCGTCACAAACAACTCTGGCTGCTGGGTATTAGTTGCCCAACATCGGAGACGGTGGAATCGGCCAGCGCAATACAAATTGCTTGGAGCCACCCCAAATCGGTATGTTTTCCTCTATTATTCGTCCACGTTTGCTTTGCTTTTATTCTTCCGCAGATTGCGATAATGAAGTAGGCGCCGTTGCTTTCTGGCGACCAGTGTGCATTCTCTAGACGTGTGATGCATTTCTAGCGTACATCTGTGAAGACCGAATCTTCGGCTTCGTAACTTTCTAACCTAGTGTTCATTAAGCCTACACACAAGTTAACTCAAGAAGTCTAAGTTAGTATCAGAAATGTAAATTTCTTGTTCAAGAGTGATTTAATTTCGTTTAGTCGGCCCCTGCAAAGCGCTTGTTTGATTCAGATTTATAAATTATCGGAAGGAATTTAACTGTGGTCGTGTATGCTGTGCAAGTTGCAGCTGGTATCTAAGTGCCGTTGGCACCTTACAGGAGGCTTTGACCTTGCATTGCCCCAAACTTTCTCTTCAAAAAAAACATTCAAACCAATTCAAAATTATTATCACAAGTAAAATATACTGCCGTTTCAAGAAATTAGATCAGGGCTTCCTTATTTGAAGCCTGTGACGGCGGAAATGTGCGTCAATCTACTTAGTTCCATTGGGGTTTTATAGAGGAAAAGCCGTATATGCGTCAAGAAACTTTTAGAATTGCTGAAATGGAAGCTATACATATGATTGTCTAGCAACAAGACGTTCAAAGACAGACGGTAGAGTAGGCTAAAATAATTTTTGTGTTTTCTTTTTTGCACTCAAAAACGATATATATACCGAGAACCAAGGAGCGAATAATGCGATTGCCGGAAAACCTTATAATCGGGTTACTGCAAAACGCTGTATAAAAATAGCGTATGATATGGCACGCACACACTTTGGGCATCTTTATTTAAATAGCAGGCAGTACGTAACTTTGCTGTTCACATCATGGGTTAGCTTAACCTATGCGAACAGAAATGCGGAAACAACCAAAGATTCAATTCTGCGTTCTAATGTCAGAATGGAGCGTTTTGTCTCACTTTAACGGAGGGAAATCGCAAAACTCAACAGCAGGCAGTTCAATAAGGTTGTGTATTCTTCGGGCTCTTTCCAGGTGAATTAGGGCAAAACGCTGAAGCGAGATTTGTGAGAAATGATTGCGGCGAAAAATATAACAAGATCAAATAATTTGCTATAGATGGAATTTTGTTCCTTTCAGACTGCTTCGCCAATTTAGTGACTAGGACCCAAGTACGCTGAACTGAAAAGCTTGTGTTCTCAATCCTGAAAAGTCTCAAACAGTGTTGCCTGCAAGCACACTGGGAAACAGGCTCTCCCTTAGCAACTCAATATCATTCGTGATATATTATCGCTCAGTACTATCAGCCTCTTGATAGCGCAAACATGATTTGTTCAAAATACTTAAGGAGGAAAGGCTTTCAGCAAAAATGTTAGCATTTCTCAATGTTTTACGCCAAATTTTTACGCATTTTATAAATAATTTTAATGACTACTATAAAAAATTCCACTATTACATCTCGAAAACATATTTTCTAAAGCGTATATTCTATTTCAATATTGGGAAAAGCTACAGTGTTAAGAAGGCTGGTTTAGCACTAATTGTTTGCAGCTGGCGTGCTGAATGTCAAGACAATCTTAGAATTTTTTTTCGGAAACCACAAATTTTGGTTTTGAATGTTTGTGAAGCAGTGTCGGTTTACCTATTTACAGTGAGCGGAAAGTTTCATACTACAAATTTGAAATTTATAAATTAAAAAAAAACTCAGAATATCTTCCTCCGTATTACAGCCCTAGCAGGCCAACAAAACAAATGTCGTATAATTATGCACAACAGTCATGATGAAACGTGCTCCGCAAGGTGAATACCTGGGCAGAAAGTTGCAACGCAGAAGATCCATTGTTTCAGCGTTTCCCCGCAATTCACAGGCGCCGCGGTTAATGAAACAATTTTCTTCGAGGCCTTATAGGCCGATTTATCAACGAGACTTCAGGACACCATGACTAACAAGGCATGCCAGCGGCTACAATAATAATCAAAAATATTCATTTTTCTTTCAACTTTAAAAGCCGCGTGACCATTTAAGAAAACAAGCTTGTCGGACTCGCCCTAATACTGCACTGTAACTAGGTGATTACAAATAATACCATGCAATGGTCACTACTAGCCCAAGCTCTGGATTTATCTAATAACTTTACATGTCTATGCCTGATGATTGGAAAGAAGGGCGCTACCAATATTTTTCCCGTAAATAATAAATATATTGGGAAGCACACAAATTCTTAAGAATGAAAATGTGGACTTTCGTGCGTCGGTGCAAGTCATTTCTTTTAATTCGGTTACAAATGACGGAAGATATATGAGGGGAGACATGAAACATTTAACATGAAATTGATAATGGCGACAAAATGCGCTTTGTTAGTTTAGAAGCTTGCGAGATATTTATGTTTTGCACCAGAGGGATGGAAAATTTCTCTTGCTAAAATGCGAGGTTTTAATCCTAAAGACGAAAAAGATATCACCACGAGCATTTAACGGTGCACTCTACACAAACGAGTAGGCTAGCCAGTAAATATTCACCGACACATCTATCACGTAACAAGATATATTATTATGGAAACGGCAATAAGCTACAGAACAAAAAAAATTTGAATTCGACTTAAACAGCACATATACCTATAATTATTCTGTCCTGATATTCTACATGGTATCGGTATTCTGGAGCGTTTAATACATGTTGCATAATACTTCTGGAATAGTAGGTACAGTACCTCGTGAAGAGACCATTTTTCGCACACACAGCTGTTTCGATGTTGTTTCTCATAAATCACATAAAACATGTAGTTAGAAATGGACATGTAAATGGGTTTCTTGAAAACGAAGTCAACAAATGAGAAGGAAAGTTCAGGCTCTTTCAAAGGGTTTAGACAAAAGGACTTGTCTTTACTTGCAGTCACATGCCTATAGGTATTTATAGCAATAAAGAATTAGTAATTACTGTAGAAAGCGTCCAGGTAATCTGCACAATTTCACGGTTTTACATTTCTTTGTAACATATGTAGTCTTGCAGCACTGATGTTTTTGGCTAATCTTGGAGGATCATTTATCCACTGGTATATATTTTTACAGAAAAGAAAATACAATTTATCAACATAAAATCTCACGCAATAGTTTCTCATGATGATTAAAAATTGTCGTTATTTTTATGTCATGTGCAGGCACGCTTCACTTTCGAAACATACATCAACGCTACACAGATGCACATATATACCCCTTTGCAAGGCACGGTATACAATTTAAGCGTGAAAACGCTATTTCTAGAACGTCTATAAAATACTGGCTTTTGTTCTTTTAATGGCGTAGTGAATGATTGACTATATTTTTATATCTTTTATGTTATTTTTATGATTTATATTTCGCAGCAGCACAAATGGTGCGACGATTTAAAGCAGCGGCTGAGCCACCGTGTGCAGTAATACATTCATATACTTTTTTATACTTATTGCAAGGGCACAGCAAGCGGAAATAGTCATTCAAGCAGAAAACTATGTACATATTGTCGGAACTTGAGTAAGCCTTCATTATTTTAAGCGTGTCAGTCTACCTTATAAGTATATAACTTCTTGTCCAAAGTGCCTTCTTACAAATATATATATATATATATATATATATATATATATATATATATATATATATATATATATATATATATATATATATATATATATATATATATATATATAGTAGTAGCAAACAGAGGACGTACTTGACTGCTTGAAATAATATAGAGTGAACTATACGCTTCGTTTAAGGAAACATTTTTATTTTACTCGACGTTTCGATCGGAGGACAATATAAATAGTCGCTTTGGGACTTTAATCCCAATAATATATATATATATATATATATATATATATATACCCACTGATAAGCACAACACATAAAAAACATTCCCCTATGCGCCTTGGTTTCGGTGACTGTTGGCTCCCTTCATAGGTTTGTCAAACGGGCCCCTCATTTCCTTTAACTTATATGCAAATATATATATATATATATATATATATATATATATATATATATATATATATATATATATATATATACTGTGCTGTGCTCACGTACTGTCACGTACTGTGAGCACACGTGAGGTCACGTATTGTGAGCACAGTACGTGACTCTCGTCTTCATCTGTGAATATTCATCACCATCTCTCATCATCTCGCATTCGCCGCCCGTACAGCCGACTGTCGCCTTATTATCCCAGCGGCCCGCAATGTACCCAGCGGTTTGGCGGCCGCCTTCGCCTCGCCCTATCTGCTACTACTGCGGAATTCGTGGACATGTTGCCCGCGTTTGTCGTCGGCGTCAGCGCGACGAGCGTAACCAGTTTGGTGCCGTTCGCAACGACGAAACCTACTCATCGAGTGGTTACCGCCCTACTTTTGCCTCCAATACTCATCACGACGACACATACTCATCGTTTCCTTACCGGCCAACGTTTCACCCCAACGATCCTCCCGCTTCTTCTCTCTATCGACCTCTCCCGACCGCTCGCCGATTGTCCGCTCGTCGCGCCGCCGCTCCCCGTCACCGTTCCGGCGCTCTTCATCGCCTCTACGTCCAGCCTCTCATGCACGTGGTCGCTATACGGAAAACTAAATTGTGCAGTTTCCGGAGGTAAAGCTGCACCACTCGCCCACCCTTCAATTCCTCCTACTCTGGAAGTTGCTGACTCCGACCCTTCTGACGCTCCTGCAATTCCTTCTCATCACTTGATCAACACCGCGGACCATGTGCTTTATCCCGGCCCCGAAGATGTCATCTCAGTTGCTTCTGCTTACGTACATGCTGGGGACGTTTTCGCCACAGCCGTGCCCCGTCTTCTCTCCAGGGGCATTCTCCTCGTCGCATCCCTTCTTCGCTTCGTGAATAGGACTGCCCTTCTGACTGCGCTCAATACTACGTCGGAGCCCATTCTTCGGCGCGCTGGTACTAAAGTGGCTTCTGTGTCTACCATTCAACCTGTCACCGTTCTTTCCTCGCCACCATCCAGCTTCGCCATTTCGTTCCTTCCTTCTTCTCCGGCAGCTATTTCCGCCACTATCAGCGACGATCTCACGCCTGCTCAAAAAGCAGAATTGCTTGCCCTCTTGAACAAACATGCTGCTTCTTTCAATACCCAGTCGAAAATATTTGGCCAAACATCGGCGGCTACGCATCGCATCCACACTGACGGTTCGCGCAACATTCGCCGCCGCCCGTATCGTGTGTCTTCTAGTGAACGAAAAATTATTCAAGATAATGTCACCGACATGCTCAAGCGCCGCATCATGCGACCTTCTTCAAGTCCTTGGTCCTCACCAGTCGTGCTGGTACAAACTTAGGATGGTTCCGTACGCTTTTGTGTCGACTATCTCGCCCTCAATAAGATTACTCGAAAGGATGTTTATCCACTTCCCCGGATTGACGACGCCCTCGACTGTCTCCAAGGTGCTCAATTTTTCTATAGTCTTGACCTCCGATCCGGCTACTGGCAAATCCCCATGCATGAAGAGGACAAAGCGAAGACAGCTTTCGCCACGCCAGATGGCTTATATAAATTTAACGTTATGCCGTTAGGCTTGTGCAGTGCTCCGGCCACGTTCGAACGCATGATTGACACCGTACTCCGCGGGGCTGAAATGGAAAACTTGCCTCTGCTACCTGGACGACATCGTAATTTTCTCCTCGACTTTTTCTGAGCACCTCGCCCGCCCAGATGAAGTTCTAAGTGCTCTTTCCGCGGCCTGACTTCAGTTAAACACAAAGAAGTGTTGCTTTGCTTCCACTTCTATCAAAGTTCTTGGACACGTCGTTTGTCGCAGAGGCATAATACCAGATCCTGATAAAGTTGCTGCAGTACTGCATTTTCCCCGCCCCACACGGATTAAAGACCTGCGCAGTTTTCTAGGACTCGCCTCATACTTTCGTCGTTTCATCCGAGGTTTCGCATCCATCGCCGCGCCTTTGCATCAGCTTCTTGGAGTCAGCACGCCCTTCATTTGGTCTGAGGCCTGCGAGGCCACCTTTACTTCTCTAAAGCAGGCTCTCACATCTGATCCGATACTGGCTCATTTTGATGACAGCGCTACAACGATTTTGCACACTGACGCCAGTGGACACGGCATTGGTGCCGTTCTTCTGCAGCGCCAGCAATCTTCAACTGAGCGCGTGATTGCTTACGCAAGTCGTACCCTGACTGCAGCGGAGCAGAACTACACGATCACTGAACAAGGGTGTCTTGCAGTTGTCTGGGCCATTCAGAAATTTCGCCCCTATTTGTACGGTCGCCAGTTCACCATTGTAACTGACCATCATGCGCTGTGCTGGTTGTCGTCACAGAAGAACTTGTCTGGGCGCCTCGTCCGCTGGATTCTCCGCCTCCAGGAGTATGATTTCACAGTCACCTACAAATCGGGAAAAAAAAAACACATAGACGCCGATGTGCTCTCTCGTTGCCCCCTCGCCTCCGCAGAACCTCTGTGCTCTCCTCCTGTTGCTTCATCGCTCCCAACTACTAATTCCTTCGCTACCCACGCCTCGACGGCCGCAGCCATTGATCTGGTGCCCGCTCCCGCTCTCGGCGATCTCGCTTCAGCACAGCGGGCCGACCCTTACTTCCGGACTCTCATTGAACGCCTGAGTGGTTCTATGCGGCCTCCAAATGCCCGCCTCCGACGCCAACTCAACTGTTTCAAGCTGGTTGATGGCACCCTCCTTTGGCACAATCATAGCCCTCTGGGTCACACCTGGGTGCCTGTCATTCCCCATTCTCTTCGCCGTGAGGTTTTGCAGGCGCTTCATGACGACCCCGTGGCCGGCCACTTAGGATTCCGGAAAACATATTACCGTATAAAGCGCCGTTTCTTTTGGCCTGGTCTCTCCACCTCTGTCGCCAAATATATTGCATCTTGCATCCCTTGCCAACGCCGCAAACGCTCCACGTCTCCTCCTGCTGAGGATTCGCTCGGCGTTCGCACGGGGAGTCAGACGTGCTGGTCGTCGGCTTCGGCGATTTTCAGCCGGAGCAGCGGAAGTTTCCGCCTGACCCTAGCAAGATCATCCCCAACATGCGCCGAAAGTTGTCGGGAACATCTGGACACCAGTTTTTTCCAAGGTGGGCCCGGTTAAACCCCCTTTTCGGGCAACACATGGCCCGATCGGGCCGGTGGCGCGGCTAGGCCTAACGGCCGAACCGGTACCCGGCACATCGGGGCCTCTGGCCACTGACGCCAGTATGGCTGCTACGCAAATCTCCTGCCGAGGCTACGACCCCGAGAACATGCACTGGACAACGGTTCACCCAGCGGAAACCGCAGGCCCAGTTTCGGCAACGGTTACCCCAGCGGCAACCGGAGGCCCAGATTCGGCAAGATTTCGCAGCGCCGCGTTGAACGCCGCAGTGCTGCGCCGAGCGCAAGACCAAGCCTTAAAGCCGGCGTCCGTAGACGCGGCCGGCGTTCACGCCGGAAACCAGCAGTCACCCGCCCCGCGCGCGGCGGGCCGCAGTCGGCGACTGCTCACGAAGTGGAAACCGCCTGTTATTCCCAAGCCTGTTCCAGACGACTACGTCGTCGTCATCAAGCCCCGGACCCGCGTCTCGTTGTACGAGACTTTCCAGGAGACCGGCTACGGCCGGGCGTTCACGGCTCTCCTGGGCGCGCAACCCGCAACAGATCTTACCATAATACCGGTAAGAGAACAAAACCTCATTATTGTTCACACTGCGAAACCTGAGCTAGCCGACCGTATCATCGGCGAATTTGAACTTAATGGACCCGACGGGAAGGTCCCCCTTGTGGGGCACCTGCGCCAAGACGACAAGGACGTCTGCTACGGCGTCATTACCGTCCGTAACTCTGAAACTACGGACTCGCTCCGTACTAGGCTCCAATGGCGCTTCGGCACCATCGTGGAAGTGCGAAAATTTGGGACATCCAACAAAGCGAGACTGACTTTCGCCGGAACAGAGAAGCCACGTTTCGTGCACTATGACTCGGAGCTTGTACAAGTTAGGCCTTACCAGCGAACCATTCCAGCCTGCCGACATTGCGGTGTGGTCGGCCACCGCGTGGACGCCTGCCCCGGCCAGAGGCTGGACCGGTGCGGCCTGTGCGGACAGCAGGCTCTACTCGTTGAGGGGGAGCGGGCCCCTCACCAGTGCAACCCAAAGTGTTCAGTGTGCGGCGCGGCCCATGCCACGGGGGGCCCAGCGTGTACTGCTAAATATCGCGCTATCCAGCCCACGCAGGCCGAGCGCGGGCGTAAATCGAAGCGAAACCGACGCAAGCGTGGCGAGCGTCGCCCGGACAAGCTGGAGGCAAAGGCTGCCGACCAAGCCATGGACCAGCCTGTGAATTCCTCTACTGGGAGCCAAGGGAAACCTCCAGCTGCGCCACCGCCGCCTCAAGCCGGTGCAGCGAAGCCCCTCGGACCTCCACAAAACGGCGGCTCCAAGACGTGGGCAACCGTTGTCAAGCAACACTCCCAGGTGAGCGGCGCCGGCAGGGCAGCTTCTCCCTTCGCTCCCCCTTCCCAATCCCAACAACGGCCAATCTCTGCCGAACAAAAAGAAATATCTGCTCTCCGCGAGCAGGTTGCAAATTTTCAAAAGCGCCTCGCAATAGCGGAGGCCCGCCAAAATTCCCCCAACCACACCTCTGCCTCACCCGCAGCAGAGGCAATGGAAAGCGACGCAACCCCTTCAGGACAGGCTGCGCATGCCCTCACGGCACTCGAGGCGAGAGTGAGCGCGCTCGAAACTCAAGTTAACAACAGAATATCCGCATTGGAAACGCAAATCAATGCCACACTTACGGCGGCACTCAACAAAATTAGCCACCTTGCGGCATCTATCCCGAACCTCATAACCGCTCAGTTCGCTCAACTCACCCGCGCTCCCAAGCGCGCTGGCCCGCTCAAAACCTCCGCAGGCCGGCAGCTCAAAGCGTCTAGGCGTCGAATCGCCGGAGAACAAGACGAGGTCCCCTGTGCCATCCTCAGTATAGAGAACGCTCCTCTCTTTGGAGCCACTGGCTCTCAAGCGTCCTCTCTCCTAACTCAGAACTCTACCCTTGATCATGGCGGGCGCCCCTAGAAATAGGAAGCATCCGCGAAGCAATTCGATCCCTATTCAAATTGTACAGTGGAACTGTCGCGGATTCAAGGCACGCACAAAGCGAGCCGATCTACGCCTTTTCCTTACAACGTTCCCAGAATTACCTGCTGTGGTGGCACTTCAGGAGCCAGGAAATGGCGCCACCCTTGCCAGTTACACGGTGTACCAGCAGGATGCGCATAGCTGCCTCTGCGTACATAAAAATTACACGGCCTCCCAGGTTGACCTGGATCTTAGCGCTACTTTCTCCTATGTAATGGTGACGATCCTTCCGCTACGCAAACAGGACCCCCCATTGCACATACTCAACATTTACTGTCCCCCAAAGCTACCAAATGTTACATTCGCAGATATCTTCAGCCGGGCTTTGAAGGTCGCGAATCGGGATCCCCTCATAATCGTTGGGGACGTTAATGCTCCCAGCACCTTATGGGGGTACACACGTGAAGAGAAACGCGGACGCAAGTTGGCGGAGCTTGTTTCCACACTGGGCCTTACTCTCCACACGGATCCCGCGCAACCCACTCGCATAGGTAACTCCGTTACACGCGATACGTGTCCGGACCTCACCTTTACGAAAATATTCGCTATGCAGATTGGAGGAACACCGAGGAATCCCTCGGTAGTGACCACTGCATAATTACCACTACAATCCATACCAAGCCACTCACAAGACCACAGGCCAATGCAAAACTACCCGACTGGACCAAATTTAGGAACAGTTACACCAATCCTCAATCGATAATGGACCAAGGATACTCAACGTGGTCCCAACACCTAGTATCCCACTTGAAATCAGTCGAGCAAAATGTTCAACTCTCAGAGGCGAGCCCGGCGGTGGATAACCACCTCCTCCACCTCTGGGAGGCACGACACAGCCTAGTCCGCCGCTGGCGTCGTCAAAAACACAATCGGAAACTCAAAATTCGAATTGCGGATATCACCCAACAGGCGGCACAATACGCGGCCCAACTCGCCGACTCCAATTGGGTGCACCGATGCAACACTGCAGCTCGGCAAATGTCGAGTCGGAGTACGTGGCGCCTCTTCCGCGCTCTTATTGATCCGGCACAAACCCGTACTGAGACACAAAAACAGCTTCAAAGGGCTATACATAACTTCACTGGAGACACGGCCAAACTGGCCGATGCGCTCCGCGACCAATATTTGAGTATACACCAGGATCCCCGTGGTCAGGCGTACTCGTATGCAGGTTCCGAGAACGCGGATTTGGATCAACCGTTCCAGCTTCATGACCTAAAAGCGGCCCTGACTAAAATGAAGCGAGGTAAAGCACCAGGCCGGGACAAGGTGACGGTAAAGCTTATTGCCAACCTCCCAGATCCCGCCTACGAAACTCTCCTCGATTACTTCAACACTATCTGGATTGGAGGCACACCACTCCCCATAGATTGGAAAACGGCACTAGTAACTTTCATTCCCAAGCCAGGTAAAGCCATTAACACCGACAACCTCCGGCCCATCTCCCTCACTTCGTGTGTGGGGAAGCTGATAGAGACTATGGTCCGCGACAGATTGTCGGCTTTCCTGGAACAACAAAACATTTTCGCAGACACCATGTACGGTTTCCGCCCACACCGGTCCGCACAAGATGTCCTGTTGCAACTTCACAAGGAGATTCTCGACCCCGTCGAGCACCCCAGCAATGATAAAGTAGTCGTCGCACTTGACCTGCGGGGGGCTTTCGACAATGTGACCCACGAGATCATCCTATCCCACTTGTCGCAAACACATTGTGGGCGCAATACTTTCAATTATATCAAACAATTCCTTACAGATCGCCAATCCTATATCCGGCTACAAGACACAGAATATGGCCCATATCAACTTGGTACACGAGGGACCCCACAGGGAGCTGTCCTCTCGCCATTACTATTTAATCTGGCCATGATGAAGCTCCCTACCCAGCTGGCGGAGGTCGCCGGTGTGCAGCACGCTCTGTATGCGGACGACATCACCCTCTGGGCAACACAACAATCGGTCGGAGACATCGAGACCAACCTGCAACAAGCGGCAGCTATAGTGGACGAATACGCTCGTCGCTGTGGTCTTGAATGCTCCCCGAGCAAATCTGAATTTGTGCACATACGCCCCAACTCAAAGTGCACAACCAAAATTGCCCTTTCCCTACTTAGCGGACCGATACCTGAACACGCGGAGATCCGGGTACTGGGGCTTTTCATTCATCATAGGCGCAAGATAGACACTACCCTAAACAAGTTACGTAAGGTGGGGGACCAGGTGGGTCGGATGCTCCGCCGGGTGTCCAATAAAAAGGGGGGCCTACGATGCAAAGATGCCCTGCGGCTGGCCAATGCATTCGTGACAGCCGGATTTTATATTCGGCTCCCTACCTCCACCTACGCAAATGCGATGAGAATGCCTTAGAGGTAGTTCTCCGCAAGATTTATAAGAGAGCGCTCGACCTCCCCATAACGACGTCCAACAAGCGTCTCCTCGGTCTGGGGATGACCAACACCTTTGGGGAGTTACGAGAAGCTCATCTTAACAATCAATACTTGCGCCTAAGCAAAACACCTGCGGGGAGCCGCCTTCTAACCCGCTTACACATTTCCTACGCAACACATACAGAAGAACGGGTCCGCATCCCTGAAGCCTGGCGCTTTGCACTCCAGGTGCGACCCCTTCCGAAGAACATGACTGCAGACACCCATGATGGTCGCCGTCTCGCGCGGGCGGAGGCTATTTCTCAACAATATGGCCACAAGCCAGGTGTCTTCTATGTGGATGCGGCCGGCCCGCACCATGGGGGTTGGTACACGGCGGCCGTCATCCACCAAAACACTACAGTTCAGGGCCTTACTTTCCGTGCCCCAAACATTACATTTGCGGAAGAGATCGCCATTGCACTGGCCGCCGCAGATCCAGAGTCCCGAGTCATTATTACGGACTCCAGGGGCGCCTGCCGCAATATTGAGCAAGGGTACATTCCAGACCGTGCTTTCAAAATTCTCCACGCATGCGATTACACAGGGTTTCCGACCCATCGTACCATCGTGTGGGCTCCGGCTCATGCGGGTCTTGAGGGGAACGAGGCAGCCGACGCTGCCGCCCGCGCGCTTACTCACCGGGCGTCGCCTCATCCGCAGCCTGATCCGGAATTCAATTTCAATCCGGCCATCACCTTTAAAGAGATCACCTCTCTTTATCAAAATTTTCATGGTCTCTATCCCCCTCCCTGTAAAGGCCTCACCAGGGTGGAGGAGCGCTGGCTTCTCCGCCTCTATACCAATACTGTACTGTGCCCGGCAGTACTTAAGCACTTCAATTCTTCTTTCTCGGGCGCGTGCCCACACTGTGAGGAGGAGTTTTCGGACACCTACCACATGGTGTGGGCATGCCCTTCCAATCCTGCCTACCCACCCCACCTCCACCCCACTCGAGAGGCCTGGGAAGC